>NC_047138.1:894383-1221883 GCF_009829125.3 Periophthalmus magnuspinnatus
TCCCACTCGCCTCCACCAGTTTCAGTGTCAAGAAAAAACCAGTGACATTTTAGACGGTGGAGCTGAAAAAGTCAATTGTAGCACAGATTATTATTATGATTTTTATTATGATTATCATTATGATTATTATGATTATTATTACGATTATTATTATGATTTTTATTATGAGACCAAAGAGAATCAGACGTTTGTGCAGGAAAAAGGAGCAAACGTCGACTGAAGGAGGAAGAAGTGAAACTGATAATTCTCCACGGATAAAAGTGTGAAACGCGTCTGGAGGAAGGTCCAACACCTGCTCGTCCACAGAGACAGTGTTTCACAGTGTTTCACAGTGTTTCACAGTGTTTCACAGTGTTTCACAGTGTTTCACAGTGTTTCACAGTGTTTCACAGTGTTTCACAGTGTTTCACAGTGTTTCACAGTGTTTCACAGTGTTTTACTCTATATCTGTATTTTGTGTATTTTACTGTATATCACCTGGACTTTTATTAAACATCTGGGTTCACTGTAAATGGCAATATTTGGTCAACTACAACTACAACTACAACTACAACGTGCACGACAGGGACCGGCCTCCTGCTGGTCCCAGAGTCAGGCCTAAACCTGGACTAAACCTGGACTAAACCTGGACTAAACCTGGACTAAACCTGGACTAAACCTGGACTAAACTGGGACTAAAACGGGACTAAACCAGGACTAAACCTGGACTAAAACGGGACTAAACCAGGACTAAACCTGGACTAAACTGGGACTAAACTGGGACTAAAGCAGGGCTAAACTGGGACTGAACGAGGGGTAAACCTGTCCTAGTTCTACCTGTTTGTTTGTTTTTTCCTCAGTCCGGCTCCGTTGTTCAGCCTGTTCCAGTCCTTCTTTTGTTTCCTCCCTGTTTTCCTGCAGCTGCCTCTCGTTTTGTTAATCAGCCCGGGGTCGTCTGTATAAACTGCTTCTGTTCAGTTTGTTCTTGTTAGATTGTTGAACAGTCAAAAGCAAATCTCAAGCCCTGAATCTGAATTACTCTGTTGCATTTGTGTAATTCTGAGCGTGTGTTTCTCCATGTCTGAGTTGCCTGTTCCTGAGTTTATTTCCTCAGCCTGTTTCCCCTTGTTCGAATTCCCAGTGTTGGATGAGATTATTGTTGATCTTAAATAAGACGTCTTTCCTCAGTGGTTTATTTGCCTAATTACACATATTCTGAACCTGTTAAAGGGACAATTTCTGTAGTTTCTAAAACGTTTTGACTGCTCACTTTGTGTCGCATTTGAGTCCGGTTACCTGTGTGACAAAACCAGGAATAAAGCGAGGCTGAAGCAGGGCTGAAGCAGGACTAAACCAGGTGGATCAGTGTTTGAGTTTTGTTCAGTTTAAACCTGGAACATTCTTCACTAAGATGTGACTCAGGCCTCGACTTTGATGATGTTTAAATCCAGACTATGTTCTGTTTATCTGCTGTTTTTTATTCTGCACTTTTCTGTTTAAATCCAGTCCAGCTTTATTTTATAAAGCCCTTTAAAAACAACACAGTCGACCAAAGTGCTGCACACAGGTTAAACACAAAAAAAAAAAAACATGACACAATAACATTAAAAACTCTTTACACTGAGTTAAAAGCCAAGCTAAAAAAATGAGTTTTAAGAAGAGATTTAAAAACAGAAGTGAGTCGTCCAGTCTAACATTCAGTGGAAGTGCAGAGTCCAGAGTTTAGGAGCAGCCACTGAAAAAGCCCGATCACCCCCAAGTTTCCTTTTTGGCTTAGGGACCACGAGGAGAACCCGACCTGCAGACCTGAGAGAGCGGGAGGGCGAGGCACCAGCAGCTCAGACAGATACAGACGGGCCAGGCCACGCAGACGATTAAAAACAAAGAGAAGAATCTTAAAATCAATGCGAAACTGAACAGGGAGAGATTTGAGAATGGGACTTATGTGATCAAATGTCCCAGAACCATAAAGACGAGCAGCAGCGTTCAGGACCAGCTGAAGACAGTGAGGTTTTGTTGAGACCTGAGTATGAGGCGTCGCAATAATCTGTGTCGAGATAAAAGCGTGGATTAAAATTTCAAAATGATGTCGAGATAAAAGTGATTTTACTTTACTGAAGGTTAATTTTATGATAATGATTTGTGATTATTTATTTCGATTTGTTGTATTGTGATTTTAATGTCTTTCTTATTCTGTAAAACACTTTGAATTACCTTGTGCTGTACAAATAAACGCTTTACAACCAGCATTAATTATTTACTGTTTTTGTTGTTGTAAATATTTATTTTGTTGCCCGGGAGCACATGACCCTCATCCCAGGCCAGAGCGCGGTGAACTTAAAGCTGTTACTGCTCTAAGTGTCGCAGTATTGTTTTATTCTCCATAAACTTGAATAAAAATAACCCGTACTCTGCCTACGCTACAATGTTTTTTTGTATTATTGTTTTTAAAAGGGCTCTTCATGTTGTCATATCTTCAAAAGTGCAACCAGATCTAACTTTTTTTAGCAGTTAAACATGTGTAATTTACTGTTATTCTGTAGAACCTTTAAAGCAAAGCACTAACCTCCCCGTAGAAACACTCACATGGGGTTAAACTGTGCACCTTTAGCTCCTTTAGCTCCTTTAGCTCCTTTAGCTCGTAGCCTGTATTAGCTGACCACATTTTACTTCAATGGAAACAAACAAGACAGAAAGGCAAAAGGCTATTTCCAAGCAGTGAACATCTGATCAGCAACATCTGAGCTAAATCTGTCCAATCAGAGGCAGCAGAGGGCCCTGATGAATACACAACACCGCTCCAGAAAAATCACTTTAGACATCTATTACACCGACCGGCCACAAATATTCTGCTCTCCCCTGGGCCCGGCCTTCCCATTACAGCCTCAGAGCGGAGCGGTCCGGCTTCTGTCTCAGCCCAAAATGGCTTTTCACAGTTTAAAAGATTCGAACTCTGCAATAAATTCTGTTTTTGACTTTGAATGGGAGAATGCAACATGATTCTACTGTGTCCCATAGTGGGATGAAAGGCTCTGTCTGAATAATACTATACCTCTACAGACTTAAAGGTGTGTAGTGTGCAGTATCCTTCCACTATAGCCCAGAGGTGAACAATACTGTGTACTACCACACCCCTATAGTCCACAGGGGTATAGTAGTATAGTAGTAGTATAGTACTGTGCAGTATTGTTCTACTATAATCACCTGTGTAGACAAGTGGCTCAAGTCATGTTTCTTACTGAATTCCAAAAAAACTGTTTGCATTTTATTTTCCAAACGTTCACCATTAAATTCCAGTTTAAATGTGTCACTGAAAGGAGAGGAGCTCCAGTCTGTATGAATTCAATTATCTTGGTGTTACCTTGGACTCGACTCGGTCTTTAAAAAACATGTAAAAAAACATCAAAAATTATTTTTAATATTCACAAATTTTGGCAAATTAAATTCCAGTTCCACATTGAATACTGCAGGACTAACTGGTCATTGACAAGTATGACAACCATGAAAGCAACAGAATCACTTTTTAAAAAAAGCTTTAAAAAATATTTGATGGAAAATCTTTAGCTTTTCATCATTGTCTCATACTTCAGAAATATAATATTTTTAGAACATTTAAACTATCCTGTTGAGTATATTGGTCTTAAATGGACTCCAGCCTCAGGTGAGTTCATCATGGCCAAGACCAGCACTAGTACTAAAGTACCAGAGGTCACTGTGTACTCTGTGTACTCTGTAATACTTAATAGACGCAGTACTTGTACTCAGCAGGTGTGATCTGTGTGATACTTTATAGACACAGTACTACTCTCTCCTGGACGACCCGCCCATGTGTGATGTAGCTGACCCTGTCTCTCTCCTGGACGACCCGTCTCTCTCCTGGACGACCCGTCTCTCTCCTGGACGACCCGTCTCTCTCCTGGACGACCCGTCTCTCTCCTGGACGACCCGTCTCTCTCCTGGACGACCCGTCTGAAGTCCGTTGCTTTTGATGCTGTTATTTTTGGGGGAGCAGAGTGAGGCGCTCTCCGTGGTGCTGAATCCATCTGAATCCGTGTGTCGCTGTCCAGGGACCAGATACACAATACTGTCTGTAACTTTTCTCACCCGGAGGCAACAGATACCCACTGCTAGAATTTATATTAGTATTATGTTGAAAGCAAAGTTTGTCAATGTAGCTCAGAAGGTCTCAGAATAAACAAACAGGGATTTGAAGGACTGGACACTGAGCATTTTCAAACAGAACTTTACATTCAACAAAACATGATTTGCAAAATCTATAAAAACACTGCATTATTCATGACCACAAACAAATGTCAGTGTTGCTTCTTGAATCCAGTTTTAAGGCAACACAAAAAATATTACTCAAAGATTTAACACGTTGTTGGATTATTGGGCCACTTCTGTTTTTGGTTCAGTTTAAAGTAAAAACATGTGAGATGGTTCATGTGGCTCATGTGGGAGATGTTCTTTGGTGCTGGTCCATGGAGAGACTTGTTCACACTGAGCTGCTTTAAAGTCTCTGAGCCACAGGAGCCACAGGAGCCACAGGAGCCACAGGAGCCACAGGAGCCACAGGAGCCACAGGAGCCACAGGACACATGTGTGAAGTACTTCCTGGTCCTGACTGGAGCAGTAGTGTTCTGGATGTTCTCTGTACGTACATTTGGCTCTTTTGAAGCCCCATCGTTGCTTGTGAATGACTGACCCTTCAGGAGATGCTCCTTTTATCCCCGATCACGACACTCACCTGTTTCCATTTAACCTGTGGAATGTTCCAAACAGGTGGATTTTAAACATTCCTCAACTTTCCCATCCGTCTGTTGCCCCTGTCCCAGTTTTATTGGAACATGTTGCAGGCATCAAATCAAAAGTGAGTGAATATTTGCATAAAAACAATAAAGTTTATCAGTTAGAACATTAAATATCATGTCTTTGTGGTTTAATCAGTTCATTATAGGTTGAAAAGGATTTGCAAATCATTGTATATTTTTTTAATCGCAAATTAACAGTATTATCATATATCGCCCTAGTCCCAATATTTTAAGTTGAATTAGAAACAGATGAGAAGAAACATGCAGACCACCTCCCTCCGTGCGCGTGGCTGTGATGGCGTGAGCGCTGATGGAGTTGAAGACGTTGTATAGATGTGGTTAACCCGCGGAGCTCGGGTCACTGCGGCTCATCTGGGACAGAATCAATGGGAACAGTGGAAGAGAAAGAGGAGAGAAAATGAGGTGATAAAACGCATTGAGTTTGTGATGGATGAGTTCACAGTTTAAGGAGGAAGAAAGCAGCTCAGAAAAAAACAATTTAACTTTGATCAGAGCGAGGTGAAGTTTGGTGAGTTAGTTTTGTAAGAAATGCACAGCGGAAAAATGCAGCTCTCGTGACGTAAGGCTTTGTATCGGCTCAGAGGAAAAGGTAAAAGCAGCAGGAGTTAGTTTGGAAAGTGTGCAAGTTTTTAATCAAAGCAAATACAAGAAAAACTGAGTCAGGTTTTGACAGAGGAACGGAAAAGAAACACCTTGAAAATGTCTTTTATTGGTGTTTTTCAGCTTCTTGAACGTGACGATGTCGTTCTCCCAGGAGACAGTTTCACCAATAATTTATGACATGTTTTTTCATACAAAAGTCTGTATGAAATATGATTTGCCTTTACACTGGTGTGATGTCAAACCTGCAGTGCCACAAATGGATCTGTAAACCTGCCCAGCTTTTGGTTTAAAACAAAAAAAAAGTACTTAAATATGACTGAACTTCTCTGAGGATAGTACATATTTATTGTTACGGACTGTTCCTGGAGTAGAAAGGAAGTAACACTGCCCTGGTTGTAAAAAGATAAATAATACGTGTCTCTTTTAATTATAAAGTAAATGAGAGCGTTTTGTTTTTATTGTCCTAAACTTAGAGCTATAAAGCAAACTAAAATAATGAAAGAAGACTCAAAACTGGTGCAACATAAATCAAACAAAACAATCTCAAAACTAAATCAAAGTACTGCACGTTTCTCAATTTTACAAGGTACAACGTTCAACAGTTTGACAGACAGAGGTCACAAGCGGCGAGCGGTTCACAGTCAGAGTCCAACTGCACCAAGCGGCAGCCGCAGGTGGAAACCCAGGAGCGGCTGAGCTCTGGGACGTCGCGCCTGTCACACGAGCCAATCAGGTGAGAGCTTGTGAGGAGTACACCGACGGCAGGAGAGGTCTGTGGGTTCAAAGCTCGTATAAAGAGACAGATCAGCAACAGGGACGACACATACACTGCCTGACCAAAAAAGAAGTCGCCATCTGGATTTAACTCAGCAAATATGTTGGGTTTGCTGCAGTTGGTCCGGTCGAGGTTCAGCAGAATGAGGTCAGCTGACACCTGAATATACTGAATGACCAGGTTATTCCATCAGTGGATTTTTGGGCATATTCCAAGACGACAATGACCAGGATTCATCGGGCTCAAATAGTGACAGAGTGGATCAGGAGCATGAGACGTCATTTTCACACATGGATCGTCCACCACAGAGTCCAGACCTTAACCCCAGTGAGAATCTTTGTGCTGGAGAAGCTTTGAGCAGCGTCAGACTCCACCATCATCAATGCAACAGGTGAAACATTAATGCAACAACTGGGTGGAAATAAATCTGTGACGTTGGAGAAGAGAAATCGAAACAATGACACAGAGAATGTGACGTGATCAAAGATAAAGGAACAACCAAATATTAGAGTGTGGGACCTTTTTTTGTGTGGCCAGGCTGACCCTCGTCTGTCTCACGTGCTGCAGGTGTGTGTGACAGACCTGACCGTCCTCTGTCTCCTCGTTAGAAGCCTCCGACTTTGATGCTGTTATTTTTGGGGTGTTTCACAGTGAGGCGCTCTCCGTGGTGCTGAATCCACCTGTCGCTGTCCATGGTCCATCCAGGTCCACAACACTGTCCACACCTCAGTCTGTGACAACTCACCTCCTCCATGAAGTGTTTTATAATAAGAATAAGAATAAGTCTTATTCATGCAGGTTTGACAATACACAGTTTTAAAACACACACTACATTTTCACACACACAGTTGTCACGTGTCTTTTGTGACCCACGTGACCTAGATTGCCCCACCCATTGCCGCCCCGGTGAGTGTTTAACTACCTGGCGCGCCCCTGTCACTTCCTGCTCTGGTGCTCCCACTGTGGCTCACTGTGGCTCACTGTGGCTCACTGTGGCTCACTGTGGCTCGTGTTAGTGATGGTGAAACCGAAACCTCATGAAACACTGAACCACTTTGACACAACTGCACTGAAAATGACACACTGCTTCGAATCATTTGACACAGTCAGAAGAGCGACCTCTGCTGGATTTGTGTGTGTATTGCATTTGTGTGGATGTGACTTAAAGCTTTTGTGAACCTCACTTACCTCCTTTTTCTGAAATTGGAGCATTTTTGGAAAAGGTCTCGGGGGTGTGAGTCGGGGAAATGTGAGATAAGGTATTTGTAAAGTTTTAGAGATTTTTATTCAAAAAAAGAATCATTTCAACTGTGTTTGGTTTTAATCTGCTCCTCTTCTGGTTCACTACCTCCATCTTTGGAGAAGACGCGCTCACATGGCACTGATGTTGCATGTGCCAATAGTCTTTTGCCAGCAGGTAAAGGTGAGGTTATATGTTTTGTCTTCCTGACCAATAATTGAGGGGGTCTTCTCCTCTGGAGAGGTCGGCCTCTGATAAATATCACTGGACTTCAACATCAGCTGTGGCCCTGTTGGATCCTTGGGTTGCACCTAAAACAGAGAAAAAGACCAAATTAACCAATGCTAATTATTTAAAATGCTACAAACAAACAAAAAACGCGAATACAAACCAACACGACTGTCCAGAAGGTCCCAGACTGTCACTTTCCTCCACTTTTGCAAGTTCAGGTGTTTCTCCTGATCCTGACTGTTTAAGTGGATGTCATACAATCTGTTGTATTTTGTTCCACAAAACAATGTAAAAAAACAATGAGAATATAATACCTGTGAAGTTGATGGTGTTGCTCTCAGTCCTCATACGTCTGGCACATTCAGATGTTATTTTGGCAACAGCATCTTGTCCATGTTTGACTCCCAAAAGCACAGTCTAGCACAGTTTAGTCTCGTGTGGCCCAGCCTCAGTCTTACCATCACATCCTCCTCCTCCCGGTCCAACCCCATTCTGCTGTTTTACCCTCGGCTCTTCCCTGCAGATTGTAATAAAACTGGCCCTTAGGGCATGAGTCCCATTTACTCTGCCATTGTTTTCTTACTCTCTCTTTAATAATTGTCTTAATTTCTGATTTACTATATTTTACTGGGAGATCTACCTCCTCCTTTGCAGCTCCTCCTTTTGCCCACTTATCCTCCAGCTCATTCCCTTCCACCCCTGTATGTGCTGGAACCCACATGAAAATGACATATTTCTTTTGTCTGTTTATTCTTTCCAGTATTTGCTCTACTTCCCAAATTATGTCTTGTCTCGTCTCTGACTTAAATGTTTTAACACTTGTTACTGCTTGAGTCTGAAGCGATCACATTCTGCTTTGGCCCATTCTCCTCCACCCAACTCAATGCCAAGAGTATTGTCTCCTGTATAAACTGCCACATTGTCACTCGTCCTCTTTGTAACTGCAGCACCTATATCTGGAATAACATGATATCCCCACCTTCCCATTCACTACCCTTGAAGCATCAGTAAACATTATTAAATGTTCAGAGTACTTTTCACAGATATACTCATCAACTACTACACTACTGCACTTCCTCCCCAGGAGTCCTAAATCTACTACAGGTTCCTTAAGCAACCACGGAGGTACCCAGCGATCAGGACTGTAGGACTTAACTCCAAATGGGTCCTTGCGCTGCACCCTCTGCCACCCACCCAAAGCTGGAGAAGTTTGCCTTTTCTTTTTCCTGACATGGTTTTAACACGCTCAGTCCTGGATGACTTTCACTATGTCCTTGTAGACTAGTCCAATAAACCAGAACCTGTTGGTCCCTTCTACAGCTCAGTGGCATTTCCCTCATTTCCTCCTGTAGTGCATCTACTGGAGTTGTCCTCATCGCCCGACAACAGATTCTTAACGCCTGGTTCTGAATTATTTCTAGTTTTTTAAGACTACTCTTTGAAGCAGAATTATACAAAACACACCTGTAATCCACCACCGCCCTGATCATAGCTGTGTATATTGTCTTTAAACATGCCCGGCTGGCTCCACAGTCCTTGGGGGGATTCAGACTCTTTTAAAGCTCTGACACAATTATAAGTCACCCCCATCAAAATTCCCACGAAGCAGCTTGAAACCGGAGCTCGACATGTATCTGAGACTTGTGACGTAACGAGGCCTCGGTTTGGCTGGTCACGTGATTTTTGGCGACACTTCCGGTTCAGGGTCGAGCTGAGAGTCTCGAGCGTAACTTCTCTACGTAACTTCTCCTGCTCGTGCTGCTCGTGCTCATCATTTGTTGCTAATAATCCGATTCATCTGCCTGCACACTCCGCACTGACCCGTCCGCTCAGCGTGAGTCTTTCTCTTGTTTTATTCGCTGTTTAATTGAGGATAAAGCTCCACTTTAGCGCTACACTGAGCTATGACGAACCCCCATAGAGCTACGGCTAAACACGCTAATGCTACTGCGTGAGGCGAGTGTAACGCGTTTTGCGTCAGTATTAATTAAATACGAACTAAACTAAAATTTTACTTTTGCCGAATTAAAGGCCAAACCGTTAAAGTCAAAGGACACTTTGAGTTTTCTGAATTACACCAGTTTTGATGTTTATTTGTGTTATTTTGATACGAGTGATTTGGCGGACATAATTTGAATCTAATTCAATGTAGCTACGTTTTGTTTGTTTGTTGTGCAAAGAAGTTTGATATTTCAGTTAGTCACTTAAAACAAAGACAGTTAACTTAAAGGTGCACTGTGTTTTTTTTGAAATGTGAAATTAATATTATCCAATGAATAATTTATTATATTTTGATGTGAATAATATTGTATCTCATACTAATTGTAACTGTCTGTGTTATTGTTTATCTTAGTCTGTAAACTGCATAATGTGAGTTTGATTTGAGTTTTTTTACCATGTGCAGGTCTGTTTTTTTCCCCCGTCCATTCTGATGATTCTAACTTCACCCGTGATGGCGAGCTGCCCAAACGCCGCTCTGTGGTAGGAAAACTAACTCTTTTCTCTTTCGTTGGATTTGAAACAAACTTTGAAATTTGGTCTGAAAGACTCTGCTCCCCCCCCCCCCACCCCACCCCCCCCCCCACACACACACACACACACACACCCACACACCCATGGACTAAATATTCACATGGACAATCTGATTTCACAGGACTGAAGTTGTCATTTATTTATTTTCTTTATTTTGATTCATTATATCTTCATTATTATATATCTGTCTAATATAAATGTTTATTATTATTATTATTATTAGTAGTATTATTGCATTTTTGACCATATATAGAAAAAATATTAATACATCATTCAAATATTAATACAGTCATTCATGTAATCAACTTTATTTTGTCCGTTTCTTTCACTTCCTGTCTCTACTGAGTCTAGTCTGAGACGTGCTCAGTCGGCCGAGCCTCACGCGTTACTTTACTTTAGACATGTTGAGATCAAATTTGTACATAATAAACTTTTGATAAACACATGTAACTAAACCTCCACTCTCTCTTTTTGCTGGTGCATGTTAAGAGCTCATTGTTATCTCCAAACCTTTAAAAAGTGGGAGTTTACATTCTGTAAGATTTCACAGCACTTTAATGTTCTGTTTTACACGTTTGAGTAGTTTGACAGCCATTGTCTACAGTTTTGGACTAAACTTTTTTTAAACGTGCCAAACAAAGGCGGGTATTGTGTTCTGTCTGTGTCCATTTGTTTCATGTAGAGTTTGATTCACAATAACACGACTGTGATAGTGGAAACGCACTGATAAAATATGAAGTTATTAGCAGTGTCTGGTGGTGAGAGCAGGAGAGTCGAACGGTTTTGGGGAGAGCTGCTCAAATCAATAGACAACAGAGTTCACGGCTGTAGAGCTGAGATTCTTTTTGTTAGTGGCAATGAGCGCGGAATAGAAATGGGCACATTTCAAGGACGGTGCACGTTAGACTTTTTTCTTCAAAAATACGAGCAGGGAACAAGAACTGCAGATTTAAAAATGCAGTACTGAGACTTAAGAAGAGCAAAGAAGTGATTTGTGTGAGGTGCAGTCGCGTACGTGATTATGTAAAGATGAAGATATGAAAGACGCTTAGATCTGTTGAGATGAACCGTGTTGTTTTATTGTTTTGTTCTGCAATTTATCGATTTATTGACATCCACATCCTCAACTGTACGACCTAATCACATCCACATTCTCCTGTTCTCTTCTTTTCCACCTCCTTCTTTCTCCGAGCGATCATTTCTTTTCATTCTCACCCACACTTACAGATATTGTAAATACTGGAGGCTCTGTTGGTCAGCCTCCCATCAGCCCTGTTGCATTGTGGTCTAACACTTGCGTTTTCAGCTCAGGTAAATCCACAGATCAGAGAATCTCCTGATCGTCCCTCGTGTGGCAGCAGCAGGTGGGTGTGCTGTGAGTGGGTAGAGACAGATGCCAAATAGACACAGAAATAAGAAGAAAAAAAGATTCAAAAGCACAAATTCATTCGTATTGTTTGTGGCGTCTACCTCTTTTCGTATTTGCTCGCGGCATTTGATCAAATATTCACAGTGAGAGCGGAGGGGCTGTGTTTTCACGCAGGGAAGGACATATGAAGCTCCATCCTGATGTGGAGACGGTGTTTTCTGTTTTATTATTTTAAAGAATGGGGTGAAATGTGGGTAACGATGTTTTTTTGTGAAAATGAACTTTGAATGGATGTGTAAATAAATGTTAAGAGGAGAAAGTGCTGACAGTCTGTGGAGGTTTTGGATCATACAGTGGATTTAAGATTTTTGTCCCATGAGCCTCACAAATGTTTAAATTCTCAGTATTTTCATCAGTTATTTCGCTTATAAATGACCCCCCCCTTTTTTGTTTTAATTATTGCATTTATTCTCAAATTAGCCTGTAGTAGAGACGTATTTTGTGACACATTTGTGGAAAAAAAAGAAGAAAAAGTGTCTTTGCTCCAGCTCTTTAGACGCAGGACGATCGCACATAACTCAGTATTTTGGATTACAACATTTTACAGCTGTGCAGTAATTGAAATAACAGTTTTAAGTTTAACCGAGGCGCTAAATGTGCCCGACAAATAATCAACTCTCATCTTTAGTATAACATGGATAATGTATTTTGTTTATGAAGTTTAAAAGACGAGGCTTTAAATGGAGGAATTTCTCAAAAGACCAAAAGGTAAAGTTACTTCAAAATACACAGCCCAAGTTCTGCCATTGGCCTTTGAGTAAAACCAATATACAAACATGTACACGTTATTACTTTTAAAATGCTAATTACACTGGTGCAACTAAAACACCAGAGAATTACACCAAGAGTTAAATCTGAAAATGAAAACTTGTGTAATATTTGGGCACAAAAGTACCAGACATTGAGGGAAAGTAAATTTACAGAAAATCTTCATGTTTGGTATAAAACTAAAATTATTCATGATGGCCACACAATTCATCCAAAATACTCAGATTTGTGAGTCTCACCTTGAGAACAGTGGACAATTTGAGATGTTTATTGGGAGAATTGGGATTGCACAGATGAATAAAGACTGTTCTGTTTCTGTAGGTGGAACACTACAGACTTCTATTAGATTTTATAGTGACATATTTGGATTTGAGCTGGTTCTTGTCATTAAACTCAAACCCAATTTCCATTTTACACTGTTCCCCTGGGCTGTTAAACCCATGATAAACCGGTGCGCCCGTGTAGAGAAACATCTGTGTAATAAAATGCATTTGTGAGGACGATTCAAGTGAAACAAAAGATCTCCGCTTCCTCCGTCTCTCCCCCTCGTTCACACACAAAACCCTCCCTCCGTGTTGGATCTGCCCAAACACACGAGGTTCCAGCGCGAGTCTGAGACCAATGATCACGTCGCAGAGAACAGAGGATATTGAAAAACTATGATGGGGATCAGATTTATAGCTCACAGAGAAATCGGCTTCCTGTAGATACTGGAAAGGATCATTTATCTTTACCTCCTGTAGTCCATCTGTCCACTGTGCCACGCTTTTCTGCCCTGTTCATCTCGTGTCTCTTCTGTATTCTGGCTGCACATAAGCTGGAGGAATATTGATTTTCCAGCAGAATTTGTTTTTATTGAGAAAGTTAGTAATGCCTGTCAGCTCACGGCGTACCTCATGGATTACTCGGTTTAGCTCTTGTACCGTTTGCATTAAAGTGTATGAACTGCATTCTTATAGTTTAAAACAAAACTTTATTATAATCACTGAGCTGAATCTGGTGCCAGGGCCTAAACCTGCAGAGACGGGACACACGAGGTGTTTTTATTCTCACAAGTCAACAGGAATAAGAAAAACATGTGAAATGAGCTTTAAGTGAACTGGACACACTGGTATGTCCACATGTTACAGCCACATGAGCCGACAGAGGACGACAGGGACGACGGGGACGGAGGACGACGGGGACAGAGGAGGACGGGGACGGAGGGCGACGGGGACGGAGGGCGACGGGGACAGAGGACGACGGGGACAGAGGACGACGGGGACAGAGGACGACGGGGACAGAGGACGACGGGGACAGAGGATGACGGGGACAGAGGACGACGGGGACCGGCCTCCTGCTGGTCCCAGAGTCAGGACTAGACCGGGACTAGACCAGGACTGAACTAGGACTAGACCAGGACTAGACCGGGACTAGACCAGGACTAGACCAGGACTAGACCAGGACTAGACCAGGTCTAAACATGGACTAAATATGGACTAAACATGGACTAAACCTGGTCTAAACATGGACTAAACCAGGTCTAAACATGGACTAAACCAGGTGAATCAGTGTTTGAGTTTTGTTCAGTTTAAACCTGATCTTTCTTCCTGAAGATGTGACTCAGACCTCGACTTTGACGATGTTTAACTCCAGACTCAAATGGTTCTGTTTATCTGTGACTGAGTTTTATTCTGAACTCTTCTGTTTTAATGTTAATTTTATGATAATTATTTGTGATTATTGATGTTTTGATTTGTTGTATTTTGATTTAATGTCTTTCTTATTCTGTAAAACACTGAATTACCTCATGTATGAATTGTTGTCTTGCCTAATCTGCTCAAAATAAATAAATGAATCTGGAGCTGCAGAGGCTGCACTCGCTCTGGTGAATGATCAGCTGCAGGTGCTGGGGTTCAGGTCAGAAAGGTCATTTTAGGTTTAAACAAACTGGATTTCAGCTTTGAAACTGTCAGCCACGAGAGCTCTGACATTATTAAGTCTGATTGTCATAAAAAGACAAAATCAATCATATTTTTGCCAAGGTTTTGCACCAATACAATCCACAAATTCATTGTCAAATTGGATAAAATAACACAATTTCCAGCTGTTTTGACACTTGCCTAAAAGCCACTGATAACAAATTGTGCAGAACCAATTTACTACAAAAAACAGAAACCAGCTTCAGTTTTAACATGAAGCAGGTGTCGGCTTCTAAATAAACATTTTTTGAACAATAGCGAGTCTCACGCTGAGTTCCTTCCCCCCATCGTCTCAAATTGGAGCTTTTCCGTGTTCTTCTCTCCTCTCGAATCACCTCACGACCGCGGCCCTGATGACCCTTCACGCAGAGTCGGTTTGGGATTGGTCTCTTGGCTCGTTTTGCTCCGTTCTCCTCCACAGTTCAGCTCCGTCTCTGCCAGATTCACCGGGCTCTGATTTCCCCCCAGCTGTTCGCCAAGATGCCACTGATTCTTCCTTTCAGCGCCGATCAGGGCAGTTTACAGCCTAATCATTCTCCCTCGCCGCAGCCTCCAGCTCACATCAGGTCCAGAGATGGAGACGACTGTGAGATAAAATAATCACGTGTTTTATGTTCAGCTCAGGACTTCACCTGTCTGCTTCACACTACAGTCATCTCACTTATTTAGATCAATCTTGTCGTTTGGTACGTTTCAAAAGGTCAACACAGAACAGTTGGTGCAGTACATTGTTTTACACATTGTATAACAGTAAATTAAAGGTGTATTATGTAACTTTTCAGATAGACCCAGGCTCAAAACTGTTCTTTTTAGCTGTGCATATCACTGATTATTTGATTATGTATGTTTCGATTTGTTGTATTGTGAGTTTAATGTGTTTTTTTTGTACAAATAAACTTGCGATGCCATAAAGAATGTGCAACTTGTTATTTTCCATGTAGATGTTATTGTTACACCCACATTGTTTCACTGTGTGGCATTAATCCTGTCTATCTCCGTGGAGACGAGCATGTCCAGATTACATTTACGAAACTAGAAAGCTTGTTTTTCCAAGATATTTCACCTCCAAAACACCTAATGAAATAATTTTAACGACAAACTGTGAAACAATCCATGTAGAAAAGCAGGTGGCAGATCCTCCTCCAGGAAAAAGCTTCATAATGTCACTTTAAATCATTTTCTCATCGTTTAAACGCTGGATATTGTGGCTTGGGCTGTTTTCTCACTGCTCAGACTCACATCTCTGTACAGAATAAGCTGTTGAGGTAATTGCCTGGTGCTTCCTGTTCCCCGAGCACTAAACTTAATGTGGAAAGTGCCTGGAGCGTCTGCAGTGTAAACCTGAACTACCTATGGCCCCGTCTGCAAAAGTTACTCCAGTATTCGGTCGATGGTTTGCTCTCACCTCGTTCAGCTGTAATAATGATCTGTAATTATCATCAAGCTGCATTTGATTGACAATTATCACCTGTAGGTAATTCAAAGTGAGGAGGATGCACGTTTTGTTTTGCTAGAACACAGAAATATCTCAGATGAGCTTGAGTAAATGTGCAGTTTGAAGTGCACTACGTCAGATCCACCTGCACAGGTTTGTAGCACTAAAACAAGGGAATATTTCTAAATTTTGGCACTTGCATCGTTTTGTTTTGTTTTTTTTTTTTTAGCCAAAGCCACTGTGGACGACTATTCACTTCTATGGTACATCTCCTGCTTCATTTTCACCTGTTTTTAGTTTGGAGAACGCTCTGAATCAACACTTTCATGCATACTCTATCAACTCTACGCCTTTGCCTGCTGAAAAAGATGACGTACATGCCCCCCACCCATGAAAACATTATGGCTGATTCGTTTTTTCCCAACCTTTTCCGTCCCAAGTAAACCTGAATGTGTCTTCCTAACTCAAGTACCAAGCAAATACATATGTTTATTAGTATTCCATAGTCTTTTTCCCTTCTTGTTTTAATGTCTAAACATGAAATTGACAACAAAGATTCATTTTAAAACCTGAAACCTTTCCAAAAACGACCTCATCAGACTCGCAGACGCCTAGATGTCCCCTGTCACAATACAACTTAATTATTCACATCTAATTAGGCCAAATATTGTCTTGACTACGAGTTAATTTGTCAATAAGTCCGAGGAGTTAATCCCCAAGACTCATTTTTCATCCATATTTTTCCTCTAAATGTAAAACTGAAATTTAACAGAGCAGAAAATGAGCGTCAGAATCTGGTGAAGCTCGACACGAGGAGCGGCGCTGAACAAATGCACAGCAGCTGTAGAGGCAGGTGCAGGTGACACGGTCAGTCAGGTAATGACCGGCGCACTGGTGATGTGCTCCTATAAACAGTGCACACAGGAGCCAACGCATCACGGTGACAGTAATGCAGCGCTGCAAAGTCCCACAGGGAGCAGTGTCAGTGAACGGGGCCTGGATACAGCTCTATGCACAGCTCCAGCCTCCGTGACAACTCGTTTTCTTTTTCATTTTTAAGAGCAGTTGACAGGCAATCAGCTGCTCAACAGACTGCACCATGAAACGGAGGCTTGGAAAATGTGCAGGGACGCGTCGGATCTTTATTTGGCCGGATGAAGTTGTAATTTAAATTCTGCCACCTGTTGAAATTTAGTTTTCATTTTTAATGCTGAACTGTGTACCTTGTTTCTGCTTCTCCGTGGACATGTTATACTATCTCCATGGAAACAAGGACGTGATGGCTCAGATCTGTGGGGAGTATTTTTGAACAAGTAAATGTGTAACAGGATGAATGTACGATGTTAAATGTGCACTGTGGAATATTTGAGATGAATATCCTTTATGTAATACAACGGTACAGATGGATCGGGTCTAAAATACTCTGAATAAAAAAAAAAGACATCAACGAGGACTTCATACAGACTTAACAAGACACAACTCTGGGTAAAAATGAAGCGTTAACGTCTATTTCAAACCTACAAACACTTTAAGACAGAAACTGGTTCATCCAAAGGACAAAACCCCGAGACATAAACAAAGTAATATGAATGAACCAACACAAGAGAGAGCAGCTCAGGACACAGTCTGCTGTTCATCTACATAAGAGAATGAACCAACACGAGAGAGAGAGCAGCTCAGGACACAGTCTGCTGTTCATCTACATAAGAGAATGAACAGAGAGAGAGAGCAGCTCAGGACACAGTCTGCTGTTCATCTCAAACACACAGACCACTCCTTTAAAGACAGTGAGGTTCAGATCTGAGCCACAGAAAAGAAATGGTTTGAGAGGAGAGATAAAGAAGATATTTTTATTAGGAAAGGGAATCTATAACTCCAGCCTCGGGCCCAAGCAAAGAACAATATCAGGGTCGTTAAAGGTTGAATACGGTTGTTTAAGATGAAACTGTTTCCAGTTTCAGTGTCTTGGACGAGCAGTCAAACGTCTTCACTCCTACAACTTTTTGTCCAGTTATAGATGTAATTTAATCTTTTTCAGTGGAAAGTTAAGCTTTTCCAACCTTAAAGCAGTTTAATTTAAACTCTCTCTTCTCTTCAGGGGCTTCTTGTTCTGTAATATGCAGCATTTTGAGAAAACTTTATGTAATTGTGAAGGAAGCGATCGCAGACCAGGTAGAGTTGAAAGAAGTTTATCTGATCAAATGAATGAAGTTACAGACAGTATTTCAAGTGAGTTTGTCCAGTATTTATACCCTGAGAAAGGTACTATGTATAGAAGGCTGGTCCTATTTACATACTGTCCATTTAAGGTCATAAATGGACACACTGTTAGCTGTTATATGTCTCTAAAAGATGCTAAAACGATGTATTAAGTCCTTTGTTCAACCTGAAGATGAAGAGCTGTGCCATGTGACCAAAGGAGGAGGTTCTTAAAATAAAAAAATGTAAGTCTGTGTCGCATTATTACTGAGAAACAAGTTTAACTCAATGTTTAAGACTCAGTATCAACACAAGGTTTAAAAGTAAAGTGATAAAACAAAATCACTTTATAAACTGTTAATTTCTCCACCAATGTTCTGAAACTCATGACAAACGTTCTAATTCCATTCCTGCTCGAACCGTCTGTGATACTGACGAGTATTTCAGTCCTTTATTGGTAATTACATATTGTAGTTCAAACATTTACAACATTCAGCTCTGCGTAGTAAATATAACTCTGCCAATAGCTTCAGTTTGTGAAATCAAACCAGCGACGCATCGTTCAGTCCTGACACGGAAAATGCAGCTGTTTGAGTCTGAAGCCCCAACATTTCACAGGAATACGGCGGATCGTATGAAACAAATTGAACGTTTAAGTGGCATTGCAGCTTTGTGAGTGCATTTAATAAAAAACACAGACTCTCCCTGATGCTGAGGCTGCAGTTCATTACCATATGGCCCATGATTTCAGTGCAGCCCGTGCGGGACAGTAGACACAGCGGTACACACATAATAACCTCACAGTATTTCTGCCACACAGGCACTACCTCACGCTGCTGAATGGGCGGCATTAGTCCGACTCGATTCAGCCTTTGTGTCGTGTCCAGAGCCTCACCTCAGAGCGTCAAACCCACACGTTACAACACACCTACTCCAGTCTGTTTACTGAATAACAATATTGTGTAATCATTTATCCTCTGCTGACTCCGTGCCACTGAACGCTCTGATTTGTATGCGTGTGTGAAATTAAACTGACTGCAGAAATCACCGTGTAAACTGTGGCCTGGCCTGATAATAACAGAGGAGAGAACGATGGATCTGATTTGTCATTTCATCTCGACCTGGCGATTCAATGAGTGAGAAATGCCCAAGGTTTCAGCTGCAGGCGGCGAACAAAAACCTGCACAAACATCCACCATGATCTGAATCATCGGAATGATCTGAACGCGGTTTGTGTCGCATTTGTGTAACACTCAGGGTCTTATGATTGTGCGACGGTTGAATTTAAGGAGTCTCTGGTACTTTAGTTTTAAATTAATGCAAAAATCGTAATTGGAAAATCTGCAAAAGGAAAAACAAACACTTTATGCATTTAACAAACTTGTAAAAGAGAAAAAAAACTAAGTGAGATTTATCATGTTAGTAAAACAAGTACTTTGTCCTGTCATGTGCACTTTAAAATATGACAAAACAAAACTAAAGCTGCAGAAATCCAATGTTGTCAAAAGTTAATAATATAATGTTGTGCAGAGTGGACAGAACAGACACAGACTGGGTTCATTTTACAGGTTTAATGTCCTTTAAACAGCAGCAAAAGAGGAAAAACAAAACAAAAAAAACATTCACACAAACACAAAAAAAAGAAGTGTTTTTTCAATAAAATTATTTAAAACAGCAACATATTTTTAACTAAACTTAATATTTTATGCATATTTTCTAGACCAACTATTAATTTTCTTTTATTTATTTGATTGGGACGGTGTGAATGAACAGACACGACACAACATGAATAAAAACACATCAGATTAAAGCCAAAGGATCATTTTCAAAGCTAAACACGAGCGGTGAATGACTCTAGAGCTGCCCGAGTACAACGGACTGTGTCACAATAATTATGGTCCCTGCAAAACAAGCACCAAGTGGAACCTTAATCCAGAGTGTTAATACAAAAAAATAAAATAAAATCCCCCCAAAATGGAAAATGTGTTAAAATCAAACCTTTTTTCACACATATATATAAATAAAAAATAAATCTAAACAAAATCAGGTCGACCATTTCCCAGATGATCCAGACATTTACGTTTTTACACTATTAACATTTCAGCTACATCCAAGTGAATTATAATGATCCATGTAAATATCCCAAATGATTTCTCAAGGGCAGACTTTTAATTCACTAAAATGCAGTATATTACCTCTTTTTTTTTTTTTTTTACCATGTTTCTTTCTCGGTAAAATACTCCCGCAATAACCCAAGCACCAAATGGAGAACAGCGGTCTCCTCATGAATTACACATCAGAACACGGCGTTGGTTTGTATTCTGCAGCAGGTCTGATCCACGGTCACTGCAGCTTTAAGTCTGACATGAAACCAGACTTAACCCGTCATTAGAGATAACCTCAGAGCCGCGTCCTCCAGACTTTTAAACTTCCTTCTACGTTGTGTTCTCTCTCTGCGTCTCGGGGCACACGTCACTACACTTTAAGGTCTGAGCTTAAACGACGCCATGGCCTCGTTCAGCGTAAACTTTGGACATTTACAAAACGTGAAGTACGTCAGAGTTTTGTGATTCAGAGTTTTGTTCATGTGAAAAGTGTTCTTCATCCTGTTCGCTTTGTTTTTAATGTTTTAAAACTGAAAGCTGCGTTCTTCTTGAGTGAAGCTCTTCTCAGATCTTACCTCTCGTCGAGTCGTCCGCTCGTCTCCATGGAGCCGGATAAGTTTAATGCAACGATACGGAACATTCCCAATCTGCATCTCCACAAATGCCTCAGATAAACCCTGTGTGGAGACGCTGCTCTGATGTGGTCGAAGCAGAAGACGGACTCTTTAACGGAAATGTGTTACAGGTCACCGTGGCTGAAATGTCCAGAAAAGTCCCACACACTGTCTCACTCTCGAGTCCTTCAGTCCTTCAGTGAGTCAAGAGTGAGACAGTGTGTGAGTTTCCTTAACCTTTCAGACAAAGTGCTTCTCCTGACGCACCTGTCGCCCTGTCAGGTGCAGAGTCCACACACAGACGAGTTCAGCTCACCGTGGTTCACCGTGGAAAAGAATATTTATTTACAAAAATGAACTGTGCTTAACTTAGTGATGTGACGTTCTGTGTCGAGGCTTCAGAGCCTGTGCCGAGTAGAGGACGGGGCGTTTCCTCCGTGTGTGTGTGTGTCGAGGTTTGTTTCTTTTAGGGGGAGGAGCTGAAAATGATGGCGTCTGAAGCCTCGCTGCCCGACTGCACCACAGGACTGATTCAGGAAGTGGTTTGGGTTTTGACGTGAGTTTTGACAGCGACATAAACCTCCAGTCAACATGTGAGTGTTTGATGGAGATGTGGTCAGTGAGAGTTTGGAGACAGTTTGGACAGAGATGGACAGTTTGGACAGAGATAGGGACAGTTTGGACAGAGATAGGGACAGTTTGGACAGAGATAGAGACAGTTTGGACAGAGATAGAGACAGTTTGGACAGAGATAGAGACAGTTTGGAGACAGTTTGGACAGAGGTAGTTTGGAGAGAGTTTGGATAGAGACAGAGACAGTTTGGAGAGAGGTAGACACAGTTTGGACAGAGATGGAGACAGTTTGTAGATGTAGGAGAGTGAGGAGAGTCAGGATAGAACAGAACGTTTTTAAATAAAAGACAATGATGTGTCTCCTAAACCTTAATCACTGTCCAGACCTCAGACCAAACCCCGCCCCCTCACCTCACTGTACATGAACATTTACATTTTCATCATTTATACTCATCACTACAGTAAACATGTTTTGATACTTCTTTATTTTGCTGACAGTTTTATTCACAGACTTTTATTCAAACACTTCAGATTGGTCCAGTCGATGTCGTACTATGACATTTATCACACCGTCGTCTACTGTGGAAAAGAACACATTTATAAAACTTAACTGTGCTTAACTAAAACAAAGACAACAGACATTAAGAAACTGAAGACCCACATGTGCAGTTACTCTGATTCTCCCTGAAAGACTCACCTGTTTATTTACCCTCAACACCGTTTACTTCACAGGTACAGAAGGTACAACTTCAGCAGGATCTCATCTCAGGAAAAGAGTTTAAAATAAAACTATAAACACTTTACATAAAAAATACATTAAAACAAAACAAAAAAGAACTTAACCCAGTTCTCCTCCACATGGCCCGGCCCACGACCACACCCACGGCTTAGGCCCCGCCCCCTCTGTGTCTGGACCATGTGGAGACTCAGGTCAGAACAGATGGATGTGTCAAACTAAACTGACCAAATGTAACCAAATAAAACGTGATAAAACAGATGTGTGGGGATTAAATTAAAGATAAACTGAAAAACAAAAACTAAACAAACCCAGGACAGTTGTGATTATTTGGATATCGACAAATTACTAGAAATGAAGCAGCTCACAAACCAAAAATACTACAGTACAGTCCTTCACAGTTGTCCTGTTCTGTTCCTTGTTTTTTTTGTTACTTTAGCTTTAATAAACTTGGAAAAGAGCTGGAGAGTTTAGTTTGTTTCTCTGTTCCACTCAGTTTATCGTCTGTCAGTGCTTTAAGGTCCAGATTAAAGTCTCTGGTGAGTCGTTAATGATCAGAGAGGACACTCCAGGATCCTCGTTTGTCACTGCGTTTGGCTTTTATAGAGGTACTTTACAGCCAGTACTTACAGAGCGGATACAAACCCCCAGAATCACCTGCACCTGTTGCATCATTTTAAAGCTTTTTCTTATTTTATTATTAACCGGGTAACACTCTATGATTAGACTGTGCATATTTCAGCGTAAACTGGAGGATCAAACCCACAAACGTGTCGTCGTGAGGCTGTAACGCTCCACTTCCTGTGCCACTGTTTATGTTTAATGTCGAATAAAACCAAAAACGTTTTCCTTGAGCGTTTTGTAGCTTCGTAAAAGGCCGTTTTGAATGTTTAGAAGAACCATTCCCTGCGCTTCTTCCTTATCTTGGTTAAACATTTGATGCATCTCCACAGAAGAAAATCAGAAATTCATAAATACTGTGTGCATTCATAAATATTCATCCCGTATTGTCACTCGGCGCCTTTGCACCGTCAGCGTTTAGTTACACAGCACACTTTGACTCTAGAGTAAATATTTCACATGCCATTACTCAAAGTCGACCCCGGTGTTTATTTACCATTAAACGCAGCAGCTAAAACGCCGCGGCTCTATATTCAGATGGATCTAATAAGAAGAGCACTCTTTGGTTTTAAGGCACCTTACATGTACTTTCCTTCTTTCTGCAGAGTGACAAATAAAATAAATCACGTTGAATAATTCATGAGTCGCCTGCAGTTCGCCAACATTTACAAACTGACTCACGGCGACTGCTCACTGTACGCCGTGTTCCTGTAGAAGCTGCTGTACTTTTCCACCATCCCGTCTGAATTATTCACTCTTTGTCACGTAGAAAAAAACACATTATTTTACCGAGATGAATCTGCATCGTGTTTTCAAGGGTCCGAAATGTGTCGGCGTCAAAGAGCATGTGCTTCAGCATCAGGGAGGATATTTACTCACCGAAACAAAGAAATGATGAAATCACAAAGAGCACAAATGTTTAGGTAATAATGTCCATTTCAAACAACAAAATCCTCCTGTGTCTGTACTTCAGTTGAACTCTGTAGATTAGAGCAGATTTTTAAATGTACCAGGCTCTTGTGCTGATCTAATACTTCAAAGTTTCATTAAACTGAGCTCAGTGAACGGAATGAAAACAAAAACACAATACTTAAAATGTTACTATTTTTAAACAAAACTGTGCAGCCCTGTGAGGAATCTGTCTCAGTGAGAAGGTTCAAGGTTCGATTCCCCGGTGGATAAGTCGTGCATGTTTCTTCTCTTGTCGCACAAAACACGCACAAAACAATCACAAAACATGCACAAAACATGCACAAAACACGCACAAAACGCGCACAAAAGATGCACAAAACACGCACAAAACATGAACAAAACACGCACAAAAAACGAACAAAACATGCACAAAACACGCACAAAACATGCACAAAACACACACAAAACACACACAAAACATGCACAAAACACACACAAAACATGCACAAAACATACACAAAACACACACAAAACACACAAAACACACACAAAACATGCACAAAACACACACAAAACACGCACAAAAAACGAACAAAACATGCACAAAACACGCACAAAACGCGCACAAAAGATGCACAAAACACGCACAAAACATGAACAAAACACGCACAAAAAACGAACAAAACATGCACAAAACACGCACAAAACATGAACAAAACACGCACAAAAAACGAACAAAACATGCACAAAACACGCACAAAACATGCACAAAACACACACAAAACACACACAAAACATGCACAAAACACACACAAAACATGCACAAAACATACACAAAACACACACAAAACACACAAAACACACACAAAACATGCACAAAACACACACAAAACATGCTCAAAACATGCACAAAACACGAACAAAAGATGCACAAAACACGCACAAAAGATGCACAAAACACGCACAAAACATGAACAAAACACGCACAAAAAACGAACAAAACATGCACAAAACACGCACAAAACACGCACAAAACATGCACAAAACACGCACAAAACACACACAAAACACGAACAAAACATGCTCAAAACACGCACAAAACACGCACAAAACATGCACAACACGCACAAAACACACACAAAACACGAACAAAACATGCTCAAAACACGCACAAAACACACACAAAACACACACAAAACATGCACAAAACACGCACAAAACATGCACAAAAAATGCACAAAAAATGCACAAAAAATGCACAAAACATGCACAAAACATGCACAAAACACACACAACACACACACAAAACACGCACAAAGGTAAAATCCTGCCGCTGAGCTCGTCCTGATCAAACCGAGCTCAAGTTCTGGGTCTGGAGTCGCCTCAGTGATGCTGAAGAATGGGTCAAATGCAGTAGTGGGATGTAAAGTAAAAGTACTGTACTTATGTATTCATTTACACGTCTGTACTTTATTTCACCTCCTGAGACCTGGTGTCCTCATATGTGGACAACACACTTTGGGTCGTCTCAGCCACAATGCACATTTTTAGAAGAACAGCAATAAAAAAAATGTTCAATTTAAAATATTTTTAACAGTTTAGAATCTTTTTACTTTTTTTTGTTATTGTAAAGGAATGTGTCTCCTGCTCCTGTCAACAGAACTTTGACACACATTGTTCCAGGAGCCACTTGTTGTTTCTCATTTTGTTTTTAAAAACTAAATAAAACCAGTCAGTTTTACAGTGTGTACTTTTTACTTTTACTGCACTACATTTGAGAGCAGTATCTATACTTTCTACTCCACATTTTTGAAGAGTATTTTTATTATAGTTCGAGACCTGCTGAAAAGTCTGAGGTTTATTTTGAACATTAACACTGAACAAACTAAAATATACAAATAAAAACAGACGAAAAAACTATTGATTCAACAAAATTCAGCTCAAATCTGAATCAAAATCACCACATTTGAAGTTTTATTAGATCTGAAAAACTGTGCATAATACTTTTACTTCAGCAGATTTGTACTTGTACTTGAGTATTTTTCTCTCTGATATCTGTACTTCAGTTTTACGTGAGAATATTGTGTATTTCTTCATCCCTGGTCAGATGCAGACGACACATTTCCCCGCGGTGAGTTCAACTTTAACCTCAATGTTTCGTGTTACTTTTTACTTTTCCACTCGATGTCGTCGCAGTCGCAGAAATTAGAGACGTGTATTTCCCTCTTCGTCTGCTTTTTGTTTTATGTAACTTCAGATTATCATAAACGGGAGGCGAGAGATAGAAATCGCCCAAATACGACTCTTCAAATATCCATAATCTGCGTCTCTAATGTGCCGCTCCACCGCTCTCCTGTTGCATATAAAACACATAATCGTCCCGACACAAACACCAGATGCATACGTTTCCACAGACCTTAAACGTATCGCGGCGTTTAGGAGATTTAGACAGAGTGGGAATGATAATGCATGCTAATATGTGCTTTCTGCGGGTGACATATGGACGAGAGCAGTTTGTGTTTAAATGTAAAAACAGCTCGGCCAAAACAGTTAAACTTTTCAACACATTCTGCATTTTTAACTTGGAGTTTTATGATTGAAAGTTTGAGCGGTTAAAGGTGAAACGACGGCAAAACATCACAGCTCCATTTGCATTTGTCCAAATTTGAGCCTCCTCCTCCTCCTCAAACTTCTACTTTTACTCTCAAATATAACGGCGAGTTGTGTTTTTGCAACTTCTCACTGAAACTGTTGATTTATCAGAGCGATTAGACCCACCGCATTACCCCTCCACCCTTTAACTGCAAATTAATATATTTAATTTGTACATATTATTTTATTTTCTTGGTACTTGAGCACAATCTGTCATCCCGGATCATAACTGCAGTTTGTTAATTGGTTTGAGCTCGTCAGGCGTTAGTCATTATAGTCACACTCTCCCTTATTAGTCAAACCCAAGAGGTGGAATAAAAACGCCCAATTATGCAGCCGCAGTTTTGGAAAAGAATAAACATATTTTTAAACTTGTCAAAAAAACGGGGAAAGCATTTTAAAAAGGCACAGTTTTCTCAGGTTGTGTGCAGCCGGAGACCACGTTGCTCCAAATTTATGGCGCCAATAACGGCTGCGCTGCGTGTTTTGGTGTTTCTCAGATTGGCCCGTAAGACAAAACGGTGGAATTATTTTACCACAGATGAATCGAGGCTTTTTACGGTTCACTTTGGGTGGATTCCACATTATCGAGTAAATGAGCAGCTTCAGTTAAACCTGGGACTGTCTCAGCCACAGGACGCTCAGAACACACAGGTCAGATTATTATTAAAGCTGCACTGTGTAACTTTTCCAGTCCACTACCACAGAGGAGACGTGTGCGTTTATTAAATTAATGCTCAAAAATACAGTGAGCAGAGACGCCTCTCCACAGTCCTCACCTGTGATTTGGGATTTATTGTTATTGATGGATAGATTTAAAGCTCTACTGTGGAACATTCCAGGCAAATAGAAGTCTCCATGGAAACAAGAAGGTGGGACACTGCTCCAGAAACATCACACAGTTCAACTTTTATTTCATTTTTGATTTTATTACAGTTTTTGTTTCTTTTATTTAAGTTTGGTCCTGGATTAGTCCCGGTTCAGTCCCGGTTTAGACCTGGTTTAGTCTCAGTTTTGTCCCGGTTTAGTCCTGGTTTAGTCCTGGTTTAGTCCTGGTTTAGTCCCGGTTTAGACCCAGGTTTAGTCCCAGTCTCGTCCTGGTTTGGTCCTGGTTTAGGCCCAGTTTAGTTCTGTTTTAGTTCTGGTTTAGTTCTGGTTTAGTCCTGGTTTAGGCCCAGTTTAGTTCTGTTTTAGTTCTGTTTTAGTCCTGGTTTAGTCCTGGTTTAGTCCTGGTTTAGTCCTGGTTTAGTTCTGGTTTCGACCTCATTTTATTCCATTTTTTGTTTCATCCATTAAAGTAAAGTGAGAGTCCTGGTCCCAGGCGTTAGACGGGGCCGTGGTGGGACATTTGTCCCCGTCCTCCCTCAGTGGGACGGAGCCACATTCTGGATGAAAATAAGCCAAAGGCAGAGCTCTTCTTCTCATCACTGTGTCCATGACGAGCCGTGTGATCCAAACGCCTTGGGTCAAATGCAGATCAAAGCAGGAGTGTTGTACGGCGGAGGAGCGCGGTGGAGGAGCGCGGCGGAGGAGCACGGCGGAGGAGCAAAACGCCACGAGTTACATCAGAAAAAAGAGAAAAAAGAGAGGGATCTATTGTGGAGAGTGAGCGTTGGAGCTGGAGGGCGTCTCTGCTTCATGGAGGAAAATTGAATAAAATGAAGTCTACATTGACAAATATTCCTGAAAAGAGAAAGTGTAATTCAAGTTGCAGCTTGAGTTATTCGTACATTTATAAAAATATATTTATACTTTGGACATTTTGAAGGTAGAGCCAGAAAGTCACAAGCTCAGTGTCGAAAAATGAGGCAAAAAAGTTTGGTGGACTCTCCTTAAATACTTAAAAACTTTACTATATGAAGATGGACGACTTGTACTTCACTCACGTCACCACCAGAGGAGCTACTGTGGATGTTTTATTATTGTTTTATTTTTGAGATAGTTGACAAAAATGTTACTCGAGTACTAGTATCGTAACTTGAAATAATCCTTGAGTTCATTGCAATAAAGTGGAAGTAAACAGTCGTCAATCAGTCAAACTTTATTTCTATAGCACCTTCCAGAGTTTTGGACCGGCCACTGCAAAAGAACGATGGCCCCACTGTTTGTCCCGGGACAGGGGGACCTCCAGCAGATGTTGCCCAGACCGTAGACTCTGCTGGGCTGAGGGGTCAAAATGTCACACAGATAAGAAGGAGCAAGACCAATGAGGGCAGTAAAAACAAACATGAACATTTTAAACTGAATTCTGAACTGGACAGAGAGCCAGTGAGAGGACAGGACGGGGGGTGTGGTCATGTGACAGGACAGGACGGGGGGGATGTGGTCATGTGACAGGACAGGAGGCGGAGCTGAAAGACGCTCGCTCTGACCACAGAATCTATTTGACTCCTTCAAATTTTAGACTGCTGTCCAATTTCACTTACAAATTTTTGACACGGTGGTTAAAGTGGAGTAAAGGTCGGACGTTCCAAACTCAATACATTCTGTTTTTTTTTCTTCATTCAAACAGAGAAAATGAGTGACTCAAACAAGTAAAACCTGAGCACGGATAAACAGTTTGTACATAAAGTATATTTATAATCTAAGTTGAGTTTATAAGTAATGGTACAAACATAAATACTGAACATGCTGTTTTCTGATACTTCCAAAAATGACAAAACAAATCAGATCTGAAGTGGAGCTGTAAGAAAAAGTTCATATTTTGCTTTTGTCGTTATAAACACTGAATATTTGTGTTACTTTTGTCAGAAGTGCAGTTTGTGTTGTGTATTGTTCATTAAAGTATCGCTCTGAGTAAAGGAGACTTTTATTTTGTAAAAACTTCTCTCAGTGGCGTTTGCTCCGTACAGAAAGATTCATTAAATAAATTTGCCAAACGGAGGCACTTTTGAACAGTTACTTCTGCCAAAACACCTCAACAGTTTGAAAAGTAACATTTACTCAGGCAAAAGTGACGTAGTGCTGCCAAACGCTGTGTTCCAGTTGATATAAAAACTGTTGAAACGAGGAGAAACTCTGTGATTTAAAGTTGTAATTGCACTGGCAGGAGCAGACGTGTAAATCTGTGTGTTTGTCTCCACACTCTGCGACGCTACAGGACCTTGTTTTTACTTTTACTTCATTATTAAAGCTCCTTGTCCCACAGATGCGGCTCTGTTCTGCAGTGATTATCATCTGCTCCTTCTTTGTGATGTTTACATGAGGTTTTGTTGTCGCGCCTGGAGGAGAACGACCACGACTCCATCAGATAAAGATTCAAAATGACTCAAATTTCTTAAAGATAGATGTCTCTGGTGTTTCATTTCATTTTGTGTTGGATACAGAGAAACTAAATGGGCCGTACGCAGCTCTATCTGTTTATGTGATGAAATATGCCCTGCTCCGGCGCTTCTGACAAAGGCAAAGGTGCGATATTGGCAATTTCCACAGTACCATCTGCAGAACTCGGGCCCCGGGAGGAACCAGGGGAACATGGAAGGATGACAAGCCCCTGAGCTGTCTCCTACCAGGCTAAACACTGCTTAACAGGGGCCCCTCTTTCATTATTTATGCTTACAAATCATTTGGCAGTCATTAATGAATATTTGATTGTGTAAGCTGTTTCATATCGCTCTGCTGCTTGTGTTGCAGTGACACACATTAGGCTCCAGTGAATACGTGCTCATTTTTCAACAGCGTCATGATGACATTGGATTAATTATAATGAATCCTAAAGCACAGCACATAGAGGATGTGGAGACGTATGTTGTTGTTGTCACACGGAGGCGAGGACGACAGATTTAGTCATTTACACAAGTGTTACACAAAGTACAGTTTGTGTCAAAGCTCAGAGCTGTTTATTATTTATAGAAGAAAGACGAGTCTAAATGTACAGCACACGATGAACACGAGGTCATTCAAAGAGTTTTACAGAATAAAAAACACATTGAAATCACACAAAATATAAATAATCACAAATGATCAACATAAAATGAATATTAAAGGAGAAAAGTGCAGAATAAAACCCTTTTCAGTCACAGCAGATAAACAGAACAGAGTCTGGATTTAAACGGTTTAGTTTTGGTTTAGTGCCAATTTAGTCCAGCTTTAGACCCAGTCTAGACCCGATTTAGTCTCTGGTTTAGTCTCTAGTTTAGTCCCGGTTTAGTCCCTGTTTAGTCCCGGTTTAGTCCAGCTTTAGACCCAGTCTAGACCCGATTTAGTCTCTGGTTTAGTCTCTAGTTTAGTCCCGGTTTAGTCCCTGTTTAGTCCCGGTTTAGTCCAGCTTTAGACCCGGTTTAGTCCCTGATTTAGTCTCTGGTTTAGTCTCTAGTTTAGTCCTGGTTTAGTCCCGGTTTAGTTCAGCTTTAGACCCAGTTTAGACCCAATTTGGTCTCTGGTTTAGTCTCTGGTTTGGTCCTGGTTGTGTCCTGGTTGAGTCCTGGGTTAGTCCTGGTTTAGTCCTGGTTTAGTCCCGGTTTAGTCCCGGTTTAGTCCAGCTTTAGACTCGGTATAGTCCCTGATTTACTCTCTGGTTTAGTGTCTAGTTTAGTTCTGGTTTAGTCCCTGATTTAGTCTCTGGTTTAGTCTCTAATTTAGTCCTGGTTTAGTCCCGGGTTTAGTCCCGGTTTACTTCCGGTTAAGTCCTGGTTCTAGACCTGAGCACAGGACACATGTGCTCGTTCTTCCTGGTTCTAGTCCTGACCCGAGCAGCAGTGTTCTGGATGTTCTGGATGTTCTGTTCTGTGGCTCGTTTGGAGAGGACAGTGAGGACGTTACAGTCGCCTAATCTACTGGACACAAATACATGGATGGTGGTGATGCTGTTTGCTACATGATTTAAAATTCACCCTGCAGTTTTCGTCAGTTTGAGTGATCAAAATGAGTGTGTTCTGTGCCTTATATGTACGACTCAGCCTTATATTTACCCCCCTGTCCCCATACACACTTACTGCACATTTAAAGTCAAACTCTTGTTGTCCATCTTCTAAAAGTTCAAACTTCTCTCCCACAGACTATTTCAAACTATTTCAAACTTTGGTCTAACGCTTGAGAGCAGGTTTTAATTTCATCTGATTATTTGACGTGTTATCCAAAATGGAAGTAAGCTATGAAGTTTTGCCTGACTGACTGCTGAAGTTTAATTTCTAGCCAAATTACCCCCTTATCAACTCAGAAATCTAATTAAAAAGAGTGACACAGTAGAGCGGGCAGTACCTAAACGCAACACCCAGTCTGCACCAAACGTATCCAAATCCATCTGATATTAAATAAGGAGATAATGATATCTGAGGCGTGTTTGTGGCCACGGGGAATCAAAATCTTTTATAATCATCATTTAGTGGATTTATTTCTGCATCACACGGCGCGACGCTTTGACTGAAATCACCATGACAACTTCAATTAACCCTGATTTATTCCAGACACACGTCCTCCAGCCCCACAGAGATGATGCTGCCATAATGTGTATAGTGCCTCATTGGGCTTTAGCTAATAAAGCTCTGGAGCTGGAGGGTTCCTGCTTCAAAAATAAACCTGATCCTAGACTTTGGAGACACTAGATGGCACTATTGGCCAGGACATGCGCGCGCCATCACCCTCAGCTGTGCGTCTTCTCCAGGCAGCGTCTCTTTGCACTTGGACTGTGCGTCGTGTCGTGCTCTGTGCTGTTTCCACTTTGAGACTGTGTTTATCTGTGGATAGCCCCGCGCCACGAGGACAAGAACACACCGGTTGGACGTCGGTTCCTGTCAGGAGACCCAAGTTTCGCAGATTGGAGCCACTGCAGCTGATTAACAACATGCATTACTTCTGGATTTACAGCGTTTGGATCCCCGGAGCCGCGTTCCTCTTCGGATTTCAAGGCAAGGATCCCCCCCTCTGATTCCTCCTCTGCGCATTTCAGCTCAAACATGCCACATTTCAGCTCCCAGTCTGCAGTCACATCAGTCTTGGCTTTGTTTTGACATTGTTTGCACAGCGTTTCATGATGGCAGCTCTGATAAATGTGTTTGGAACATGGGCCACTTTGAGATGTTCTGCTTTGGCCACAGGAAAAAAAAAAACAAAAAAACAAAAACCATGGTCCCTAGGCGTGAGTGCAATGTCAAAGTGGAGTGTGTGGAGAGAACAGGCAGTGCTTTAGCTCATGCATGTGGCTGTATGGGGGACGTGCACGGGCTGGTGGAGATTAGAGGACTGTTACTCACTCTCTATCCCAGCTGGCCTGAAATCTGTTGCATTTGGACACCTTGGTGAGCTTTGTGCTTGTGCATCTCCCCCTGAAGACTGAGCACCTTGCCTCATGTGTCAGTCCAGCACTTTTAAACAGATGCCAGGCGTGTTAATTGTTTTGCACCTTGTTCTAGGAGGCAGTCGAGCTTCAGATGATGTGCTGCAGGGATGTGGCTGCAGAGTGGAGCAGTGTGTGTGGTCGTGTCTTTGTGGTTTAAAGGGTGAGGTTTAAAGTGCTCTGCTAAAATTGAGGTTTAGGATTTGTCGAATTCACTGATTTAAAATGGAAGTGCTCTGACAGCCATCATCAGATCTTAACTTGTTGTAGAGTTGCAGCGTGTCGTTCCCGCAGTCGCCTCTAGGTTGTGCTGTTTGCATACGAGAAACAGGAATTAAACTTGACATTATGACATAATGGTGACATCGGGGGAGTACTTACGCCTCCTGCCTGGTGTCCATTGTCTTCAGGTTTAACCGTGGCATTTTGGAAGACGCTTTGTCGATGTGCTTTAAGTTTTAAGAAGCATTTCCAGACAGCCCCGTTTAATATACAAAAAAAAAAAAACACTGGAAGAATAACCTTTAATCAGACGTTGCTCTAGTGTTGCATCTTCTATCGTCATTTCAAAATACTCAATATCCTCTGTCTGTTTATGTTTTCGTTATGATTTGCAGGTGTGTATGTGTTAGATTTGGCCTTGAACCCGACTTTAAATGAGTTTATCGATGCTCATAAGACGTCTTTGGCAAATGTGAGTAACCTCAGAGCAGCCTCAGCCAAACCTAAATCAAATTCTGTGCTTTTAGAGAATCACAAACCTTCAGATCAATGCACACTTTTAATGCCTCTTCCTTTAAGGAGTCCAACTTACTGTAAAGCTTATTGACGGCTCACTGGAGTAACCTGAGCCGCAGAGCGACGTGTAGTAGTGATATATCTGCTCCTCGTGCCTTTTTATTTAGACCGGACTCATCTTCATTCATCTGGACTGTCACTGCGCTCGGGTTTCCTCTCATGACTCGACTAATAGACCTGGTTTGGTCCATCACAGGCAGATGAGCGGAATCAATGAGTGTCTTTTGTCTCCCACAGGACACACTGGACTAGAATAGAGCGAGTCTGACCAAGCAGATAAGAGAGGAGAGGAGGAGGGGAGGAGGGGAGGAGAGGAGAGAGAGGAGAGAGGGGAGAGGGGAGAGGAGGAGAGGGGAGCACATTCTGACCAAGCAGATAACAGAGGAGAGGAGAGGAGAGGAGAGGGAAGGGGAGGGGAGGGGAGGGGAGAGAGGAGAGAGCAGAGGGGAGAGGGAGGAGAGAGAGAGGAGGGAGCAGAGGGGAGAGGGAGGAGAGGGGAGGGGAGAGAAGAGAGGGAGGAGAGGGGAGGGGAGAGAAGAGAGAAGAGAGCACATTCTGACCAAGCAGGTGACGAGAGGGGAGAGAAGAGGGGAGAGAGGAGAGAGCACATTCTGACCAAGCAGATAATGGAGAGGAGAGGGAAGGGGAGAGGGAGGAGGGAACAGAGGGAAGAGGGAGGAGAGGAGAGAGGGGAGAGCACATTCTGACCAAGCAGGTAATGGAGGAGAGGGGAGGGGAGAGGGGAGAAGGGAAAGGGGAAAGGGGAGGGAGGAGTGGAAAGAGGAGAGAGGATGGGAGGTGCTAGACTCAAGCCTGGAGCATGTGCAGAGGAGGGAGGGAGGAGGGGCAGGAGGAGGAGGAGAGGAGGGAGAGGGGGGAGGGCAGATGAGGTGAGGCGGAAGTGAAGTGAAGGGGAGATGGGAGGGAAGCGGTGGGGAGAGAGGTAGAGGGAGGAAAAGAGGAGGCGGAAGGAAAGGTGGGAGGGGAGAGAGGGGGGGTGGGGAGGGGAGAGAGGAGGGGTGAATAGGAGCAGTGGGAGAGGACGAGGGGCAGAGGGGCTGTAGGTGTCACTGTTTTTCTGTGATGACTTTTCGTGACAGATGTGATGTTGATCTGGTCCAGGCTTCAGTGTTTTTAGAGACAAGAAACATAAAACAGAGACACAGATCTGAGTTTGAGTTGTTTTTACACTGGTTTATTGACTTTATTGACTCTGTAATGAACACATCTAAAGACAGACCTGATCTAAAGACACTTTAAACTCTGTGGATGGAGGCGGCTCATACTTTTATTCATCTGGAAACAAACACTTACTCATGAGTTTCCTACAGTCGGGTCACATTTTGCACATTTAGTCTTTATATGGCCATTAAAGAGGTGATTATGATGCCACAAATGCCACACCCTGAAACATTCCAGGCAAAGCAGTGACATCTCCATGGAGACACACAGGTGTAGCCCAGAAAAGTTACATAATGCACATTTAAAGTCAATGGATTGTTCTGAAAGTTTACTCCTCACTGTCACTTGTCACGAGGGCCGAGGTTTACAGTTTTTAAAAAGTCATGAAAACATCAATTATCCTAAAATTCGCAGGTGTCTCAGCATCACATTTATTGTTTTTTGCTGCAAGTGAAATTAACAATGAATAATAAATGTGTCAATTATATAACTCTTGACTATAAAAAAAACACATGAACTAACCTGAGAAAAACCCAGAAAAAGGAGATGATAAAGGACACGCTGCATCAGGCGTCGTGCTAAATGCTCTTCAGCTCGTGTTCGCCTAGCGATAGCAAAGTTGACACAAACGTCTCATTATTCATACAAATCCAAGCACAAAGTACATTCAGTAGTTTTTTTCACCAGGTCTGTTACTTTTGATGGATATTTTTGGATCAAGTTTGTCAAACGATGTAGGAGGTTTGTGTCGTAAATGTCGTAAAAGTCGCTCGTGTGAGTCGCCCGTGTGAGTCGCCCGTGTGAGTCGCCCGTGTGAGTCGCCCGTGTGAGTCGCCCGTGTGAGTCGCCCGTGTGAGTCGCCCGTGTGAGTCGCCCGTGTGAGTCGCCCGTGTGAGTCGCTCGTGTGAGTCGCTCGTGTAAGTCGCTCGTGGAGGTTGCTCCTGTTTGTCCTCGGAGTCGTATCTTTTCTCCTTCAGACTCTGCAGATCGGTGGCTCGTCTTGTTGCTCTTGTTTTTCAAATCCATAATAATTCCACACATCAGACTTCACCTTCTCGAGTGGAGGATATAAATGTGTGGAGTCACTGGGATCAGGATCCACTGCCCACGAGCCACGAGCCGTAGACACAGAAGCTACAAGTTTCATTGCTATGATAGAGCGCCCCCTTATGAGCAAACACCAGAACTAACAGTTAAACATTGTATTGAAACTGAAACATGAGACAGTCTGGTTCTATAAAGACAATTATGATCACGATTATTTAAAAAAAGCCACAAACGATTCACTTTTTATCACAATTAGCAATATTTTCGTATATCGTCCCGTCTTTACTCGTCAAGAAAAGACTCACAGTATAAAGATCTGATCCAAATGTTCGTATTGTCAGAGGGATGTGATAATGAGTGGATGAAATGACCACATCCTTCAGCTCCGGTTTATGACGCGTGGTTTGATTTCAGATTCACTTCTTACACAGGGACAGGTTTAGGAGAATCTGATCTGTCTCTTATTTCTAGCACTGAAGTTCTGGGTAGTTTAATTTCTATACTGTCCTCTACCTCCGTCTGTCACACGCCCTGCTCTCTGTCTCTTTTCTTCTCTCCATCTCCTCCTCGTCTCTCTCCTTCCCTCTCAGCTTGAATATAAAAAGTGATCTGCCACATCCTGCTTGTGCTGTGAGCCGCTTCACATTTCTATGACTGCAGACATTTTCCGGGGGATCACACGGAGCGGAGCGCACATGGAGGACAGTAACACTCTACCTCTTCCTCCGCTCCAGGAAAAATATTCACTCTGACATGAATGAATCCAGCCTTGCATTTTCAGCAGTTGTCAGAGCTCGTCTTTCCCACATGTGCTCCAATCACAAAGCAGCTCGGGGCGTCTCGGTGACAGAGAGAGGCTGTGAAGAGGAATTAGACGTGTCAAAAGCTGACATCAACTCCAGAGGGATGGGGACCTTGTGGGGAGACGTTCAACAGAGCCTCCACTAAAATGGGATAAATTGATTTAACTTTCCATTTGTATTGAAGCCCTCGATGCGTTTTATGAATCGATGGGAATCTGGATGTTTAGGTTTTCAGTCTCACGTGTACGTACAGTACGATCAATAGAAAACTGTGATTAATCATGTGACTGTTCTCCTTTTGGAACCGTACGCAATGGTTTTGAAGCAGGCTGATATTGTGTCGCTTTGGTACGACCTTTGTAGACTTATATTCTGTTATTAATACTCCCAGAGTAGAAAACTGTGAGCTGAGTTTGTAGTAAAGTTGTCTGTCGCTGCATCGTGGTTCACCTTTTGTGGTCTCGCTGTTTCGTGGATTTTTTTAGTACAATTTTGCATTTTTCTTTTTGTGTCGTGCGTCCTGATTGGCTGTTGGACTGTAGACCATTGTGTCGTGCGTCCTGATTGGCTGTTGGACTGTAGACCATTGTGTCGTGCGTCCTGATTGGCTGTTGGACTGTAGACCGTTGTGTCGTGCGTCCTGATTGGCTGTTGGACTGTAGACCATTGTGTCGTGCGTCCTGATTGGCTGTTGGACTGTAGACCATTGTGTCGTGCGTCCTGATTGGCTGTTGGACTGTAGACCATTGTCCATCAGTCTCCTCCGTGCCGTGTCTCCTGTCCAGTACAGAATGTGTTCAGACAAATTTACATAAACGTTGGATCTCAGTGTGACTCTGAAGTGCTGTACGTTTGCAATTTGTTTTCTCCCCGACAAAACCCACAATGTCGATGAAACGTTCTGCACCGACAAAGACGCCTACGAAGGTTTGAACTTTGAGAGAGTTTAAACGAGAGAGAAATGTGAGAAAATGTTAACGCCTGTGTGAGAAAAGTGTATAAAGTGTGTGGTGAGGGGTTTTACAGACAAAAACAGAGAGAATAATGTAAAAAATAAAGCGGATTTCGTTCATCGCGGGTTATTTTTGAAACGTGACCCCCGACATAAACCAGGGACCAGTGTAGATGGTTTGAAAAGCGAGCGCGGTGGACGTCCTGGGGTAAATCTGATCAACAAATTTCAACTTTTACATAAAGATGCACTGATACAGCTTTTTCAGTTTTGAAACGATTCCAATACTATAGATTTAAGTATCTGCCGATCCCCGACATCGATCGATACCAGGGCAGAGACTGAAAATGGCTTTTATTTCCTTTAAACTAAACAGAAGTTATTAAAATACACATATTTATCTCTCAAGTAACTATAAATCAAAATTCTGCTGCAGTCTGTTTATCGTCTTATTACATCAGTTTAAAAGTCCATCCAGTTTGTCGTCTGAACTGATATTTAGGAGCCGATATTCAGAACGTTTTTGAGTAATCTGATACCAGTGTTGAATCGGTGCGTCCTTCATTTTACAGTAGCACATTTGTATCATTTAGTCAAACGTTGTGACTGTGGGCGACTCTCAAACACGAGTGAAAGTTGAGTTTGATTTAAAATATTGGGTTCAGATGATACAGATTTGAACCGAGTGACTTCGCAGCCTCTCGTCTCCTGACAAACGGTGATATTAAACGGAGCGGCGTGCAGCGGCGGTGTCTGGTTCGGCAGATGTCTTATACAGTGGTGCATCTGTCTCATCAGGCAGGTGTTTAAGTATCTGCTCCTGGGGATTTCAAAGTGTGAAAGAGAGAGACGAGATACTGCAAACAAACTGCAACTCAGCTCTGCAGTTTAGAGGAAGGAGAAAACATCTGTGGCTGTAATAATAATAATAATAATAATAATAATAATAACTGAAGAGATGGTTATTGAATACTCCAAAGCATCACTCAGAGCAGAAGAGGTCGGGCTGTGACGAAAAAAAAGTTAATTTACTGTGATTTTTGGTTGAATTTAAATATTTACTTAAAAAAATAACATGTTATTGCTTCATGTATTATTAGATTTATTAACATTTAGAGTCTGGGAACAAAACGACTCTGAATTTGGGCAAATTTTGGTTTTGAAATTTTGGTTTTGGTCTTCATTTGAGTAGAAATAAGAAACAAAAACACAAAACAGTTTGGTTAAACACAAACCCATTGGCTCCAGAGGACAAGAGACACAATATAAATGTCATTAATTATACCTTAAGTTTTATTTAAGTCAATTTAACACAATCAAATGTCTCTGAACTCTGCTCTAAACGCGACTGTTCTCCCATAAGACGATAAACGATAATATTGAAACTAAATTAAAAATAAATAAATGTACAAAACTGTTAAAAATATGAACTGCAATAAATAAATAACAGAATACAACACCTAAGTTAAGTTATAATGAGTCATAAAAGTCATTTATTCAACTTTCTACAGCTCAAATCTCATCGTGATCCAGAAAATTGACCAAATATTTCCCACTAGTGCAAAGAAAAAGTCGTCACAATAAATATTAACCCCAAAATGATTGTTCCGTGTGTTATGTGATGAAATATAAGTTTATATTAGTCGTTATCGTGACAGTTTTGATTAAAATGCATCGAGTAGCGCAGCTTCATGAGCAGAATACAAACCTACGAGACGTTCACTTATTTTAATCCTGTTTTTCACTTTATAGATTTTTGCTGGAGTTGACGTTTTCTCACTTGAATCACATGAAACTGTCTGAGATTAAACTGTCATTCAGACTTAACTTTACAGCGACGTCACTTAAACCTCTCATTTTCAGATAGTTCTATTTCTGTTTTCTTCTGTGCACCAGGGTTTGATATTTGTGCACGATATTCACTAACGAGCTGCACCGGGAGGAGGGGGTAAATCTTCCGGTCCGAGCTCGTCGAGTTGTGCCAGCGTTTAATTTCTCTTCCATTTTTACCGCAATTAAAATTCAATTAAAGATTACCCACAGTCTCCTTTTGAACTGCGCTTATCACATAATTAACATAACCCACCTTTAACTATGAGCTTTTGTAACGTTTGTGTCAAAGTTGAGGATAAAAAACGCCGCCGAGTGCTTCACGAGTCTCAACCAAACGCTAATGGAGTCAACATCTCCACATCTGATAATTAGATCTTGTTCTAATTCAGATTTAAATAAAGCTTTAAGTATTGCAGCCGATTTGCTAACAGCCCCGTCTCTCCCTGATGTTTGACTCGAACAATAAATCTTTGTGTTTCTTCTAAGTCCATTAAGACTTTATGGCTGCGTGAACATGGATTTTAGAGAAGCACTGGAAGGATAATCGCTCACGTCTCAACATCTGGGACAGAGACGTTCATTTACTATTCACACAATACGACTCTATGATTATTGTAATGGTCTGAATGATTTACTGATTAAATATTCATCTCAGAATGTTCCATCGCTCTGGCCAAAGTACTAATATGTGTTTGTATCTAAGACGGAATGGTTATAGATGATATAAGTACAGTGTATCTGCAGTTATCTCTTGCATCACTTGTTTTGTGTTTTTATAGTAGTTCTTTAGTATAACATTGTCACTACTCTTTTTTTCCCAGTGCTTTTATAAGATCTGTGCAGTTTGATATCTTCTTCGGGCTCCTTATCTGTGCGTCTCTGGTGACAGCTGGGTTTGATGTTCGTACCATCTAATGCTGTTTTATTTATATCACTTTAGATCATATATCAAATACAGTGGCAGACGCAGTAATGATGAAACAGGGCGGCGCAAAAATGCTATTTTTGTAACAAGTGTTGAGATTGTGATTTGAATTTTGTGTTTAAAAAGTAGGATTAGGTCCAGTATGTAATGTCCACATCGAATCAGTAACATCTGCAGCTTTTTACCAACGAAAAACAAGGAGAAAATCAAAGATAAACTGTCAAAACCAGACGTAGAGAGACTTATCCTGCATTTGTGTCCAGTAGATTAGACGACTGTAACGTCCTGATCACTGGACTCTCCAAACGAGAGACAGAACAGAACATCCAGAACATCCAGAACACTCGGGTCAGGACTAGAACCAGGAAGTACTTCACACGTGTGTCCTGTGGCTCCTGTGGCTCCTGTGGCTCAGAGACTTTAAAGCAGCTCAGTGTGAACAAGTCTCTCCATGGACCAGGACCAAAGAACATCTCCCACATGAGCCACAAGAACCATCTCACATGAGGAGGACTAAACCAGGACTAAACCAGGACTAAACCAGGACTAAACCGGGACTAAACCAGGACTAAACCAGGACTAAACCGGGAACTAAATCAGGACTAGACTGAGACTTAACCAGGACTAAACCAGGACTAAACCAGGATTAAACCTGGTGAATCAGTGTTTGAGTTTTGTTCAGTTTAAACCTGGATCTTTCTTCCTGAAGATGTGACTCAGGCCTCGACTTTGACGATGTTTAAATCCAGACTCAAATGGTTTTGTTTATCTGCTGTGACTGAAAGAGTTTTATTCTGCACTTTTCTCCTTTTTAATGTTAATTATATTATTTGTGATTAATTATGTTCTGTACACATTGTGCTGTACAAATACACTTGCCTTGACCAGTTGAATACAAATACTCTCACATCCGCAGTTTCACGTCTGCACTTCCAGGTGCTGCAGTCTCCTTCTATAAAACAGCCTTTGTCTTTCACTAACTCAAAGTTACACCAACTCAAAGTGCGGTTTTGATTTGATTGCGGAACATTATGCGGCTCTATTAAACAAGTTAAAATAAAATAGAATATTAAATCATTTATAAAACATTTCCCATAATTCATCCTGTGCCTATAATCTTCTGTGGTCCAGAGTTATGTCCAGAGTTATGTCCAGTGGGTTGGAGAAGACGGAGGCACCGAGCCAACTAAATCAGCCAGCCTTAATGGCATCGCATTAATAAAGTCTGGGTGTTATGTTATGATAATTTCCCCATTAGAGGAGATTGGATAAAGTGGAGGAGAACTTTTGGAGCAGCAAATCAAAAGTCATGGGTGCGTGAGGTTACACACCGCGACTCGTACACCGCGGCCCAAGCACCGTCCACACTCGCAAACGCACTGACCTCACGCGTAAATCATGAAAATGCACTGACAAAGATACGTTTTACATTATGCAACAGCTTTAATATTCAAGGGACTTTAGTAAAATATGGACATAAAGTAACGGCGCTCACTGATTAAGCGAGAGAGAAGTGTCTGGACCTGTCGGCGGAGTGCGGTTTACACCCCGAGCCGTGTTTAGCTGCGTGTCTATTATTTTAACAATATACACGAGCAAATGTAAAAGGATAAAGATGTTTTTGCCAGAAGCTACAGCGCCTCGTGACATTCTGAGGTCTCTGAAGTCTGAGGAAGAAGAGGTTAAGCCACATGTGTCTCCACTTTGAAACGAGCTCACACTGTTTATCTCTAACAAGATTCATGTTTGTTTTCACGTCTCTTGTGTGTTTATGTAAAAGTGCGTGATCTGACAGGTCTGATTCTACATAAATACCTGAAAAAAAGATCATTCTGTTAATGCAAAACTGACTAAAAAGTAAAAATAGTGTTTGTTTTTCCACAGTCACGTCTGTAAATGTCATGGTTGAGGTTTTTGTTTCAGTTTGTTTTAATGGTGTTTAAAGTGTTGTTTATTATTCATAATTTGACACTTCTTCCATCTCTTTTTGCAAATGAAACAAGTGTATTTTCTCAAAGGGCAGCTGGTCTCGTCCAGATACAAAGTGTAGGTCAAAGTGAAGAATTTACAGCCTGACTGGAAACTCCTGTAAATCAATGCAACAAGGACAAGATGTTATTTTAGTTTGAGCCACCTCTCCTCTCCTTTCTCCTATCTCTCTCTCTCCTCTCCACTCTTTCCTTTCTCCCTCTGCTCCCTCCTCTCTATTCCCCACTCTTCTCTCTCTTTCCTCTCTCCTATCTCTCTCTCTCCTCTTTCTTTTCTTTCTACTCCCTAAATCTTTTCTCTCTCTCTCCTCTCCACTCTTTCCTTTCTCCCTCTGCTCCCTCCTCTCTATTCCCTCACTCTTCTCTCTCTTTGCTCTCTCCTATCTCTCTCCTCTCTTTCTTTTCTTTCTTCTCCCTAAATCTTTTCTCTCTTTCTCCTCTCTCTCTCCCTTCTCTCTGCTACTCTCTACTCCCTCACTCTCCTCTCTCTTTCTCCTCCCTCCTACCTCTCTCCTCTCTGCTCTCTCCTTCTCTCTGCTCCTTCCTCTTTCTCGTCTCTCTCTTTCTCCTCTCCCTTCTTCCTCTCCTCTCTCCTCCCTGTAGGTTGTTCCATCTGTGTTTTGGGTGTGATTTACAGAACAGACTCTCTGCTCCCTCCTCTCTCTCTTCTCTCTTTTTATCCTCTCCTCTCTCTTTTTCTCTCTTGGTCTTTCAGGGTGTGATTTACAGAGCAGACTCTCTGCTCCCTCCTTCTGTTTGCTCCCTCCTTTCTACTTCTTCACTCTTCTCTCTCTTTCTCCTCTCTTCTATCTCTCTCCAATCTCTCCTTCTCTCTGCTCCTTCCTCTCTCTCTTCCTCCACTCTCTCTTCCTCCTGTAGGTTGTTCCATCAGTGTGTGGGGTGTGATTTACAGAGCAGACTCTCCTCTCTCTCTCTGCTCCCTCCTCTCTCCTCCTCTCTCTCTTCCTCCTCTCTCCTCTCCTCTCTCTTTCTCTTGTTTCGTGGTGTATTTCCAGAGCAGGCGTCTGTGCAGACTCTGGAGTCACACTGAAGGATTCTCGTAGGATCCGGTCCAGAGACTCTAGAGTTTTGAGACACAGAGGGACAGAGTTAAAGTGCAGGTTTCTCCACCTCCTCGTCTTTGCTTCTCGTGTGACGCTCCAGGTCCAGATTTATGTCGACTGGAATTCTGTGGGAAAGTCTTAAAGAACTTTTCCCACAGACGTGCAGTTTGTCGTCTTATAACCTCAACATAAACGTTCAGTTTTTGGACGTAGCTCCATCAGCTGCAGTTTCTCTTTTGGCAACAACATTTTACTTTGTTTTCGTGCGTGAACAGACGACCTGAGCTCATCGTCCAAACAATCGATTTTCCCTGAGGATATTTGAGTCAGGTCTGTGTGTGAATATAATGACACGGCAAATACTTTTTTTACTCAGACATGTTCAAATCTTAAAGGAAAACTACATTTTTACAGTTCTTTTTAGGGTTATCAGAAGCATCGAAAAGCAAATATTAGATTACAGATTATTTACTGTACGTCTCTAGAACATTATGGATCTGACCTTCTCGAGTGAAAGATCGCACAGATTTAAGGCACACGAGAAAATAAAAGAAAGTATTATTATTTTATGTTGAAAATGGCATTCTATTTTTTCAAGAAAGTGTGTGTTTGTCATTACTGTGGGATCAAAACGTCCTGAGTCTTTGCAAAATTCTTTAACTCAAATACTTCTAATTTGTATGAACTGTTTCGCTTATTTAGTTTGGATTAAAAAAAACAACAAAAACATCTAAAGTGTGGACTGTTTGGACATGAAGCTGCAGTGTTGCGTTAACCCCCCGACTGCTCATGTCAAGACTCGACCCGCACGAGGAGCGAGACGCAGCTGGACAGAGGTCAGAGGTCACGAGGAAAATGACTTTAACAGACGCCGCTGCTGCTCCGCACAAACATACAGAGCTAAAGGTTATTGAACTGCTCCTATAGAAATGGCACAGACTGACATTAACTGGACGAGAAAACCACAGGAGCCAAAACCCAATCTGTCCAAACGTCACCGCGGCCCAGGGAGGATGGACAGCCAGGAGAGCAAATCGGCTCGATGATTCTTTTATCAAGGACTGGAGCTGCAATGAGTCGTGTAGTTTTTGTTCAGGACAGAAGCAAAAACTACACAAGTGTTTATCTTTGAAATTAAAGTGAGAGAAAATCAGAAATGAAATGAGACTTTAGAGCAAATCGACTTTTGACCTTAAACCTCGAGCAGACGCTGAGATTTTAACCAGCCGCCTAAGGAACATGAATATAGTTTTATTTGAGCACTTTTGTATGAAAAGGCCACTGCACAAAGTGAAGACAAAGTGGATAAAAGAGTCGGGGAGTTTGGCGTCAGAGTTTAGGACGAGTCTGGAGCAAATTTAAATCGTACGACTGGAGCAAATAATCAAAACTGACCTAAAGCGACAAGAGCCTAAATGGAGATTATCTGTATTTAACACGACAAAACCCACATCAGTCTGTGTCTGTTTATGGGCCACAATGTAGAAATTTCAGTGTTGCAACACAGAGTAGAAGAACAGCAGGAGAATGAAGGAAAAACAGTCCAAAATAAGATAAAGAATTATTAAAAATACTTAAATTTCATCAATTATTTGTAATATTTATGTTAATATATACAGAGGCTTTACATGATACATACATGTAATAAATACAACTCATATTTAGTATAGTACACTAGTTATAGTGTAGTAAAAGTACAGCAGTATTCTTATCATCTGTGGCCCATGTGGAACTTTAAACAGGTCGTACATGACTTGAGTGCGTTGTACTGCGGCTGACTCACTTTATCATACAGTATTTTACATGATACTACAAAGAGGTTTTCCCTCCTCCAGGGCAGGAGTTTCACTTTATTTAGTTTAGAATCTGGAGAGAATTTCATAATGGAGCAGAAAAGTCATTTAAATGAGCTTTAGCTGTGAAAGTGCGAAGGCGACGCCTTTAACCAGCCTCACACCGTTTGGTGAAGGTGAGTTCAGCTGATTTTTATTTGAGCTCAAAAGTGAAAAATGGTGTTGAATTTGCATTTCTAAAAGCTGAGATTGGGCTGCTGTCTGTGGTTCTTTATGCAGAGAAAGTAAAACAGAGAAATGGGTGAAATACTGGAGAGGATTTAAGTCTTTATGAGCAGATTCTCTGTGGATCTGGTTGTAAAAAACAGGATGAAAAGTTCTTATGGAGTTATGATCTCAATGTGATGTCAAACTAATGATCCGGGAGAATATTTCATCAACAGGTTAAATATATATATAAAAAATACCAACGTGTCCATCTTAAAGGTGCTGTACCTCAGTTTTATCGTCTTAAAAACATGAAAAACAGAACGAGTTCATGTTAAACGAGGTTTGCAAAGGTCCAAAGTCTTTTCCGTTCTGAGTGTCCTAATTATTCAGCTCAAAGAGTTTATAAGAGCGTCTCACAAATCTGAGACCATGGAATTGTGCAGTTGACCTTCCACCTACAGAAAGTGACATACTACGACTTTAAGTAAAAGCTGTTACCAGGAGAGAGTCAAGACTGAACCTGCTGTTATTCTGGAGCTTTAAAGTTGATTTTGTGGAGCAAATTCCAGGTGTTAAGGTGGAAAAATGTGAATGTCCAGATTATAGCACAGTTCAGTTTGTATAATTGTTGAGTGATGCTTAGAAAGTTCCACGTCGACTCTTGTAACTTCTCAAAATGCCTTTGAGGAACAGAAAAGGTTTGACCTGTTCACTGATCTCCAAGATAAACTCAAACATCTGTCCTACTGATTCATTCTGTCTGTGTGAGATTAACACTGAACCGGAGCTGCTTTTTAAGTTTTGTGTTTGTGCCGTTCTAATAAAGTCACTGTGATCTGAAACGCTCTGGCTCTTCAGTTTCATGGTCTTGAAGCTGGAGAATAGATGTTTGTCCTTTTCTGCTGCACCTGACCCGACCTGAGGCTCAGCAGGATGACGCACATTTAGATTTTCAGACCCAAATTTAGTAAACCTGTAAGAAACACGGTCACGCCGCGCTTTAAACTGTACCAAAAAAACCTTGTGCTTAAACTAGACCTGTCACATTTTGAAGTACGACATTTTGCAACAGGAAAATATCACGATACACGATAAAACTGCACCTACTTTATATTTATATCAGTGAAGCAGGATGATGCTAGTAAACCTTTGTCTGAGTGAAACATTGAAAAAAACATGTCCAGAAATAAAGAAATGACACTTTTAAAGACTTAAATTAGAAGTTTTAGGATCTATAATGTTTCATAAATAATAAGATGGTTAATTATTTGAAAAAAACTACAGTTCAAATGTTGTCGTGTCGGTTTAATACAACAAAAAACAGATAAAATGTTCCACTAGTACAAAAACGTGCATCTTTTTTATCATATATTGAACGATAAGTCGATATTTTAACAGAATCAGGCCTGGCTTAAACCATAACATTTAGTATTTTTCTCACCACCTCGACCGTAAACGTGCATAAAAATGTTTCTTTCTTTCTTTGCGCTGAGGGTAAATGCCATAGTCGTATTTGTGTAGAACATGATTAATGGCCTGTCACAGTTAAAGTGAATAAGCTTCTCTTAATTGTTTTACCATTAAGTGCATTTTAAACGGCGTTTGCATTCTGTGTGTCCTCCCTGCGTCACATTTATCTATTATTTAAGATTGCACACTGACATTTACAGCATAATAAACGCATTTTGTGGCTAAGGAAACATTTCTCAACCCACTGAACGTATTAACACTCATAGTTTTCCATTGAGTTTTTGGCCGTTGCGTTTGGACACTCAGATCTGCAGACGTTTCTTTCTTTTTCTTTTTCTGTCTCCTCCGCTTGAGAAACTTTGGGCACAGCTGTGTTGTTCTTTGTTTGTGCCAAGGACTGTAGTTTTTTTTCTTTCGTCCAAATCTTGGGGCTGGAGTTGTTGCGTTGCACCTGCTCTGCCCTCGGGCTGGATTCTGGAGTTTGCCGACGGGCTCAGAGTTTACCAATATTTTGTTTTAGTCCAAATGTGAGTTTCTGTGGAGAAGTGTAGCAGGAGAAAGAAACTCTGCAGAAAGTGAAGACGTGTTTGATGTTACAGCTCTGTTAGCTCCTCACTTTAGTGCACTTAAAGCCACACTATGGAACTCTTTCACCAAAAATAGACTAAAACTGTTTTTGTTTGTGTTTTTTCTCATTATAGTGAGTTTATTGCTCTGGAAAAACCTGCGTCCTTATTGTGAGGGGGCTTTTATCTCCACAAAATGGACTCCTCTTTCCCCGGAGGAGGGGCTCCTGCTGCTTGTTTCCATGGAAATGTTGTTCCTCTGGCGATAATATTCCACAGCATGGCATAAAACTGATCTGTCTCCATAGAGAATCTCCGGTTTTATCTTCAGTACGACTTTAATTTTGTTTCCATGGAGTCGTGCACGGCAGAAAGTTACACATTATTAAGTCAAATAAATATTATAGTGATGTGTTTTTATATGTGAGGCCCTGTACTTTGATATGTGAGGCCCTGTACTTTGATATGTGAGGCCCTGTACTCGCTGTACTTTTATGTGAGGCCCTGTACTCGCTGTACTGTAATATGTGAGGCCCTGTACTTGCTGTACTTTGATATGTGAGGCCCTGTACTCGCTGTACTTTGATATGTGAGGCCCTGTACTCGCTGTACTTTTATGTGAGGCCCTGTACTCGCTGTACTTTGATATGTGAGGCCCTGTACTCACTGAACCTGCAGGTTTGGTCTTTTTTATTTTTTAATGTTCTTTATTAACACGCTGCTAATTAAATCACGTGCTGTTGTCACGGCTGCAGTTCACACTCAACTTTAAAATATCCTCATGTCAATCAGAGCAGAACCTCAGGTCAACTCTGCTCACAGTCAAACACTCTGCAGTACAGCACTACTACAGTCACAGTACAGCACTACTACAGTCACAGTACAGCGCTACTACAGTCACAGTACAGCACTACTACAGTCACAGTACAGCACTACTACAGTCACAGTACAGCACTACTACAGTCACAGTACAGCACTACTACAGTCACAGTACAGCGCTACTACAGTCACAGTACAGCGCTACTACAGTCACAGTACAGCACTACTACAGTCACAGTACAGCACTACTACAGTCACAGTACAGCACTACTACAGTCACAGTACAGCACTACTACAGTCACAGTACAGCACTACTACAGTCACAGAGCTACTACAGTCACAGTACAGTCATAGTCACAGTACACAGCTACTATAGTCATAGTCACAGTACAGAGCTACTACAGTCATAGAGCTACTACAGTCCCAGAGGTACCACAGTCTATAGAAGTTGTGTCCCAAATTGTCCAGTGTGTGTTGGTATAAAAATATGTGACTATTCAAATTATGATTCAGCTGTGACATCCAGTGTCCTACAGCCCTAGTCATAGGGAGTATATAGAGTATGTAGAGTATTTGTACAGATATACATGTAGAGTATATATATATATATATATATATATATATATATATATATATATATAGATGTAGAGTATATGTGTAGATATAGATGTTGAGTATATATATATAGATGTAGAGTGTATCTTGCAGTGAGAGCTGGAGGCTGTACGTGTGTGTGGGGTTGTTGATGTTCACTGCACCGTCGAGTCTCCACAGACCTGCTCTGTTCATGTCCCCAGGAGACCAGATGAAGGCGAGTGTGTGTGTGTGTCGTGTGTGTGTGTGTGTGTGTGTGTGTGTGTGTGTGCAGTAGATAACGGGCCTGTAGTGGAGGTTCATGTTGTTGAAACACGGCCTTCACCTACGCACATGTATCACCCACAAATGTTTGTGTTTGAAGAAAGACAAAAGGGATAAAACCAGAACATGTCAGGTGTCACTTACCCTCCGGACCCGCGGTTTACACGGCGGCGGGAGGAAGTACTGACAGATCCACTCTGGTGTTCTGGGTCTTTCATGTTTCTCGCCCAAGGTGGTTTTACCTACTCTGAGAATCAAAGGTGTGAGTACAGTTTACAGTCAGAGCTCATCACGCCGCAGTCAGTTTGTGTGTTTGTTTCTATTACTTTATCATGACCTCATCCCACATACTCCTCCAGTTCTACCACTTCTAATTCATATTTTGTGTTCAGCTATTTCCATTTCATATGTTCTTCATCGACTCTAAACCATAACCCTTAACATAAAGTGTGTTTTTAAAGGTCCTATATCACAAAAGTCACTCTTGTAGCTTTAATCCATGTTATAATAGTGTTAGTGCATCAAAAACAGACCTGGAGTTGTGTTTTGTTTCATTCACACATAAATAATCCTGCATTATCAGTCTGCCTACATCTCCAAAGCTCAAAATGCTCTGTTCCACCTTGTGATGTCATGAAGTGATAGTTTTAACAGCTAAGTTTAAGTGAACAGCTCCTTTTTTTTGACCTTTAGTCCAGTAGAGATCAGTGGCTATTCCAGATTTGCTGAAATGATCCAAATGATTCTAGAAATGAAGGTGTGTGGAGTTTAAAAACACAGTGGAGCACTTCCTGTATGTTCCACCCTGTGATGTCATCATGTTTAACACACACACACCCTGCAGATTTAAACAAACTCCACGTCTGTTTTTGGTCTGTTTTTTTGATCAGGAAACATTATAACAACATTATAAACATAAAAAAATGATGTAATACCTGCCCTTTAAATATACAAAAGTCACTGACACTTTTAAATCTTCAGTCGCTCCTGTAATTCTTAGGTTAAACTCACCAAATTTTAGCAGTAGATAAACTGAACCTTGAGATTTTTGTCAATAAATACAGTTATAATTGTTCACTTACACTTGAACTTATCACGACTTAAACTACAGGAAGTAAAAATAATGTTTATAAGTGTCCACCATTTTGTGTTTGTCCCTGAACAGCCTGATCCAACTCACTTTGCGTCACATTTAAATCATTTCCGGCTCTTATGTCTCTTATTTGATCCTCGATATCACGTTTTAAGTCGTTTATCGTCTGAGGTTTATTCACAAACACCTTTTCTTTAAGATCGACCCACAGGAAGAAATCAGGACTAGTCAGGTCTGTGGAGATACTGCCCTCTGTCTGTGAAAAACACTTATTATTCCTTTAATGTCGTTTACGCTCGGGGCGTCTCTGGGATTAAAATGTCGACGGTAAAACACCGCTGGGTTTGTGCATTTGACCCATGTGACTCAAAGTCCCACTGGACAATGAGGCTCGTTCCTCGGGGCTGGATTTGCTCAGATTAATGTCAGAAGAGTCGTTCTAAAGGCTCTGGAAAAATACAAGAAACATATGTAGAAACAAAAGAGTTATGTGAGTGATTTATTTATTTTTTTAAACTAGTACAAAAAAAAGAGTTTAATGTAAAGTTATGAGTTATGTCATAGTGTTTTTTCTGCTCCTGAACACAAATGGAAACTATAAAACGACACATTTATTGCTCATTTATTGCTCGTATTCCTCTCCATAAGTCCCTCCACACGTAGCTTCAGTCTGTTATGTAACAATAATATTCCACAGTAGAATATATATGAAGGACACCTGTAATCACACACAGAGCTGTCCTTTCATATTCTTTCATATTAGACGTCTCTGATTCGATCGGGAAACTGGGATCGGGCTTTTGCGGAGCGTCTGTGCCACTTTAAAAGGTTAAGCGCTGACCTTTATTCAGTATTAAACACAAACAATTGAGACGGCTGGCATGTGGGAGCGTCGGCCGATGTGAACTGAACCATCCAGCTTTATAAATTATACGCACACACTTAACAAGAGCGTATCCTGAAAAATGTACAGCTCTTTATGTCGTAGATGAGATAAATGTTTAGTGCTGCAGCGGCGTTACGTGTTTAACTCTTCAGATAAAAGACTCAAAGCTCAAAATGGACAAAGCTAACCTGCTAGCGTCGCATTCGAAACAGGAAGTGAGCGTGGGCGCGCATCTGGCTCCATCGACTCTGGCTCCAGTTCACTTTCTGTTGAAAAACTGTCACCATTCTCCTCGTAACTGCTGCTTCAGACTCATTTTGGTCTTAAATGTTCGTATTAACCCTCTACATAATCCTGGGGTTCATATTTTTGAGTTATTTTGAGTCTATTTTTTTTTTTTTTTGTATTTTTTTATTAATTAACTTTTTTGTTATTTTTTATTTATTTATTTATTTTTTATTTTGAGTTTTTTTTTTGTTATTTTGAATTTTTTTTGTTTGTTTTTTAGTTCTTTTGAGTTTTTTTTTATTTCAAGTTTTTTTTGTTGTTATTCTAAGTTTATTTTTTGCTGTTTTGAAAATCTGCTGCTTCAGACTCATTCTGGTCTTAAATGTTCGTATTAACCCTCTCTACATAATCCTGGGGTTCATTTTTTTGAGTTATTTTGAGTCTATTTTTTTTTTTTTTTTTTTTTTTAATTAATTAACTTTTTTGTTATTTTGAGGTTTATTTATTTTTTTATTTATTTTTTTTTATTTTGAGTTTTTTTTTGTTATTTTGAATTTTTTTTGTTTGTTTTTTAGTTCTTCTGAGTTTTTTTTTTATTTCAAGTTGTTTTTTTTGTTGTTATTAAGTTTATTTTTTGCTGTTTTGAAAATTTGCTGCTTCAGACTCATTTTGGTCTTAAATGTTCGTATTAACCCTCTACATAATCCTGGGGTTCATTTTTTTAAGTTATTTTGAGTCTATTTATTTTTTATTTTTTTTATTAATTAACTTTTTTGTTATGTTGAGGTTTATTTTATTTTTTTTTTTTTTTTTTTTTTTTGTTATTTTGAATTTTTTTTTTTTATTTATTTATTTTTTTTTTATTTTTTTTTTAGTTCTTTAGAGTTTTTTTAATTTCAAGTTGTTTTTTTGTTGTTATTCTAAGTTTATTTTTTGCTGTTTTGAAAATCTGCTGCTTCAGACTCATTCTGGTCTTAAATGTTCGTATTAACCGTCTACATGATCCTGGGGTTTTTATTTCACTATTGTGTCTGTAAATCAAGATCTGAACATTAATAACAGACAAATCAGGTCCTTCTTTCCCCGAGGTCGCTCCTGTTAGCGTTAGCAGCAGGTAGGGGCGTTACCTTGAACAGCCTCGCTCTGGATTGGCTCTTTGGTTGCTATGATACTCGCAGTCAGAATTCCACTTTCTGCTGAACTCTACGTGATGTTTGTGTTGTAATTTCCTTTTTGTTGTGTGAAAACAAGTGCACGTCGCATCATTTCCTACAGTTATATCCAAACTGTGGCCCTCAGACATTTTCAAACTTCAGGTGAATTGGCTCGTATCACCTTAAACTGTACTTTTTTACTGTATATTTCTGAAAATCTACTTTAACAAACCTGTATCAAATATTTCAGGATGTGTCTTTGAGGATGTGAGTGTGAGTAAAGGTCTAGTGGTTCAGTCTAACTTGTAAAAAACAGTGACCAGTCTGTGGCCCTCGATTGGCCTCAGCTTTGTCTGTGTTTTTATTCATGTTTTTGTGGCCCTTGATGAGAAGTTTGGACACTCCTGGACCATTGAATCTGTTAAACTATAATGGGGTAGTCTTCTTGTTTGTTTTCCGTTTAATATTTCAGATTTAGCTTTTTGTCATTTGAATAATAAATCTACAAAAACCTGATCTTGTTGTATGTAAACATGGTCATTGTTAACATCCCACTGCAGGAGGACGCAGTTTGTGCTGTAGTTTGAAGCTTTTTTATGTGCAGCTCGTGTTTTTGTAGCTCTTTTTCCAGCACTGTTCTGGTTAAACTGTGTAGTGTGCGGATGATGGACGGCTCGTATCTTCTGCCCACATCTGAATCACTCAGAACGCACAATTGTCAGTGGGAAGCTCTGCATATTCATGTGTTTTGTCAGAAAAACAATAGGACGGAAACAGTGTCCAATAAATGCGGCTAAAATGAGGATTTGTCCGTTTAGCTCGTGTTATGTAATGATTTGAATGAGGGTTAAGGTCGTTTTCCTCAAGTTTAACCCAACTGTGACGTTATTCTGCAGTTTCCATTATAATTAATCTGCCTGTGTCCACTGTCCAAGTTGGTGCTAATACATCAGGGAGTCGGCCGCTTCTCTAAATATGTGGTATTTATGGTGTAAGCGGCGTCCGTAGCCGATCGTAACGCGTTTCTAAAACTCTGCATCTCGCTGACAAACGATAAATGACGTGGTACGAACGCATCAGAATCAGAATCAGAAGACTTTTATTGCCATAGTCTGTGAACACAGTTCACAAACTAGGAACTTGATACGGTGAAAAAGTGCAACATAAACACACTGAATAAATACAAATACAAATAAGAGCATGCACAAAGTTAAAAAGATATGCTTAAAAAAATCAAATGAAATACTTAAAGGGAAAAAATATGTACAATAGCAGCATCAGAACAACAGTGCAAAGTGGCTTATTAAAGTGACCGGTGTTATAAAGTGTCCAGTTTAGTGCAGATATTATAGAGTGTTCATGAGACAAACAGCAGAGGGGAAGAAACTGTTCTTATGGCGAGAGTTTCTGGTCCCAATGGACCGTAGCCTCCTGCCAGAGGGAAGTGGCTCAAATAGTCCATGTCCAGGGTGAGAGGTGTCAGCTGCTATACGGCCTGCTCGCCCCCGAGTCCTGGAGACGTACAGGTCCTGTATAGATGGAAGGCTGCAGCCAATCACCTTCTCAGCAGAGCGCACAATGCGCTGCAGTCTCTGTCTGTCCCTGGCAGTGGCCCCAGCGAACCACACAGTGATGGAGGAGGTGAGGATGGACTCAATGATGGCCGTGTAAAACTGCACCATCATCTGGACTGGCAGCTTGCGTTTCCTCAGCTGCCGCAGAGCCCGTCAGAGCCCGTCACGCTGTCGTTTAACTAAAGCCAATACAGAGCTCCATCAGGCTGACCTAGCGCCGCCTGAAAACGCTCGTACATCCGCTTTCCGTCTGCGCGCGCTCGTCTGCCATAAGTCTAAAAACCCATTCACTCTGATGTCGGCGCGATGAGAAACATTTTCACGGAGATTCATTTCAGTTTGAATTGATGATCTACCTCTGAACAGCTCCCCTCCGCTCCGTCACACACCTCCAGCGATTACAGTCGGGCTCACAATTAACAAGGAGGACATGAGCGCTGCGGAAACGGCCTTTTTATGAAATGTGCTAGAAATGAAGTGGATTAAACTGGATTGGATTAGAGCTGCCACAAATTCATAGATAAAACGCAACTGCACGATTTATTGAAACACTTGTCAACTGTTTGTGTCGTGGAATAATCATTAACGGCTCCAAAACATGTCATGAGCTCAGAGGAGAGGCTTTATGACTCACACACGTCAGGATTTACATACAAATGACATGTTTTCCATAGATGGGAATGTGTAAATGTTGTGTTTTTGATTAAAACACTCGTCTGTGTGTGTCACCAGGATGTACGCAAGCAGCTTCACCTCAGATTTACCTGGGAACAGTGCAGTTTAGGATGAATCTCTTATTCACGGGCCTTTTGGAAACTAAACAACTAATCAATTCATCAAAAGAATAACCGCTAGATTAATAGATTAGCTAAATAATCCTGATTTGCAGCTAGGACTGTCACGATAACATCTGAAGTGCAATGTGTTTATAAAGAAAATGGATGATAAACGGTCATTTTCAAACTAATTTATGCCTAAAGCAGGATTACCCCCCAAAAAAACTATTCTAAATGTAAAATATTGTTAATAAACCATGAGCTATGAGAAAAGGCAAAATGAAACACTTTAGTGCTTAGTTTGTGTCTAAAATGAGACATAAAAGTGATTTATTGAACCTTTTATGACTTAATTCTGATCTTAGAACCAAAAAATGACCAAAAATGTCCTAGTAGTGCAATGAAAATGTGCACACGTTAAATTTTCACCACCAAAAATATTGTTCCAGCTTCATATATTGAACAATAAGTCGATATAGTTGGAAAGATTGGATTATTGGGTTAACAGTGTTTGGATATTTACCTGAAAATCCTAAAAAATGTGTGTTCAGGTTCGTATTTTAAAGGGGAACTATGTGTTTTCTTTCCATGATGATGTTATTTTGTCTGAAATGCTTCACAAAATGAGATGAAAACATGAAGTCTCCATGAAAACCAACATGTGACTCCACCAAAACAAGTATTTTTTGACAATGCAAACGTCTTTTATCGAATAAATTAACACAAAAATGCTGTTTTTTACCACACCAACACTCCAGGTAACGCGTTAACATTCTCACAAGAGAAGCAGGTGGCCGACCATCCACCAGAGAAGTCCCGTAGTGCACCTTTAACCCCTGCGTTGACTGAAACCATAGGTGCGTTACTAGTTCCAGAGTTGTTGATCAGTGCCACTGGTCTGTTTACCGACTGACAGACTCTAATGAGGAGGAGGTCAATAAAGAACAAAACAAAATGTCCCTGTGCTCATCATTAAACACTGTCAGAGTTAATCAGCTGCTGGCAACAAATCAGTGAAGTGCGCAATCAAAATGTCACACTTTTATATGTGATATTATGAATTAGGCCGAAGGTAACGACGGCTTATTAAGATTAGACACGACAGATGAAACTTTGGCACCGTGAGGAGACTTGTTTTGTCACTGTGTTAAAAAAAACATGCTCCTTTGTCGTGAGAGGGACTTGTCTCTCCACAGATGTGATTTGTAACTTCTCTGGTGACGGTTCTACCACCTGTTTGTGTCGATGTTCTTCTTCAGGTTGAGGTGTGGACCATTGGACATGTGAAAGTGTTGATTTAACGCTGATAAAAAGCTGCATTAGTGAAAAAAGTCCAACAAGAAAAGTCATAAGTTTAAGCATCGATCCTCAAATCCTCAGAGTTAAGGAGCTGCCGTCTGCCTTTTCTCTGATCTGTTTGTGAACCAACTTATCCGTGGACGTGAGAACAGCCCACAGTCCACAGACTCGTGCGTGAAAAGGAGGAAAGCCGTGTTCTTGGGGCGCAGCAGAGCAGTGACTAACATGACGCCCTCTCCAACGAGCAGCAGGGAGCTCACTAACACTGCAATAAAATCTCATAATTAAACTCCTACTGATTCTAGTCTTTGTTAAAACGATGAAAGAATGGCTAAGCTTCCGAGAGGTCTGTTAATAATATCCCTGTTGAGTGTTTTTAGATCGTAAGAAGGACCCCTCGTGCTGCTCTGTGGTCTCCAACTGTGCCCGACAGGACGCCCCGGGATCGGCCAAACGGAGAGAACGCAGAGTCTCTTAAATATGTCGTCGAAATGATCCCACGTGTTTTGAAATCAGAAGGTTTTATGTGTGTTTTAGATGTTAAATGTCGGTATTGTAGCTTTGGGTTGTGTTTTTAAATGTCACGTTACCACTTTTTTCGCGTATCTTTCCATTTAGACGTGTTTTTATCCTGTTACCGTCAGCGTCGTGAAGCCAAATGTTAAAACTTAAAACTTTGACTGCACGGGGATGTTCTGCGGTTCCACTTGTGTATGAGCCGTACCTGCTCAGTGATATTTGTCCCCCTCAGAGTCTTGAGTCTTGGCAGGAGCAGAGTGTGTGTGTGTGTGTGTGTGTGTTTCCTCTGGGACACAGCACAAATAACAGCCCCTGTGCGTCTGGAGGAGGCAGGAGCAGTCGGTCGATACATCACTGCAGCAGCACAGAGAGGCAGAGCTGGTGCTGATCAGGTCAACAACTAAAACCACAATACAGTACGACCGTGGTCCACTTAAGAAACTCTTTGTCAACTAAAAACATGATGTGCATCGATTAATCTTAGTAAAAGAGGACGAGGAACTGCTAAAAACTCACACGAATACAACTATGTCCACAGAGAAGCAACGCAAAAGTGAAACATGCTTCTTCTTTTCTGCTCTTCAATTCTTCTAATCCTAATAAAATAAATCTTAAACTAATCGTACGTTCGTTCTAGTCGACAAAGTGACTACACGGCTAAAGAATACAGCCCTGCAACGCAATACTGACAGTAAACAGAGCGTGGAATCTACGAGGAGCTGAATTATTTATCTGTTCATGTGCATATTGTGCTCATAGTAGTTTATTCCATTAAAAAAAACACTTCTGCACCTCCTCCTCTGCACTTTGCTCTGGCTCTGGACTCGGGGTATGTCCCATCTGCATGTAAAGTCTGATTAATATTAAAATAGAAAACAGCTGTGTGATTATAGCTGACTTTAAGTTCTTTAACTGCAGCCTGATTTATACGATGCACTGGTGTAAAGTACAAACAAATATAACAACAAATATTATTAATAATCATAATGAATCACCAGTACTTCAGTGTGGAAGCTCAAACGGACCACGTCTACGTCTGAACCCACTCTTAATAATATTGACTGCTCCTTATCTACTGCAGTAAAGTTAACCATTTACGATGTGCTTTTACTGAGCTATGTGCCGCGCTTTTTCCAGCAATTTGTTTCCGTCCGTTTAATGTCCAAATGCAATTTACTTACAAGAGCCAAGGCTTTTCCACCAAACTTCTAAGTGTGTAATAAAAGTTGTCTTTAATGGCTGCGGCTAACAAGAAGAATGTAACGAGATTAAATTTAAGTGCACTGGAAACTGGGCCTTTGGAGACGAAAGGACAACCACAGGCTATTACTCTGGCTAAATGAACACACCTTTACAGTGTGTGGAGAAACACGCGTATTTAAATACTCCGAGTAGCTTAGGTCCACGTAATTCCATAATTTACCGGCGTCTTGGTAAAGGGATCTCTCGTAGCTTTGCAGATTTTGGGTTTAGACAATTTACTAAATGACTTTCCTGCTCTCCGCCATAATTTCCTGCCACTTACCCCTCGTCCTGACAAATGGACGGGGGAAAAACCTGTTTAATATCCGGCCTCGCTGGACCTTTTCCACCCGACGATGTTTTGAGGCATTAGACGTACTTATTGGTTTATCTAATGGGTTAATGAGTTATGCAAATGAGGTAGTGCGCCGCTAATGTCAACGCTGGACACAGATTACATTTTTAACAACACTGGTCACTGCTTTTTTTGTGTCGCAAAGAAAAGAAGTATCATATTTAGATTTTTGTTTTGCTGCTGTAACTCTGTGATCTTGACTTTTGTGATTTATGGTTAGTGATGGACTGAGGCAAAGACGTGCGGCGGCGTGGTGACCTTTACTTTGTTCTGTTCATGTATTATTCCTGAAAATGGCAAAGAAAACCTGGAGCCAAGGGGAGAAAAGCCACAAAAACAATCTTTAAACTCACTGATTCAGTTTACTCCTGCAGAAATTCAGTCGCAGGAAATATGGGCAGACTGCAAAATAAAATATTAGTTAAAGGCAGACATTTTGAGATGCAAGACTCTGCGTATAAGGAAATAAAGTGCAAGGTTTTGTGTTGTTAAAAATATGTTAATTGTCCATTTAAAGCAGACGTATCAGGCAAAATCAACCTTTTTTTAACCATGTCACAGCTGTTTCCTCTTATTTACTCGCTCCGTTATATTTGGACTCATTTGTACATATTTGACCCATCTTTAATCGCTTATTACCAAGACACTTTATTGCCGATTAACTCCTGTTTTCATTGTCTAGAAACGCGCAGGTCGGGCTTTTTTGCACCCACAATTATTAAATACCCTGTAAAAATACGTCAGCAAACGCGGCTTTATTTGAGCTAAAAACGTGCGTAAAACAGACGACACGAGAAAGGATCCATCGATATGACAAACCAGCTGAAGTTTTCTGTCAAAACAAAATAATACCTCATCTTCCTTCTCTAAATCACTTCTTTTTGGCTCTGTTTACTTTGGCGGATGTTATAAGTGGCTGATGTAGCTCACGTGGGCGGAGCGTCGTGCCGCGTCAGGTCATGGGTTAATTGCGTCGGTTATGTTCTTATGTAAACTTTAAACAAACATAATCAAACATAGGGCGGTGTACATGAATGTTAGTTTGTTTTAAATTATTTTAGATGCTATAGTAATAATAGTCTACATCATTTTCTTCTGTGAAATAATTTCTCGCCCAAACCCGCTCTGCAGTACATTTTTAAATACGATTTTTTTCCCGACCTGCAGGTTTGAAGTGAACCCACACATCTCCAACATCCTCTGCTCTGTACTTACTTCTCCAGATTAATTTTCTTAGTTGGTGATTCTCGTAGGATTCGGCAGCGTCATTTTGGTACAAACTTTAAAAATGGCTCTGTATCAGTCTGTAGAACGTCAGAAAGATCCAGATCTTTGTGCGATGACGTTTATGGAGATGTCAGCTCCCATTGGACACTTGGGGCAGTCTGTGGACTCAATTCCTTTATTTATCATCATCTTTATCATTTATTAAGTCGTTTTAGAAGAATACTGCGATTTAAGATGTGCTAATTCTAACATATTGATCCACAGGTGTCATAGATTCTCACTGTAGAGCAAACACGAGCTTCTTTAATGGTCGTCTTGATGCTGCTTTTGCTTTGATCCAGTTCCTCCGACTTTTACCTCGACCTCCTGCTCTCTGGCTTTAGATTAAGAACTGTTTTCCTTTTAAGATGGTATTATTTTTGAGCGTTCACTGATGACCACGACATGCACGTTTAAACATGTTTTAATCTGCACGTTTTGTCTGACACTAGGACGTTTTAGAAGAACCTTTGTGTTGTTTTTTTCCTGCTCTCACCCGCTGCGTCTACACAACAGGGACAGAGTAATGCAGTCCCCAGTGAGCACTTCTCTCTGGGACTGTCCTTCGACTCCATAAATCTGTGTTTGAAGACGACGCAAATCCTGTGAACTTTAGTTTTCCTGGTGCAGGGGGAACTCGAGGCGTCGCACACTGGGTCTTTGCATTGAAAACACAGATTTATTTGCGCATTAAATACTTTTTTCAGGCACAGTCTGCATCTCTAAAAATCTTAAACCGTGAACAGCAACACAGACTGCCATTGTGTCCTTGTGCAAGACAGTGGAGATGAGTTTAAGTGTGTAATTGGTGATACTTCCAAATCTGAATTACATTTTGAGGATCTAGAAAAGTGCCGCAGTCCAAACATTTCTGTAAGTGTCTGAGCTGTTTTCAGTGTTGTATAAAACATTGAACGTGTTTTGTTTTAACCTTTTAGTAGCTGCTTTAACCTTTTCTTCTCGCTCTCAGATGTTTTATTGATGTTTTATTACGAGATCGAGTTGCGGAAAAATGTAAAATTGGCAAAATGTATTTAATTTAAGTTATTCTGGGGCAACATGGCTGTGGACAGAGGGAAAAAGAGCTACGATAATGCGGATTATTGTCGATTTGAGTGTTTTATAGACAAAGTGTGTGTTTGTGCGTCTGTGTGTTTGTGTAAATTCTAAATGGTGCAAATAGATCAATAGAAATCGCACGAGGAGCTAACTGTTATTACAGCTATTTTCTTTATGGGCAGTAAAAGACAATGGGGTAAAATGAGGCCAAGCAGGTTTTAGAAATGTATAAAGTTTACAGCTCTCAGCGGAGTCAGGAAATCAATAAAATCACGCACTTGTTGGCAGGTTATGTACCTTGGCACTAATACATTCATACGAGGTGATTTTTCAAGTTAAAACCAGTTTGAAAGATCGATCGAGGCTTATTCACTAATGAGAACAACACGCAGTGAAATTTACAATATGTTTCTGTAAACTGTAAACATGAAGACGCGTAGAAACACTTGATATGATTTTTAGGAGTCTGGATTGAAAATAATTGTGTTAAACTTGTGCAAACTTGGAAAAAATATACATAAAAATAGAAATATATGGAAAATATCTTCTGTTTTCTGATTTGAAGGATGTTTACAGCAGTGATCCTCTGTTAAAATGCAGTAAAGCAACTCACAAAATCCTTCAAATTAAGACGGAAAACCATGAATACTGCAGTTATTTATAGTAAAGTCTTATTAGTATTGTTAAATTAATTCACCTCCATGGTCAGCTGCTTTTAAATGTTTTTATCTCTTGTTATTTGATGGAAATACTTTGAGCTATTTAACCATTTTGTATATTTATGTTCAGTCTTGGTTCCGTTTAGGACCACAGTGACAAAATACGTTGTTCACTTCCTGCAAAAAGCAAAGTATTTTTGTCTCTTATTGAAATAAATGTAGCTGTAGTTGTCCCACTGGTCTGCACTGGACGCCTGGTGCTAAATAATGATGCAATAACAAGAGCGTGGGGCGCTGTAGAAAACTGTTTGGTCAGAAGGGAACGCCGCCGACCGCACAGTTGAACACGTAATGAAGGATGTTGTAGCGTTTGCTGTTGTGTGAATGGCCATTACAAAAGACGTACGGTAAACGGTCAGAGGTCACATTTTTATACGCGTTTCCACCTTCAAGGCACCGAAAGACGTTTACATCGAGAAACCGCCCGCGCACACAGGATACAGGAGTAAACGCAGACGCTGGGGCGAGCCCGAGGAGCTGGAATCGAACCGCTAACCCTGTGGATCAGTGGATAAACGCTGGAAACTGAGATACCGTCACCCATAAAACATTTTAACTCTTAACTTTTGCCTGTTGGACTTAACTATTCACTTTTTACAGAGGTAACAGCTGCACGATGCTATTGATGCTATTAGCAATTTGTAGAACTAAACGGCATTGGTTAAACTTGAACTTGAACAGTTGCACACTTTGAAGTACCGTTCAAAGTACCCGGCCTTCGAAGGGTGCTCCTCCGTCGACTGCAAAGGCTGCACCGAAATGTGACAAGTCAACTGCTGTGTGCGCTTACGTTATGTCGCCGAACAATCGTGACGGCCACTGAATAATGAGCTAAAAGTGTAAAATGGACCATGAAATAACAGTTTTATTTTTATTTATTTCATTCAAGAAGAGTCAAGGTGTCGCCGTTTATTTCTGTTTAGATTGAATGAAGTAAGGTGTTAATGTTTCGCTTTGAATATCGACAAATATAACGTTTAAGGTGATTTTTTAATTTATTTTTTCACCCAAATTGTAGCTAGGATTGCATAACTTTAAGAAAATATACCTTGTTTCTCCTGTAGAAGAAGTCACGCATGGTGCATCATTCACGCTTGATCTCCGTGGAAACGCAGGGCACAATTGTCGTCCGTATTCGTCAGGTGCGTGAGATTGAATGTGTCACTTTTATAGTCACAGCTTTGCCCGGAATGTCCCATGATATGGCATTAAACTCCTCTATATCCATGGATCAAGCAGGTGCCACGACCAAGTCACAGGTGCAGAGGAGACCCCCACTCACAACAAGTAAAAGTCCATGTTTTTGAAGTATTTTTTTTTACCAATACCTGTGATAAAAGTTTAAAACCACAGTAGAACATTTCCAGCAAAGCGGTGATTTCATGGAGAAAAGCAGGTGTCACACTTAACATTCTTCAGCGTCGTTTAAAAAGCACTTTGAGGAGCAGATTTGTGATTAAACCAACACAAAATCTTTTATAATTTCATGAGTTCACGAGTCGATCTGTCGCCATAATCACTAAATCGACTCATCGTTGAATATGTGAAAGCTGGAACAATATACTTATGGACTCAGTGTTTACCGTGAGTACTTTGTCTTTGCAAAATAGGGGATTTTTTTTGTCATTTTAAGGTGAGATTTGAGCTGCAGAGAGTAGAATAAATACCTTCTGTTGTTTACTATCAGCTCATTCTGCCGTTTATTTGTCGCAGCTCAGGTCTTTTAATGAAACAATATATTCAAAATAGTTTTACCTTCTGCTGCTGCGTGTGGTGAAAAGTATTTAAATATAATCGCGACAGGCTTAGCCACAAGTCAGCTTCTTTATAAGGTCTAGTATTTTAATGATTTTAACCATTCACCCACCTGCACCTTGAAGAGCGACTCGAATCAGCGGAGACGTTCAGAGCTCTTCAGACCGGAGGCAGGAGAACGGATTTCATTATCTGCGTTTTTATTCGATTTAGCCAAAGTTGAGGGATATATACATGTTAAATATACGGTTTTAGATTCTCCTCGTGGTTATGTCACTCTGAAAAGGAAAGAGTTTAAATTCCAACAGTTATAAAGTTTCCTGTGTATTTATTTTGGATCATGTTCACACCTTCTGCCCCCACATCGTCTTCATTTATCTGAACGAGGCCGAGCTTCACTATTGGATTTGAAGTCCACTGATTGCTCCATAATTTGACAGTGATGTACGACTCGGCTAAACTCGCTGTAACTGGATATTCACAGACGGACTGGTGCACTTTGGGCCGTGGGACGAACGACACAAACGGGAACAGTCTGACGTGTCCATTGGATGATTGTCTTTTGTCTCATCTGAGAATAATAAAACAGCAGATACAACATTTATATTCTGACATTTTGATATAATGTTTGTGTTACTCAGAACACAAATATGAAACTGGGAGATGCACGTGACTCGGAGGTTTAGAAATGACATTTAAGGATAAAAATATATGAATGAATAACTCAATTTTAACAAAAATGTCAAATACCCCAGTGTGACGCTGTTGCCAAGCTGATTGTCAACCACATTTACGGCTCTGTATCAGTCTGGAGAACGTCACAGAGAGCCGGATCTGTAGAACGTCAGAGATCCAGGTCTGTAGAACGTCAGAGAGCCAGATGTGTAGAACCTCAGAGAGATCCAGATTTTTAAAGCGTCACAGAGATCCAGGTCTGGAGAACGTCACAGAAAGATCCAGGTCTGTAGAGCTCAGTTCACTTTGTTTAAAATCAGTTGAATCGACAAGCTGCTTTCAAATGTTTAAAATAAGACTTTTTTCTTCATTTGGCTGGAACCGTTTGCATTTTTTGAGAAGTTGAGTAAAGTACAGTGGTCCCTGGTTTATTGCAGGGGTTAAGTTCTAAAAATAACCCGCAATAGGTGAAATCTGCGAAGTATCAGCTTAATTTTTTACATTTATTCTATGTTTTTGCTGTAAAACCCCTCACCACACACTTTATACACTTTTCTCACACAGGCGTTAACATTTTCTCACATTTCTCTCTCGTTTAAACTCTCTCAAAGTTCAAACCTTCGTAGGCGTCTTTGTCGGTGCAGAACGTTTCATCGACATTGTGGGTTTTGTCGGGGAGAAAACAAATTGCAAACGTACAGCACTTCAGAGTCTGACTTTGTTTCTCTTGGTCTTTGACTCTTACAATAGAAACGAAAATTCTTACATTATTCTTATTGCAGTAATAATTTCTCATCATAATAATGTCTCTTATTGTGAAGCAATAACTCCACATTTCTTTATTCCATGTAACTCTCCTCCTTTTTAATCAAACACACTGTACAGATCTTTATTCAGATTTAACAGTTTCATGTCGCACTGATGAGGTAAACCAGTATGAACATTTGAACGTGTATTGCGCAGCGGACTCCGTTTTCTTTTGTTTCTTGCGTAGCCGCGGTGCATGATGGGATATAGAAGTGCGTGAAGTGTGCACGGATGCACGCTTCAGTTACGTCCGATCTCCATGGAAACGGTGTCAAAGGGAAGGGCAGGTTTGTCGGGCACATTCAGTCGGGTGGTTGAAATGGGACAGCCCTTGTTGCGCCGGAAATGACGTAACTGCCCTTCGACGCACACTTTGAATGGTGATTCTAAGGCCAGTTTGGTGAATTGGGACACGGCCTGTGATGACAAAACTCTGGCTACTGAAAGTTGTGAAAAGTGCGAGGAATAATTGTGATGGTTGAAATGTGTTAGGATAGTGAGGAATGACTTTGACCAAACTGTTTAAATTTGTTGATCGACTGCAGTTTTTAAGAGACAAGGAAGTGACTCCGGGTCTGATCTCGAGTTTTAGCAAGAACAAAACATCATACCTTTTCTTTTGATTTCTTGACTCCAGTGTTGTGTGTGAGAGACACCTGTGTGTGTGAAACCCCAGAGTGAAGCACGTCACTACAGATGTGTGTAACAGTCACAGCATCACAGACACAGAGTCAAGAATAAACAAATACAAGAATAAAAGAATAGAAGCGGCTTATCTGCTTCAGCAGGAGCCCTCAACAAATACAACCTGATAACACTATGACCTCTACACACACACACACACACACACCTCTACACAAACTATGACCTCTACAACCCCCCCCCCCACACACACATACGTACACACGTAAGTACACACACACGTACGCACACACACACACACACGTGCAACACACACTGTGACCTCCACACACACAAGGAGAACCTCCATACACACACAGGTGCACCCCGACCTACACACCCCCACTTGCACGCACACACACACACACACACACACACACGGGTATCAGGCACACACACACACACCCACGGGTATCAGACACACACACCCCCCCACACACACACACAGCAGTTATACAATGTGATTAAAAGTCTGTACCAAAAACAATGGAGTTGAAATATCTTTTTCTGACCAGTGACTGTTTTATTGCAAAATTTTTATTATTTTTTTAGGACTAAATAAGGTGAGAAAAATATGTAATTGTTCTTTTTCTAACAAGTATCATGATTGTGATTATGATTTGTGTCTTAATTGTGTTTAAAGTTCACATTATAAACATCCAGAATAACTCACAAAAGACTGAAATACAAACTGGCAAAGTAGCACAAGAACTACACAGGGTGAGCACTTTAGACACTGAATTAAAGTTTTATTAAATATTCAGTTATAATCTGCAAGAAAAAACAACCCACGGTTCAGTTGCGACGCTCCGATTGGCTTTTTCTGTAAATAACACATCACACCTATAAAAATGACAACCATTTTTACATCTGTTTTGATTTTATTTACGATGTTGTCATGGTAACTTAAACACCGTTAGCTCACGAGTCAAACATCGTGTGAGTCGACTACAGTTTGGTTAACCGTACTCTTTTCTCTTTGTTTCAACGAGCCAAAAATCTTCTCGAAATGCGCCGGAGTTTAGCTGCGTCCTCCGTCTGGTTTCACGTCTGGCTTGAACAACATGGTAAATGCCAATGTGTTCTGACAGACAGCCCCGGCGTGCAACAATTAAAGATCTGTGCACCCACTTAAGATGTTGCACAGCGGGTGGTCGAATCAATGTAGTCTGGCTCAGGAAAGGTCAGGCCAGTCAAGAAATATAATCTGTCTGTAGATGAGAAATGCACCTGCCACCAGTGAAGTCTGAAATGGCAAGAGGATCATTACAGAGACACATGACCCAGGGCGGGAAACGGATGGGACGTAACTCATGTGCGCGGTGGCATTTTTGTGATATTCTGCCTCGTCTTCTTCTGAAACCTAATTGTGATCTCATCCTAATTACAATATTCTATTTTCTTTGTATTATTATTTGGCGATCCAGTGTCGTCGTTGCATTTCTTCGCTTGAAAACCCTTTTCCCACTCGCTCCATATCGGGGAGCCGCTGTCATGTTGATGTACGCGAGGCCGCGCTTAAGTTTATTTGTACAGCGCAAATACGTACACAGAGTATTTCAAAGGGCTTTACAGAAGAAGAAACACCATTAACGTCCCGATCCAAACAAATGAAAACGTAAATAATCATCATGGACTTGGCATTAAAGGAGAAGAGTAGAGGAAAAAAGCAGAGTAAAAAACCTTTCAGTCGTTTAACCAGTGACAATGAACTGATGTTGCCTGGAAACTAACAATTCAATTTAGATGCTAAGGTAAAGGCTTGATGTACTTCACCAATTTCAGTCGCACAATTATTATTTTTGCAGGGTTGTGTTAGGAAAATGTGGACATATATTTGTGGCGTCTTGCCCTCCTCTTCTGTGTCCTCGGACTGTCCAAAAACATGGAATTCTTTTTAGTGAAAGTGAATCTGATTTATTTTTAAGTAAATATCCAGACTTTTCTGTGGCAGTGCCCAGACTATGGAACAGCGCCCTCTGCCTGTCAGATCCTCTCAGTCTTTAACACATTTTAAGACTAGACCAGGGGTTGTGACCTTTAACCCCCAAAGAGCCATTTGGACCTAGTTTCCACGGAAAAGAAAACACTGGAGCTGCAAACACTATTTGTCTTTATTTTCCCTGGTTCATGTGACGTCTGCTCCTGACCCTCTGCACAGCGTCTGCGTCTGCACTGCGTCTGCACAGCGTCTGCGTCTGCACAGCGTCTGCGCCTGCACAACGTCTGCGCCTGCACAGCGTCTGCGTAGTGTCTGCGTCTGCACAGCGTCTGCACAGCGTCTGCGTAGTGTCTGCGTCTGCACAGCGTCTGCGTAGTGTCTGCGTCTGCACAGCGTCTGCATCTGTCGGGGCTGTAGTTTCATGTTTTCGCAGGACTATGAGCTGTCGTTTGTTTTCACATGGTTCATGGTGGGGAAAAGCTGCTCACAGACGACTGTGGATCATCCACACGACTCTAAACGCAGATTTCTTCATGTTTATGATGGGATGGAAAAGTCTCGTGAGTGTGATGCTTATTTTGAGCAATGAAAAATAATAAAACCTAATTTTATTTTTATATTTGAAGACCACAATCCAAGATCACAATTTAGAACTACAATTTAATAAAATACACTTTGTCCTCATACTGCACACGGAGGATAAAATGATAAAAGAGCCGCATGTGGCTCCGGAGCCGTCGGTTGCTGACCCCTGGACTAGACTAAAAGCCCACCCCTCCTCCCTGGTATTTAACACTATATACACATCTTGTTGTTGTATTCTTCTTTATCTTTGTATCGTACTATCTGTGTATCTGTTTTATCTTCTTTTTATCTGAAACACTTCGAACAGCTGAAGTGTTAAAATGTGCTAAATAAAATTAAATTGAGTAATGGAGATATTTTTGGAAAAGGATTATCTGACCATATCTTAGTCGTCCATAAAAATGTGCTGAAACGTGTCTGAATATCTCAGTTCATGTTTCAGACAAAGTCGTATCTTCTGCCTTTATACCAGGACTGGACGATACAGAGATAAAAATCAGATCATAAACTCTCCCTTAACATTCTGCCGCTTTGATGAAAACGTCGTCTTTACTTTGACTCCAGTTTCTTCAGCGTATCCTCACTGGAGCAGATATAGTCAAGGGACAGAGAAAAGAGCATGTTCCACTGACAGGTTTAAAAGTAAAACTATTCTTTCAACAAGACGAGTGTCAAAGTCCTGAACGCCCCTGTCACTACGCAGATAATGTGCAAACTATTCAGTGGATACTCTCAAAATGGAGGCAAAGGTGTTTTGAAGCTGAACATTTCAAAGTCTTTCCATATCCCAGACTTACTACATACCCTGAAGAGCAAACTCTGTCTTTTTTTTATGGAAATGTTAAAGCAAATTCATTTTTTTCTCCTTTTTTGGTTCGTCGTTTCTATATTTGAGGAGGGCCTGGCTTTATTACTGTGTACTGGCAATATTGCTTGAATGTTTGAAGAAATATCCCTCTAGGATTTGATTTAGTGAGGAAAATCAAACTCAAACCAAGTCATATAAATCACAGGTTTTCTTTTGTTGAAGAGCTGCCAGTGAATATACCTTTTTGCGCCAAAGCTCCCGTTCCTTTAAGAGCAGCACACCCCGTATTATTATTCCCAAGTGTCTTTGAATACAGTCGTCAGTGTACAGCACCGCGATGAAGCTACAGGAGTGTTTTGAATAACTCAGATGCTTTGGATACGGCTATAACACGAGATAAACAACATTTCTAAGTGTAACAGCCTTTGTCTCGCCACGTTGCTTCTCCTTGTGGACTGCAAACATAAAGGTGTGAGATAAACTGTGTAAATGTGTCTTTAAGTCGTCCGCACTAAACATTATTCACCTTATTGTGACATTTTACTCGTTAAATACAGACTGTGTGTCTAAAACTGTTCCTCTTCCTCTGACATTGGATTTTTTAGTGCAATTTTTTATGCTTTTTACATCGTATGAACGTGCATTGTGTTGTGCGTCCTGATTGGCTGTTGGACTGTAGACCATTGTGTCGTGCGTCCTGATTGGCTGTTGGACTGTAGACCATTGTGTCGTGCGTCCTGATTGGCTGTTGGACTGTAGACCATTGTGTCGTGCGTCCTGATTGGCTGTTGGACTGTAGACCATTGTGTCGTGCGTCCTGATTGGCTGTTGGACTGTAGACCATTGTGTCGTGCGTCCTGATTGGCTGTTGGACTGTAGACCATTGTGTCGTGCGTCCTGATTGGCTGTTGGACTGTAGACCATTGTGTCGTGCGTCCTGATTGGCTGTTGGACTGTAGACCATTGTGTCGTGCGTCCTGATTGGCTGTTGGACTGTAGACCATTGTGTCGTGCGTCCTGATTGGCTGTTGGACTGTAGACCATTGTCCATCAGTCTCCTCCGTGCCGTGTCTCCTGTCCAGTACAGAATGTGTTCAGACAAATTTACATAAACGTTGGATCTCAGTGTGACTCTGAAGTGCTGTACGTTTGCAATTTGTTTTCTCCCCGACAAAACCCACAATGTCGATGAAACGTTCTGCACCGACAAAGACGCCGACGAAGGTTTGAACTTTGAGAGAGTTTAAACGAGAGAGAAATGTGAGAAAATGTTAACGCCTGTGTGAGAAAAGTGTATAAAGTGTGTGGTGAGGGGTTTTACAGACAAAAACAGAGAGAATAATGTAAAAAATAAAGCTGACTCTTTGCAGATTTCGCATTTTCAAAGTTTGCTTCCACCTCACACAATTTTGACCAAGACGTTTCATGGCTTTGGAAGCACTAACACACACACGTCCGCCCGTTTATTGTTGTGTAAATGCTGCACATGGATCTCGCCTCTGGATAATTGAACATACAGAGCGTTGCAGCAGACGACAGGGCGTGTTCTTCTGTTATTCTGGAGTTTGTTTCAACTCTGAGTCACTTCTGACACTTGCTTCTCCCATGGTGGTACTTTTACATGTGTGTGTTAATGTGTACACCAGGGCTGTTCATTACATCGATCGCGAAGGCATTTTGTGTAGATCACGTCCCGTCATCCATCCAGTCACATGACTAATATACAGGACAGTCAGATTACACCTGACCCGAGGTCACATCATGGACGCTGCACACGCATAAACAAGCGTGAGTTAGTTTAACCCTATAGCGTCGGATCCTATCGTTGCCGATAGAGCGGGTTGTGGACTTTCCAGCAGCGTAACTCCACAACTAGTCGTGCTCTCATGTAAATTCAACAGCGTCTCAAAGCGGAGACATCTAAATATTTTACCATCATTACGGTAAATCTGCCTCTGTTGTCCCTCGAAGGTGACGAATGAGAGCGCGGGGCTGCGGGGATTTTCACTCATTTATTCGATGCGTAAAAGAAAAAATACAGATGGATGTGTAAAATAGAAGTAGTTGTGTGAAAAAAATGCAGTAAATTCTGATACTTAATTTAACATGATTTTTATGGCTATAAAAAAAGACAAAACCGTAATCAACATGATTATCTCTGTTATCACTTTCAAACGAAATATGCAGTTTTACTCCTGTCTGTCAGAAGCTTCTGCCCGAACTATGCATCCATCACTGATTCTATTCAGTGTCAGAGCAGTAATCATCAAGTCATTATGAACATGTGAGAAGTTCAGTTGTGTTGTGCAGTTTTATCTCATGTACATGAAAATGCACCGTACATGTAAGAATTCTAATACATTTACAAATAAATATATGTTTAACATTTTTGTATTAGGTGGTAGATCTTTCAGACACGATCATTTTAAAATTACCCTGGTGTACGCTAATTAATTTCACCGACACAACTCCTGGCAGTGAGAAATGCTATTTAAAACAACACTGGAGTAAACTGCAGCTTTGAGTTGTGTCACTGTTCCTTGTTAATAAGCAGAAGGCGTCTGTGCCCCGATGCATTGAGAGGGACGTAAATTTTATTTTATCCACTGAACTGGGAAGGAAACTGTAGTGTTTGTTTGTGTCTAATGCTGCGCAGACACAACACTACGAACACTAGACAAATATACAGTATATAACTACAGACGAGGGTGAACGCTGGGCCCTGAAGAGCTTGAAACTATAGAATATTAGCCGTTAACTCTGATGCTAGTGGTGCTTTAGCAGTCACTATCTCGTCTGCGTCTGGTCCAGGCAAATCGGGACAGACTCCGCCGAGCGCCGCCGAGCCCCACGACGCCCGACGGTGTTTGAAAATGAGGGAAAAGGCATAACCCAACGCAAATAGTGTCGGTGTTGGTTGTAGCAGGCTCTTACTGTGGTTCCATGTTGAATAGTTTGACACACTCAGCCCCGCCCCCTCAGTTTTCGTCAGACTAAGCTGTGCCACAGGTGTTTGGTTTGCCTTTAACACTCTGTCATCTTCTGCTGATGTGTTTATTTTCCGTATGAGTTACCGCCGTGTCACTCGAGTCTCTCTGGACTTACTTCACACCATATATTTATAATCTCACTGTAAAGCTCTTCATCCAGCCAAATTCCTGTAATGTAAAAGTACTCAAGCAAAAACTAATTATTCTCCGCTGTCAAAGTCTTTCCAGCCTCCGGTCCGCAGGCTGAGAGCTTCCCACTGCGCACAACCACAGCATAAAACACACAACGCTCTGACATTTTTCTCTGAATCAAAATATGTGAAAATATGTAAATGTGTCCTTTTTGGCCTCCCGTTGATACTGTTTTGCATTTGACTTGTCCTGCTGCGTCCCTTTAAAAGCTGTGGCTGTAATGGACTAAAGTGAACACGGTTAATACAGAGGACAAACCTTGACTTAAAGGTGCACTGTGTCACTTTTCTGGTGGAGTGTGGCACCTGTTTTTTCTTCTTGGAGGTAGTAGTTTTCCTAGAATGTTCCACAGTAGGCGAGAAGATGACACGACTCACCACGAGACTGCATGTTTTTAAGGGATTTACCTCAGACTTCTGCGCACAAAAGTGAACCAAAAGTGCGACTGTGCGGAGTCGTTTTAACCTTTCAGTCGAGTGCTTCTCCTCTGACGCGCCTGTCGCTCAGTCAGGTGTGCACAATTTACTCAGAAACAAAGGGATTTTCTTCAGCGAACGAGTAAAGTTGTCAAACACATCAAAAATCAGACACTAATCAGTAGAAAAGTAGTGTAGAAACAAGATACTCATTTGAGCATCATCAGCAGGACAGAAATGAGCCTTTTTTAATGTTTATAATGATGTTTTGTTTGTATCTTTCACAAATATAAGAAACGTAGACTAGAATACACCCATGGACCAGTATGTTCTCTCTCCTTTCTCTTTCCCCTCCGTTCCTACTCTCGCTTTTCTCTCCGTACATTCCTTTACCCTCTTTCTATCATCTGCTTTTATCTTTTATCTTCTCTCCCTCCTCTGTCGCTCTCTTCTCTTTCTCTTCTTTGCCCTCTCCTCTGTCTCTTGCCCCTCTTCTCCTCCTCTCTTTTCTCTCCCTACATTCCTTTACCCCCCCTCTCCTCATCTTCTCTCAATTCCCTCTTTCCTCTCCTGTTCCTCAGTACTCTCTCTTCCTCCCCATTCTTTTACCTCCTTCCTCTCCCACTATTCCTCTCCTTTCTCTCTCTCTCTCTCCTCCCTTCCTCTGTCTCATCTCCTCTTTCCTGTCATCTTTCCTCCTCTCTCCCTCTTTCCTCCTCCCTCTTTTCTCTCCTGTTCCTCAGTACTCTCTCTTCCTCCCCATTCTTTTACCTCCTTCCTCTCCCACTATTCCTCTCCTTTGTCTCTCTCTCCCCTCCCTTCCTCTGTCTCATCTCCTCTTTCCTGTCATCTTTCCTCCTCTCTCCCTCTTTCCTCCTCCCTCTCTTTCCTCTCCTGTTCCTCAGTACTCTCTCTTCCTCCCCATTCTTTTACCTCCTTCCTCTCCCACTATTCCTCTCCTTTGTCTCTCTCTCCCCTCCCTTCCTCTGTCTCATCTCCTCTTTCCTGTCATCTTTCCTCCTCTCTCCCTCTTTCCTCCTCCCTCTCTTTCCTCTCCTGTTCCTCAGTACTCTCTCTTCCTCCCCATTCTTTTACCTCCTTCCTCTCCCACTATTCCTCTCCTTTGTCTCTCTCTCTCCTCCCTTCCTCTGTCTCATCTCCTCTTTCCTCTCCTCTTTCCTCCCCCTCTTTCCTTTCCTCTTCCTCTTCTCCTGAGACACAAAGTACTATAATTTAAAGAAAGAAAGTAAAAAATTGAGTCCACACTTTAGATTATGCCACTAGGCCAAGTTACAAGTCAGATCTATGGAGAGGCGTCCCCACTCACGATGAGACCATGTTCTTCACGGCACAGAAAACACCCGCGATTGAACAGACGCTAGATATAAATGTTAAACGCAGCAATAACATCTCCATGGAGACGAGCAGGTGGCAGGTCCTCCCTCCAGTGAAGTTCCACAGTGCTCCTTTAATAATCCCCAATTGCAGAACGCTTATGCTAACCGTCTGGAGTGGAGCGGACATTATGTTTCATGTTAGTGGGAAAGCCCCTGTGAGTCTGGTGGGTGGTAAAGCCATTAACGCTGTGTCTTCTTCGATATCGTCGTCCTCCTTTTCTGTGAAGTTTCCCCCTCTCTTCATTTCCACACTGTCACGCTCGATGTTACCGACGCAGATCTGCTCTTACGAGTTTGTTTCAATCCACCGGGGCTGTTCAGTGCCTTTTTGTGTCAAATGATGAACTCTGCGTCGTGTTTTGTGCAGGTAAGACGAGGTGGACTGCTCACATTATTACTTTTCTGTCAGTTTAAAGGTGAAATCGTCTTTATGTGACTTTTCTGGTAAAGGTTTCGCCGTCTGCTCGTATCACGGTCATGTGGTTGTTTTACGTGGAATTGCAACCTGGGTGACAAAATGTGGATTTTCTTGTTCTATTAGTTGTGAAGCCTGGCGTTCCCGTTCATGTGATTCGTTTCGTCCAATCAGGGCCCTGTATTGCACACACTCGGTAGGGGCGGGGCTAGTGCGAGGAGCATGTGACGCCAGTAGGTTTTAAAATTTGTCATTTACCTCCATTTTGCTATAACGGCAAACATTTAGAACGACTCTTCTGATATTAATCTGAGCGAATCCAGCACCGAGGAACGAGCCTCATTGTCCAGTGGGACTTTGAGTCACATGGGTCAAATGCACAAACCCAGCGGTGTTTTACCGTCGACATTTTAATCCCAGAGACGCCCCGAGCGTAAACGACATTAAAGGAATAATAAGTGTTTTTCACAGACAGGGGGCAGTATCTCCACAGACCTGACTAGTCCTGATTTCTTCCTGTGGGTCGATCTTAAAGAAAAGGTGTTTGTGAATAAACCTCAGACGATAAACGACTTAAAACGGAATATTGAGGATCAAATAAGAGACATAAGAGCCGGAAATGGTTTAAATGTGACGCAAAGTGAGTTGGATCAGGCTGTTCAGGGACAAACACAAAATGGTGGACACTTAAAAAAACAATATTTTTAAAAAAAGGTCATTTTTACTTCCTCTAGTTTAAGTCGTGATAAGTTCAATTATAAGTGAACAATTATAACCGTATTTATTGACAAAAATCTCGTTAGGTTCAGTTTATCTACTGCTAAAATGTGGTGAGTTTAACTTAAGAATTACAGGAGCGACTGAAGATTTAAACGTGACCTTTGGGCCTCACTGGACGACCACTACACTCGGGTCTGGAGCCTGTATACCCTTTACATAAAATGTCAAGCTATGGAATAACCCTCGAGCCTAAATCCAAAGACTTTTCTCTACATTGAACTGCACTTTGCTCTGGTCGGGCCACGTAGGCGGCTCACTGTAGACAAACTTTTTGCCTCGTGCCTCGACCTTTACCTCTCAACGTCTGGTCAGATTGATACAGTCTACCTCAACATATTTATGAACTTGTGGGGTATTTGAACTGAACTTGCTGAACTGTACATTATATCACTGTGAACTGCTCAATGATTGTTTTGTCCACTTAACATTTAATATACTGTGTCACTTAAACACAACACATGGTCTCTGTCCACTCTCTCCACGAGTCGTCTCTGGTCGTCTGATCTGAGCCCAATGATGTACTTCTACTACTAATACTACTACTACTACTACCACTACTACTCGGGTCTCTAGCCAGTACTGCCTACCCGTTACAGAACGTTCACACTGTGGGATTAAACTGATCCATCTCCATGGAGACGAGCAGGTGACACAACCAGGTCACGTTGCACTTCTGCAATTATGGAGTGGTACTGCCTCTCCACAGATCCGGTTTAACGTCATATTGTACAACATTACAGACTAGTATCGTATCCATGGAGACAAGCAGACTCCCTTCATGCACGATAATGGGAATTTGCATTTTTTTTCTTTGCTGAATTTTCTGGAGAATAGTAATTAGATGTTGTTTTGTGCCATGATCTCTTGTTGTCAGAAAGTTCTTTTCTTTTCGTTTTTAGTTTATAGTGATGATGAGCAGAGGTGTTATCCTGCAGACTACTGTCATTTAAAACATATCTCATTACTCAACTACAAGTAAAGTTATGGTGTTGAGTACCATGTATTCCAAAGAGTTACTCGAGTAGATGTAACGCACCTTAACACACCTCCGTCCTGTTGTTTTATTGATAGATGATGGCGTTGGACCCTGCATGATTAGCCTCCTGTCACCTTCAAAACTGTGTATCTATGTAGAAAAAAAAAACTATACAACCCTTTTCAATTGAATTTAAACATACATTATGCTACGAAAGGTATAATTAAGTCATTATTTTGTGTGTCTTATTCAGAGCTTCACAATGAGCCTGGACAATAACCTTTAAATGCTTTTCACTAACGCTGCCATTTGCCCTTTAGTTTCAGGTAATTATAGACCAAACGCAGTGAGTGGAGTGATTAGACCCGTGTGTGCTAATGCCCCACGAGCCTCTATGTCCACGTGTGACCGGGGACATTCATTTAGATTTACAGCTTTAACATGAAGTTATTACACAGTTGTGCACAGTATGTTTGTGTTTCATCCTCAACACAACTCTCATTTGGATTTGTGTTAAGTTACTGTCCATTTTCTCTTCATTTTTGTCTGTAGTTCCCTTTTTTTTGTGCATATTTTCAACCAAAAACAATCAGAATCATTTTACTCACATGGTCAAATAAAACTGGTTAAATTTTAATAACCTGATGAGTCCAAAAACACAATTACATGACCATTCCCCACACGCACAAACTCACACTCATAACTCTCTGCTCCTGAACAATAGCCACATAGATTAGAGAAAAGAGAATTCATTACTTTTGCTTAAAACTTGGTTAAAAGTTTCAAATTGCATCGCCTCTTGAGTGATACTTCTGCACATTCTTTTCTAATACTATAAAACGTACAATCCAATACAGAGACGACAGAGTTCTTCTTAAAAACAAAGAGTTGGTGAGGCCTGGCTAACCGCACAGAACAGAGATTTATTGCAGCTCTTGAGCAGGTCAAACTTACAATTGATTTTCCCGTGTCCGTTTTCCCACAGGAACTACTTTTGGTAACACTAAATCATGTCCTAAAGCAGCGTCTGCGCTCTCTCTCATTGGCCCTTCTGCTCACTACACTCAGTCCTGATCTAGTGTATACTGATGTACAACTCCACCACCACCGGCGCGACCAGCACAGAATCAATATCTGAGGTTTGGACGTGATGCACAGGCACAAATACAAACAGGTGCAAGTTTTGTTGGGTTTGAAGTTTGGGAACGTCAAGTTTTTCAGGCAGATGAACGTTAGAAAAGCACCACGGACCATTTAAAGCTATAATTATGTGTGTTTCTGAGAGTTAGAAGACACCCCCAGTGTTTATTCTATATTTATTTACATTTATTTTACATTTACAGTTCTATTTTCAGGTTTCTGTAGCGTTCTGAACTGCCGAAAGATAAACCGTGTCTTTAAAATAATAAATGGGTTTTCATTTATTTTCATATCTCATCACAGCGGCACGATAATTATCCAAAACAAGGCAATGCTAATGGTTGTTGTGATTAACTATTATATAGTATTTGCCCTTCATTAAGCTGTTTAAAGCTTATACTGCCTGTTTTTCACCGTGAGTGTTATTTATGTATGAGCTAATTAGCTGGGAAATTGTATTCATTTGTTTTTGTTATTTTCTTTCCAAAAAACTATTATTAGGTGTGCTATTCATTTATTTTCAGACATTTCTCGCAGGCTTGTGTTTGTAAAGGATATATTTCAGTTTATATTAGTTTTTTTCCATTTTCTTTACGTCTTTGTCGCACTTTCTTTTTAAATAAAGCTTTTTAAACACTGACGGTTATTTACAGGTCACAAAGAAACGCATTTCAACACAAACCTCTGCCCCCGGCCGTATTAAACGCATCTACTACGACATTATGCGCTTTTATGGAGGATGCAAAAAGCGACTGAACTAACGACGAGGCAGAAGTCATAGTCCAAATCCATTTACAGCATTCCTCCATTCTTCTATTTAACAAAAAGCTTGGCGTGTGAACAAACCTGCACAGCGCTGCGTGGATAACCTGAGCTGTGGAAATGTGGCTTAAGCCTCTTACGGCGACTCTCGGAGGGTTGAGGTGTGAATGAACGAAGCTTCATCCGTTTCACATGTGACAAAGGCTCAAAAATGTTCATGTCCCACACAGTCGCTCCGAGACGCTCCACAGAAAAGGTCGTTTTTTTTGGCTCCGATAAACCGCGGCGAACTCCTGACACTTACAGCCAGAGTTCACGTCCTCGGAGACAAAGACACACAGAATAGTTTGGATCGGGCTTGAGCGGAGTTATCGCCGTGTCGATTTGGTTGGTGTGACTTGCACTGAAGGTAAATCATTTTGTTTTAAAGGTTCATCATGTAACTTTTGAGGTGCAGGGTCTCGCTTCTCGACTTCTCTGGGTGCAAACATTATCGCTTTTCGTGGAATGTTGAGTACGATGACAAATTAGCCTTAATTTATCCAGTTCCATTCGTATTTGGAGCTAAAAATACAGAGAAAAACGATGTTCAGCTGTGTACGCGGGGGTCTCCTCTTCACAGATGTGACCTTTGACCTTTAGTACTGTAGTAGTAGTACTATCAAGAGCCCAAAAGTTGAAGTTCCCCAAAAGATTTCAGTGTTTTGTTTGGTTTGGCTGTTGCTTTGACAGTTGGCACGATTTCAACCTGCAGCTGGAACTCTTCAACATGGAAAAATAAGAAAAAAAAACAAAATAAACCTGTAATTTCTTGCCATTTCTTGCTCAAAGCTGTACACTATTTAAAAATGAAAATACGCTTAATTTTGTGCTTACTGTTCCTTCAGATTGTGCTAAATAACAATAAGAGCGATAAGTAATAACCGTTTCTGTGTGATGATGTTTGTGAGGCTTCTCTGTCGTCTTTGTGTCACTTTGAAGCGACAGTCGGTCCAAATATTCATAGATTTGTCTTCAGACGACCCTAATGAACCTCCATTTCTACAACACATTTGCTCATTAGTCAAACAGAGGCAACCGCTCACGTCTCCGCTTGACTTCTCCTGCCATTTCCATCCTTTGAGCTCTTTAAAACATTCCCTATTGACCATGATCTGCGGATTATGTTTTTTTTTTATTGTTTTTGTTTTGTGAAAGTTACGTGTCAGTATTTCAGAAGTACTTTGTGTTTCGTGTCACATTCTCGTCGATACTGAAGCTTCTCGTCTGATTGTGGTTAATCAGAATCGAGTCTGTCTGACCTGTCTCTGTAATGACGTTTAATTAATTAGTACAAATTGAAGTGGAGTGTTGTGTTGTTTTTCTCGTTGACGGCAGTGAGAGATGCAGAGACCCAAATGAGACCCAGAGTTTGACTAGAGACGAAGAGGAAATATGTTTGAATTACAAGAGAATATATTTGATCAAAGGTTTGTCTCGCTCCAGTACAGATGTGTTGTGTGAGCAGCTCTAGAGGTCAAAATAAGTCTGCTGTGTGATTAATTATGAGATGTTTTAATGTTTGATGATCAGGACGTGTGCGTTGGAAAACTCTGGTCTGTGATAGCTGGGGAAAGAGCTTATAAACTCATCGGGGTGAGTGATTAGGACGCTCAGAATCCATAAAGTAAGTGAGGAAAAAACTTTAGACCTCTGTGAAACCGTTTAAAGTTCTGTTTTTCATGTTTAAAACAGTAAAATTTAAGACTGTAGATGTTTTTTTTTCCAGTGCTAGTGTGTAGATGTCTGTGTGATCCTCAGTCGTCAGGTCTGATCCAGAGGAAAAGTTAAATCTGTAACTGGATAAAAAGTTTAAGAGTGAAGACGTTTCTCTGCTCGTCCAAGTCTCTTCTTCAGTTCTGGTCAGATTCCTGCTGGACACTGCCTTGTATCTGTCTGAAGGAGGCGCTAACGACACTGAAACTTTCAGTCACAGCAGATAAACAGAACAGTGTGAGTCTGGATTTAAACATCGTCAAAGTCAAGGCCTGAGTCACATCTTCAGGAAGAATGTTCCAGGTTTTAACTGAACAAAACTCAAACGACGATTCTCCCGGTTCAGTCCCACTTTAGTCCTGGTTTAGTCCTGGTTTAGTCCTGCTTTAGTCCTGCTTTAGTTCTGCTTTAGTTCTGCTTTAGTTCTGCTTTAGTTCTGCTTTAGTTCTGCTTTAGTCTGGAAACAGTTTTACAGTTTGTTTGTAGACTAAGAGAATGAACCAACACAGAGAGAGAGCAGCTCAGGACCACAGTCTGCTGTTCATCTCCATCTCAAACACACTGACCACTCCTTTAAAGACAGTGAGGTTCAGATCTGAGCCACAGAAAAGAAATGGTTTGAGGGGAGAGATAAAGAAGATATGTTTTTGCCTTAGACATCACTTGTCCTCCATCTATCACTCCATCCTCAGACCCAAAGCAAACAAAGGGAAGAAAGAGAACAATAAACCGAGCCAGCAGGACCATTAAGGCAGAAACTGTAAACAATAGCTGCCTCCAGTTTCAGTGTCGTTAGCGCCCCCTTCAGACAGATATAAGGCAGTGTCCAGCAGGAATCTGACCAGAACTGAAGAAGAGACTTGGGCGAGCAGAGAAACGTCTTCAGTCTAAAACATTTTGTTCAGTGACAGGTTTAAGTTTGGCTTTAGTGCGAGTGTAGTCTGGTGTGCAGTGTGTCGTTAAGCACTTTGTCAACACTCAACTTGAGCATAAAGACTCCGTCCCATTTCTTTTGGCAGACTGAGCTGTAAATTCAAACCACTGAGGAGCGAGGGCCACGGAGGAAAACAGAGGCAGGTTCTTCTTCTTGGTTTTGCCGCTTAAATGAAAGCCGAGGAGTCGAGGAGGCAAGGAAACTGAAGTGGGCTGCAGCCGTAATTAGATTTCGCTGTCATTGCAAACATAACTAAAACTTCACTTGGTTTTGATTCTGAGAGTAGATTGCAATTTTCCAAACTAAATATTAGTTTCTTTAATATTAGTGTGTGGGTTTTGATTAAGATAATTCAGAAACGACTCGGGAAAGGGACATTTTTGTTCTGTGTCTAGTTTCAGTTCTAGCTTTAGCATTGATTAGTAACTCTGGATAGATTTTTTAAAATTTATTTTTATTTTTTACCTTGAACTTTGTCCTCCCTGTAGAACTTATTTGCCATCAGGATCAGCAGCCCCACGCAAAATAATACAACCCCAATGACAAAAGGAGCTGACCTATAAATGTTTAGAGACGCTTTTGCATAAAAAAACTTCAAACTTTGCTAATTGGATTCAAGTTGTGCTAAAATGTGCTCTCCGGTCCGGCCTGTGCTGCAGCAGAGCGGCGCCGGGACTTTAGTAAAAGCACAAATAGCTCAACAGTTTTGAATCAACATCGTTTCCTCCAGTGGCGCAGAGTTAAATGGGGAAGAGAGTAATTATCATAAAGAGAACTACGCCTCTGTGTCCCACCAGGACGTCTTTTGTTGTTTCTAAAAAAAAGGGGAACAAATGAGAACAAATTGAAATGAAGTTGTGTAGTTCAGGACACAAATATCAGACTAATACGGTTGTTGCTCCTATAACAAAAGTCTGTTGTATAATCAAACGTCATAATCCTCCTCGTGGGAAAGATGCAGGGCGACTGTTTTGGATCTAAACATGAAGTATAAACACGCAGGTCGTTATGTCACGTTCAGACCAGACGGTGACGATGCTGCTTCAATCTACAAACGCACAACTCTTCAAAGTCACAGGGAATCAAAAGAACATCAGAGGAACTTGTCACAAAAAATGTAAAATCAGACACTGTTCGATATTATTTACGCTCGTCGTGGAAATGATCTGTAAAATAATATCAAAACGTACAAGAAGACTGTGGACTGTCGGTGTATTATGTTTGCACAGGAGAACAAACAGTTTCACTCCGCCCTTCGTTTTATTACAGGTGGATGTGTAATTCATCTGTTTCTCTATGAAAAAGTAGACTGTCCATCGCTGTTTGTTAGAAGAGAACAGTTCTGCATGAAGTTTATCTAAAAGAGACGACTTCAAAACCACTGATACAGAACATTTAACACCAGATCACATGAGTCTGAGGACGAGCCGCAGCAGAACTGACACGAGAAAGAGGATTTGAGCTGTTTTACGTCACAAAAATGGAAAAAACACTCCAAGGAAAAGCAAAACTGGAGACTTTAGTGACACAATCGCAATTTAATAATCTGATAACAAACTTTCATACACACACCTGCTCCTGTTTTTGATGTTTTGTTTCGACTTATTTGTTTGAGATAGTTGTTTTTTCAGTTTGTGTTGTATTTTAAACAGGAGGCAGATGAAAAAGAGAGGCCAAGTGTCTCATTGGGTCGAACTGTATAAATAAATAAAGATAAATAAAGATAAAGACAGAGTTTGTGCTGCAGTGGACCAGAGCGACACTTAAATACTGTCTCACGTCTGAGCTCTTTCCCCGTGTAGGTCAGTCTGGTTCGGAGCGGTCACACTTTTACATTTGAGCACAGATAAGGACGCTCAGACTGGACAATAAAAGAACAGACATGTAAACGGAAAACACGACGTTACCTAAAGGATTTGACAAAGACGAGTGCAGCTTTTAACTCTTCTTACAGTGTATCTTAGACCACGGAACAACAACAACACACAATACTGACCCAATACTGACATTTCTACCACACGCTAATGTTAGCATGCTAGCTGTTTTCACCTGGACCATGACATAAACTAGACTCCTGCATCCAAAAGTTGTAAAATTACTTGAATAATTATGATGCTCTGACTGCATTAGGTAAGTGAAAGCATCATTTTGTTTAGTGTCATTACTTTACTCCTAACCTCCAGAGACCCGAGCTCTTGCAGGACTTTATTTGCAAAAACTATTAAGTGCCTGAACACACACATTTTTTCTGAGTGTAAAAAACGAAATGAGAAACAATTGTGTTTCTAGGAACATGGATGTGTCTCATTTGAAGTGCTACTAACAAAAAAAAAACACCCAAAAATTAATAAAAAATAAATAAATAATAATATATTCAAATACAATAAAAAAATATTAAATTGCATTAAAAATAAAATAAAAAATGATACATTAAAATAGAAATAAAATATATAATGAAAAATAAAACAATAAAACAATAAATACAAATAAAATACAAAAATAAAATAAAAATACATAAAAATAAAAAATAAATATTCTACACTCTTAAAAATATTCAAAATTGAACATGTTCTTGATGCTGTTCTTCTTCTAAAAATTTGCACTGTGGCCTAAACACCCCAAAATGTGTTTGATGAGGACGTCAGGTTTCAGGAGGTTAAACCTGGTGTTGAATTCTGTGTGATACAACACTGAGGTGAACTTGTTTCTCTGTAAGAACTCGACACATGTTTATTTTAAGAATGGACACTGGGACTGGACTCTGCTGCTTCAGTAACATGATACAGATATTCATCTTTCTGTTGACAAGAGTCTGTAATACATGTTTTTAGTGACGGCAGCATCTGTTGATGTATTTTACCTCTGAACAGTTCACAGTCCATCCATTTATGACCTTGTACAGACAGTATGTACATTTAAAGTAAGTCTATAGTACCTTTCTTGGGGTATAAGTACTGGACGGCTCCTTTGTACACACACACAACTGAGACACACACACTCGGACACACAAACTCAAACACACACACGTCTGTAGTTTCATTCATCTCATGAGATAAACTTGTTTCAGCTCTACCTCGTCTAGAATCTCTTCCTTCACGATTAAGTAAGAGAACAATACTCTTATTTTGAACGCTGCAAAACACTTTAAAATGAACGAGTTTTTCACGTTTTTACGATGCTAAAAGTACAAATGAGGTGCAGGTGATTGTGGTGTTTTATTTATCTTTATTTACACGAGCTCCTTGTTCAAATACAGAACAATGCAAACAAAACACATGAGCTGCTTCAGTCCATTTAAACCAAGACAAACAGGAGCAGATGTGAGTTTAAATGTTCATTATCAGATTATTAAAGTGCATTTGTGACACCAGAGTTTACAGTTTTACGTCTTTTCCTTAATAGTGAAACAGTTTGTAACGTGGCAGTGCTGATACGCTCATAAAGTTAATCTCCACACACTTTTAATCCTAGATACATTTCTGGAGGTTACATATTTTCAGTCTAAAGACACAGTTTGAGTCGCACGTCTCAAGGATCACTCTGCGTTTTCACAGCTCTGACGAGATGCACAGTAATACTTAGTTTTTAGCTTTTAGTTGAAGATTGCAAACCCATATTCATCGTCTGCATCTTTAAACAGTTGAAGTGTGGCGGAAAGTGTGTGGATTCTAGCTGTAATTTAGCCGCAATAAAAGCCCAAAAGCCAACAGCGTTGCAGTTTGTTGAATCATTTGGCGAGCACTCCAAGCCCCTACTTCTTTATCACAAACTAAAAACTGTTATTTTCACTAAGGCTTTTAAGGGACCCATTTCTCCTCAGGCACAGACTCATTTTGAGTTTGAATTCGTACTTGTGCAGTTGTGAAAGTTGTGAAGATACGCGGCTGTGTAATGTTTTTGCACATTTTGGTACGAAATTATGTAAAGTTGCAAATAAAAAGACGTATTCTGGCAGTTATTGTAGAGTATGCAGTTGGTGTTTGGAGAGCTGGTCCTCTTGGGTAACTCTGATCTGTTTAATAAACATCCAAACAGACTTTATAACTACAGCAAACATCATATTTGTACATTTTAAACACAAATATTAAGTGGACGCGTCATCTTTATTTACCTGAGAGTTGTCGTTTACCTTCATTAATCTCTGCGCTCGGAGCTCGTTCAGCTGGAGTTTGATGACAAAAGAACTCAACTTTACTATTTAACTTCACATATCAGTGTTTGTAATTGAAAAGAGGAGTTTGTGCGTCAGGATAAACTTCACAAACGATGGACCGGAGGCAGTTTTGTCGTGGAAGATGTTGAATGAGGCGTTATTGTCTGTGACGCTGTTGATGGATGGAGTTTGGGATCAGAGTGGCAGCTTATGTTGAATGACACGAGGCAAGACGAGTTTATTTTGGATTATTTTCTGAATGAATTGTGCTAAACAAAGTGTTTTACAGAATAAGAAACACATTCAAATCACAATAGAACAAGAAAACATTCAGAAACAAGACTTTTTTCACTGGACGGCCCTAAGATTTATGGAGAGAATGTCGATTTAACACTTAGAATTTAAAGATTTTTTATAGACGATATGGATATTTTGTCAATTTCCTCCTTTTTGTCATAATTTGGAGCAATATTAAGAGTAAAATTACACAAACACGTGCATCTCCAGTGTGTCGTCTTAGATTTCAGAGGAGGCCTGTGCTCTTGTTCACATCTTTTAAAAATGCCCCTGTGCAGAAATGACTCAGTGAATGTTTGGAAATTGAAATGGAGGTGATAAAAAAGGACCTTAAAGCTTCTATATTACACAAAATTGACTCTTGTGAGGTTTAATCCATGTTATATAACAGTGTTAGCGCATCAAAAACAGACGTAGAGTCGTGTTTCGTGGTAGTTTTCAGTTTCAAGTTCACAGCTCCTTTTATCTTTAGTTCAGTAGAGATTGGAAATTCCAGGACTGAAATGATCCAAATGAGTGTTTTCAGATGAACTCAGGCTAAATCTGCAGGGTTTGTGTGTTAAATATGTGTAAATGAAACGAAACACAGCTCCAGGTCTGTTTGAAGATGGAAAAATACATCGAAAATGACATAATACGTGCTCTTTAACTTTATTTTGGAAGAAGCGGACTCTAAAAACGAGGCTTTTCCAACCTGCTCTGGCTTTATAAGTTGATCCAATAATTCTTAAAGTATTAATAATTCACACGGGGCATTTTCTTCCATTAAATTTGCATCTCGCAGTCGTCTTTTTGATGCTGTAAGTCGACTCTCTAAGCATCTCTGTTCTGTTCAAAGCTCAGTGTAAGGAGCTTGTTCGTTCGTCTCATGTGAATCCTCCCTGTAGCACACGAGGCTTTTCAACTCGCACACAATCAGGCCCGTGTCGTTTGTGCGTTACATTCAGACTCCATCCCTCTACATCTGCAGCTATGGGGGTTTCAATAGGACTGGAGATGGGATAATCCTGCCCTCGCACCATTTTTGTGCAGAGCCATGTTCATATAAGTGTAAAACAAATGCATGAATAAAGTCTCCTATAGCTGCACACTGGGACTTTTATATCAATGAATACAAATGGAAAAGGAAGACGTGACAAAACACAGCAGACCAAAGTGTGTTTTTGATTTTTATGTTGGTGGGATTCATCTATCGACGTTACACAATGTGGATTTATATCATTTGTTATTGTGAACACATTTTAGTCATTTGCATTGCTAATTTTTTCGCACTTTTTCCAAGATGTGCAGAAAAAAATGTGAAAAAACACGTGTCTCCAGGTTTAATGTTGCTGGAGTGTTTGACCAGTTTATTATTCTGTGCAACGACCTTTGACCTCATCAACAACATAACCTTTTTTAATTTTTATTAAAGTTTTTAATAGGTAAAACAAAATAAATAATGAAATCAATATACAAAGAAATTGCATAAAGAAGACAACAGACATATAATAAAATAATAAAATAATAAAAATAAATAAACAAATAAATAATAATAATAATAATAATAATAATAATAATAATAATAATAATAATAATAATAAATTGATAAAATAAATACATAAAAATAAAAGATGGAGGGGGTGGGGTTTTCCATATTCACTTGTTTGTTAAAGTTCTCCACAAACACCTCCCATGTCAAGAGAAAAGTGTTTCCCTCTAAGTTCAAATATAATTTCCTTTAGTTGGACGTGTTTCATTATGTCATACAGTAGATTAATGCAAATTGGAGTTTTTTTTTGTTTCCAATTCAATAAAATAAGTCTTCTGGCCAATAATGTTACAAATTACTTTTTAAAACAGACATTTAAACTATATTTCTTCAGCTGCCTGACACACTGGTGTTTGCTCATTTTAAACGATTGGAGACGAACATAAAATGGTGAACTGTGGTTTATTTTGTAGTTTTACTCTCTGTTCTTTGGGGCAGTGAGTGGCAGAGGCAGAGTTCGTGTTCGTCGTCTAATTTGGAGTAAAATCACACGGTTGGTGGTTCCATTTGTGCTGCCGCCGTCTCCTTCGGCAAGACACTTGACCTCCTGACGTTTTAAGGTGGGAAAAAACAATGAATACTATTTAAGAAGCTGGTGACCTTGACGTGGCACATTCCTCTGTGACTTTGTTTGTGGGTTTTGTGGCGTTGTCTCTATTGTATTGTCGATACTTTTACCACCTGCTGTTTTCGTTTCCCTCACTGAACCCACAGCTCTTATGTCACTAGTGGGTGTCATTTGTTGAAATCCAAAATGGTGCATTATTTTCACACTTGGATTGGTAACTGTGCACTTTAGAACACACACTTTGCCTATGAAAAATACATAGTTTGGCTTTTGTGGTGTGTTGAAAGTGTCATCAGACGTGTCCAAACAAACACAGCCCACTCTGCTGATGGAGAGTGGACCCACACAAGCTGTAAACACTGGAGTAGGGGCCACTCTGGTCTGTTTGGGAGCAGCCGCCGTGTCCCACTGACTGTCCAGAGCTCACTCAAATCACTGTTTTCTGCTGTGACTAACTCTTCATCTGTCGCTGTGAGGAAACGAGTGACCGGGACGAGGAGGCTGGTTTGGTCAGAATGGGTCTTTAAATCATAAACCAGCCCATTTGAACTGGGTCCAGACTTCACAGTTGTGATGTGATGTTTCCTCTACACAGGAAACTTGCTCAGGTTTGACACAGCGGCCGAGAGCAGCTGTGGAGCAGAGAGTTGAAGTTTAATAAGAACAAAACGGTGATAAATGTGAGTCTGTGAGTGTCTCTGAGGCCCAGGTGATCTGGAGCTGTGTCAAACACCCGGACTGAAACTACAGCTTCATTAGAGTCAGAAGAGATCCAGCTGCACCAGAAACAGGCGAGTTATTAGTTTAGTTTTATTCCGGACACATGGTGCATTTTTAAAACAGACAAGGACAGTGACATTTATGTTTTAAAAAGAACCACACCAGTGTCTCGTCTTGGACTGAAGCGACTGACCCTTATGTTTGTGAGTGACATTATTATTTCTTATTCAGCTGCAGTTAAAACTGTACATTAAAGTTCTTAGTACAACAAAGTGTTCATTCGAGCGGAGACAAACACCTCAGTCGCTCCAGTCCGTCGTGTCGTCCTCAGTCGCACCTGTAAAGTGTCATTATAATCCTCCTTTTTTATAATGAGTCCAGAGGTGGGCAGTGTGTGGTGGTGACGATATGAAAATGTTTATTAAATATATGTTCATGTATCCGTGACGACGCATAAAACCGCCCTGACCTCCACCTCTGTCGTCTGTTCGTCTCACGTCGCTGTCCGTGGTGCTGAATGTTTTTACAGTTGTTCTTGAGCTGCAGTTTGATTCTTTTAGTAGAATATCACCAGAGGAAGTGTGATACTTTTGACACTTGACACCTCAGATTGGCTTTTATATACTTTCTGTATTATTACTGCATAGTTTCCCTGAAGGGTCATTGTAGTCGAGTGAAAATCTAATGTAGGAAGTTCTAAAGTGATGGAGTCAGTTCAGCCTCTGCCTCTGGCTCTACATCGTGTGTAATGAACTTTTACTCATGGTCCATTATAACGACACTGTATGAATCAGACCAGAGTGAATGATTTTGTACTTCAAGTTCATAGTAGTCAAAGATGGCAGTAATGAAACGAGTATTTTAATGTATTTATTAAACCTGTACAAAGGTTATTGTGTTTTGTGGCTGTTGCACAAGAACAACACTGACAAAACACAACTTTAAGTGCATTAGTGTTAGTTTTCCGCTGATTACATGTGATTCTGCAGGAGTATGTGGCTTAGACTCTCTTCAGAGGTTGGAAGAGCTCGACTGAACGTGGGAAGCCATCTTGGAGCTGTATGTGTCATGTGTTTGGTGTGTGTTTGGTGCGTGTGTCTGTGATCACATGTGCTGTGTTTGTCATGAATAATGCATGAAGTGCTCATGTGGAGCTCATTTACATTACATTTGATGGATGCCCCCTGCAGTTTGACGCTGGAACATCAAAAATGACGAGACTTGAATCAACCAGTGGCTCATGGATCTTGACAGACGCATTTATTTTATTTATTAACATTTCAGAGATGCATTTAGACTTTTCCTTATTTGATTATTTGAAGAAAAAAAACACACAACTGTTTAAGTGGAGCAAATGATGAATTTAAGACGACCTGACGGCTTGATGTCGCAGTAGAAGAGTACGCGCTGTCCAGTACTTTATTATGTAGTTGTTTGAGTTTAGATGGGCGTGATTGACAGGTGGATTAACCAATCAGGGAAAAGCACGATCTGTTTATATCCAAATAAACACGGCTGCTTGGAAAAGGAAAACGCAAAGATCTGAACAAAATATCTGATTTGTTCTGTATCAGCGAGTGAACCTCTGGACTTTCTTAATCTGAAGTGAAATAAATTTGATTGTGTCGTTCAGTGATTGGCTCTTAAGTTTAGTTTGCGACGCAGTGGAGGAAGTAGGGAACAGGCTGCTTTTCGATATAGAATCCAGAATCAGTCCGTCCTAAGTTCATGTTACTCCTCGGGTCATTTATATCTCCACTTTTTCATCAGGAGAAGCTTGCGTCTTAAACCTTTACCTCCGCTCTCACCCGTTTACTCAACGCCAACCGCTCTTCCAGCATTTAAATGTGAAATTGAAGAGTTTCCTGGGATCAGTAACACGCAAAACATCGTCCGTTGGGCTAAAACGATGACAGACCGTGACAGCGTGACGTCTGGTTCTTCTTCCTCAAACACGTGACTGTCAGGACGATGTAGTAAACTGGTATTTTGTAAAGATGGCGTGACATTTATTTGTGTTGAAATAAGAATACATGGAGGCGCCAATAGAGGGATTAGAGGCTTAAGGCTGTTTCATGGTCTTAAATATTTGTCCATTAAAAGGCCCACACATGCACAGCCGTATAAATCCTTCACTCAGACAGGTAATCCAGTCAAGCAAAACATTTCACTGTGGCCTGGAGATGTTTTTCATTTCTTTTTCTCATTCCATTTTATGACTCTGTTTTGACTCAGCAGAAGATTAAGATGTTTATAAAATTACCTGAAGACATTTGAGTAGAAATGATTTTTGACAATTGCTAACCTTTTTGAGTCCGCGCTGAGGAGGTGGCATTTAGATTAGCTCCAGTGGGATTTCAGTGTGTTGCTTTTTCGTATGAATTGATTACTCTTTGGCAAATACGTAAAACTCGCCCAGTCACAAACACGTGTGTAGTGTGTCGTGTGTGTGTCGTGTGTGTGTCGTGTGTGTGCTGTGTTGCATTGTAGCTGTCTCTTTTTCAGTTTATATTGACGGAGTCTGCAGTGATATGTCTGTTCATGTCGTCTGTGTGTGTGTGTTGTGTGTGTGTGTGTTTTGTGTGTGTGTTGTGTGTGTCTGTGTGTGTGTGTGTGTTGTGTATCATATTGATGTCTGCTCTGTGTTTGGAGCAGCTCTGTGTGACACCTGTGTGTGTGTGTATGTATGTCTGTTGTGTAGTGTGTTGTGTGTATATGTGTTGTGTCGTGTGTGTGTTGTGTATCATGTGTTTGGAGCGTCTCTGTGTGACGTCTGTCTGTGTGTATGTCTGTTGTGTAGTGTGTTGTGTGTATATGTGTTGTGTGTATATGTGTTGTGTGTGTCGTGTGTGTGTTGTGTATCATGTGTTTGGAGCAGCTCTGTGACACCTGTGTGTGTGTGTATGTCTGTTGTGTAGTGTGTTGTGTGTATATGTGTTGTGTCGTGTGTGTGTTGTGTATCATGTGTTTGGAGCGTCTCTGTGTTGAGGGCACAGCTGTAATGAGGTGAAATGTCGTGTGTAAAACAGTTTTACTTTTGTCAATCATCACTTTATAAAACATAAAACATGAATCTGAACTTTAAACACAAAGTGAATCATTTCACTTCTGTTCCACACGAGGACAAAGTCAAACTGTATTTTTACACAGATCAGTCTGGGCCACGCCCTCAAACCTGATCGTCCAATCAGAGTAAACCATAGTTCACCTGTGATTTACACGTGTCCATCTGTGCCTAATGTCGTTTTTGTGTCTTTGGGGGACACAGCTCAGGGACAGTGGGTAAAGCTCCTGACTGGTGCTTTATGGAGCTGAGCGGAGGCAGACGTGACTTTTTATTTATTTTAACTGAAAATAACCAGAATGTTGAGAAACATGAGTCTTAAAAGTTTTGTGAGTTTTTGTTCAGTGGGAAAAATCGACGGGTTGGTCCCAAGAAAAATAATAATAAAGAAAGAGAAATAAATGTTCTGATATGAGAACAGTGTTCTGCTTTTTTTGTATTTAATAGACTGTACATTTATAAAGATATTTTCACAAAACACTCGCACATTCCTACGACATGAGGCATCCTGGACACGACAGGCACAGTCACTTTTCACTGTGTGATACTTCAGTCTCATCCATCCATCCATCCATCCATTTTCTTCCGCTTATCCGGGGCCGGGTCGCGGGGGCAGCAGTCTAAGCAGGGACTCCCAGACTTCCCTCACCCCGGACACGTCCTCCAGCTCCTCCGGTGGGACCCCAAGGCGTTCCCAGGCCAGCCGAGAGACATAGTCCCTCCAGCGTGTCCTGGGTCTTCCCCGGGGCCTCCTCCCGGTGGGACATGCCCAGAACACCTCCCTAGGGAGGCGTCCAGGAGGCATCCTGAGCAGATGCCCGAGCCACCTCAGCTGGTTCCTCTCAACGTGTAGGAGCAGCGGCTCTACTCCGAGCTCCTCCCGTGTGACCGAGCTCCTCACCCTATCCCTAAGGGTGCGCCCGGCCACTCTGCGGAGGAAGCCCATTTCAGCCGCTTGTATCCGCGATCTTGTCCTTTCGGTCATTACCCAAAGCTCATGACCATAGGTGAGGGTAGGAACGTAGATTGACCGGTAAATAGAGATACTTCAGTCTCAGCCACAATAAAATCCAGTCCAGGACTCACCAGGACTTTCTGTGGTACTTTGTAGATACTTGACTGGTGATCTCGGTGGTACTTGCAGTGGTACTTACTGGGGTAGTTACTATGGTACTTCTGGTGGTACTTTGGCAGGTACTTATACTGATACTTACTGATACATACTGTATAACTAATAGTGGTACTTTGTGGTACTTACAGCAGTACTTAGTGGTACAGAAGTGATACTTGCACTAATAAGTACTGGTACTAGTACTGTACTTACTGCAGTATGTCGTATTAAGTGAATATGTTGTTATGAGGCAGATGAATCTTTATTTCATTATAAGTTCAGAGAAAATACACAAGACAAAAGTGAAAACACAAACACTTTATTATGACAAATGTCACATTAAAACAACAACAGACTGAAAAGAAACAATAAAAACAACAACAAATAAATGATACGATTTAAATGAACATGACAGTGACACAAACTGGAACTATCAAAACTTTAACTGTATTTAAAGACACACATTATGGTACTGGTACTAGGAAGTACTGGTACTGGCTATAGTACTTACTGTAGTATATACTGGTACTTTCTGTGGTACTTAGGGCTGTTTGTACTGTAGTAGTTACCAGTGACCACTAGTGCAACTACCATAATGTCTCAGTTTAAAGTCCAGTCTCAGTACTACAGTTCTACCTTAATCCTTCATAACCTGCATGTTTCACTCCTGAACAGTTTAACGAGACAAAAGGATCAGAGCTGAATGAACAGAACTCTGTCTCTGTACACAAACTGTCCACATCCACTGTCCAGTGTCTGAGGGACAGGACGTGAGACCGAGGACACGCTCAGGGACAGGGACTCTCCTTGTACTTTACTACACTGCGTCTTTTGGACTAAACCTTACAAACCACGTCATGGGACAAAGACGGACGTTTACTCTGAACGTCCTGCTCCTCGTCCTCGTGTACATCTGGTGACCCAGTTAAACCCAAATCCATGCATTTCTATGACAAACGTTGGATTTTGTTCAGCGTGGCGTCTGTGCCAAATGTGAAATGTCTGACAAACAGATTTTTTGGATCCCATTGGAAGGTTTCAGTGGGTTCTGTGAGTGATTTAATGCCACAGCTGTGTAAACTGTGTAAACTGTGTAAACTGTGTAAACTGTGTAAACTGTGTCACTGGGGTCAGATCGTCTGTGCACAAACTGTATATTAACATCAGGCAATACGACGCCACATGACTAAGTTACGCACGATGAAATACTTATGTCCACATTTTTTGACACAGTAGATGAATATTATGGTTCAAAACGTGCAGATTATTACACAAAGATCCACTGGTGTCGTAGATTCTAACTCACAAACACAGATGAGAGGGTTAAACGTTTCTGGTCTGAGGAGAAAAAGACTGTGAGACGTTTTGTGCCGAGGGGAGCAGAGCTTTGGGCCCGATGACGAGGACTTCTGATTTATTGCTGTTTAGTTCCAAAAAGTTGGTCGTCATCCAGGATTTTATTGTGGAAAATGCTGCTGTTCCACAACGTCTAAGGGATGAATAGTCGAGGTGGGACGAGACAGTTTCCACAAGACGAGACACGAGTTTGGATGAGATTTTGACATCATTTGTAATAAATAAATTGTGTGGTTCAGTTCACAGTTTAGATTGTATTTTTTTTGTATTTTGGCTGTCGTCGTAGCTCTGTTTTTAGAACCATAGTCTCTCAAGAAACGACTTGGATGAGCAGCGGAACGTCTTCACTTCTACAACGTTTTGTCCAGTGACAGATTTAACTTTGGCTTTTACTTTGTGGACGACTGAGGGACACAAACACCTCCAAAGAAACATAACTCACCAGCACTTAATCATATTTTGTCCAATCCAAATGTAAAATCTTGTCTCAGTTTCGTCTCGCTGGATCTTGTGGCACGAGATCTTGTCCCGTCCGTATGTTTTTTCATATTTGTACAGATTATATAAAGGTCTATAAAGGACATTTTGAAATCTGAAACCTTTTTTTGTGACTTTAAACTATCCCGTATTGGTCTCGATGACTATTAATTACATCTACATTCCTTATGCAGTTATTCCCCGATGGCCAAAGAATGAACTGGATAAAATGCTGACTCAGACTGTGATTTTATTGTAATTTGAAAGTCTTAATGAACAGAGTAAATGAAGTGTGTGAAGAGCTGAGGAAATACTTCTCCTTCACATTATCCATATTATCATGTGCTTCAAGACATTTCCCCGCACTCTCATGTAAAGCAACAGCTGCAAATAATTCATTTCACATCAGGAAACACTCATTTTATGTAACATACACTGCCATTATCGTGTCAGGAGGGTTTAAAAGCAAAATATCGGTGCATAATTTGTCATAGTTTGTCTTGTATTTTTGAATAATGTGACAAAATTAAAGCCACAGTATTTAACAGCCAAAACAAAAGTGGATAGAAGCATGTTTTTTTTTGTTTTTTTTTAATTGTTTTTTTTATTGCTTTTATTGCTCCAAAATACTTGGGGGGGAAAAACACCCACATTTTATGACTTATGAAACATCAAAACACTAATGTAACGTAATAAATAATGAACTAGACCCATGTGTCTCTGATCACACGTGGGTCTAGTTGGACCAGTTTATAAACTTGTTAAACGAAAATCCACGGTGTCAAAAAATTCAAATGTGAAAGGTACATTTTTTGCAAAAACTGGGCCGACTTCCTGCAGGTTTAGGGGTTTTTGTATAATTTGTCTTGACATAAACGATGCTTGTACCAGTTTTTTTGTCTACAATGAAAACGGTCTCATTGCTGTAATGTATTTAGAGTCTTAAGATGGCGCTATTGAGTCATTTTGAAACAGTAGATGAATATTGCAGTTCAAAGCGTGCAGATTATAACACAAAGGTCCAGTGAAGTCATCCATTTTAACTATTTTTTTGTATTTTTAGCTGCTTTTTTTGCATGAACTTGGGGGAAAAACATGTGTGAGCGTGCTTGCATCTCCACAAACCTGACTCCCGTTTGACCTGGAGGAGGACCTGCTCGCTCCACGTTCCACCTCCAGAAAATGACGTCCGTGCACTGTGTCGGGAGGCGGTGAATCGACTGGAGTGGCTTTGAGTAAAGAATAGAAAGTACATTATAATATTTGTGTTTTCATTTAATCTCAGACTGATCCACTCTCCAGACTCAACGTTTCTGCCCCGTTTCGTTTCACTTTTCGTGGTACAGCCCCTCGTTCCTATAGGAGGCAGCCTGGTGTTGAAATATAGATGCAGTGAATTCCCAAACCCCTTTTTGCAGTTTCCTATTCAGCTCCTAAACACTACATTATTAATATGTTTGCAAAATGTCCACTGGTCAGAGACGGGCAGATGTCTTCTCTAAATGCCAGACTTGGGTGCAGTTTTCAGCCATATGGGACATGCTACTTCCTCCATGTTAATCTTCCTACAGCCTCTGACATTTCGCCATTTTCACTTGAGATGGTCTATAAAAGATTATGAGACAATCTGGCATTTCAAAGAGTCTCCACCACCGACAGCAGGTGTGAGGACAAAACAGTGGACATTTAAAAAATAAAGACGGATTTCAGCCTCGACTTGATTATTTTCTCCAAACTTTCCTGCAAAAATCTAATTCTAAAAGTAGAAATGGGAGAAATATTGTCGGGTTTATATCAGTGTTTGTTTTGAATGTGCAAAATTTTGACTTTTTCAGCGGAATAACTCAAAAAAACGCCGGGGCCAACCATAACAAACCATATTATTCTTTATCTTTCAGTCAATATTTCATGATAAATACTTGTATATTCTGCGTAGACACTTAACTCTTTGATTTCCATGAGTGTGTGTGGCTGTATTTTCCGCGGCGTCGCTGGCGTTTGGACGTAGGACAGTAGGACGGAGCAGAAAAGGAACCATCCACCTCTGCTCTGTCGCTCCGTCAGGGATCACTGGAGGTTCCACCCAGTGAGGTAGGAGTAGAGAAGAGAAGAAGAGACCGGTGCAGCTGCAGACGCCAGGATGTGGACAGAGGGGGCGCTGTGGACACCTCTGCGTCACGTCTAGACCTGTCACCATAAATACCACATCGGACAGTCATTTCTGGGCTTTGATATTTATCCTGGAGACTTTTTGTCGCACCAATCAGGAACTTTTTGCTATTTTCCTGTTCATCACGTTTGAACTGTGGAGATTTATAAATAACTTCTGTGTCTCGTTTCCATCTGTCATGAGTCACAGAGGTTTTTAATTCTGCGTGTTACTTATTGCAGTTTGTGTTATTTTAAGCGTATTGCACATTTGGAATAGTCTTTTGGGGATAATTCTACTGCTGTATCAGTGGCATAAATTAGTTTGAGTTTTATCATTTATCATCTATATTTTCTTCAGCAGATATTGTACTTTAAAGTTTGTTATCGTAACAAACTCAATCGTGTCCAGAGCATTTTTATTATTTTTTTATTTTCTGCAAGTCTGTTTTGTACTTGAAAGTTTGAAATTGAATGTATAACAAGAGAAGTCGAGAGGGATGTTACTTTTGTGTTTTGGAAATAATAATAATAATAATAATGATAATAATAATAATAATAAATATATGAACTTTATTGATTAATTTAAGTATTGTATTTATTTGTCTTAATTTATTATTATTATTATTTTTTGTATTATTATTATTATTATTATTACTATTAGTATTATTATTTTATTTATTTAATTTTTATTTGTATTATTAGTATTATTAATAGTATTAGTATAATTATTATTGTATTTATTTATTTTTTATTTGTATTATTATTATTATTAGTAGTAGTAGTATTAGTATTATTAGTGTTAGTATTAGTATTATTATTATTTTATTTACTTTTTATTTGTATTATTAGTATTATTATTAGTATTAGTATTATTATATTTATTTTTTTATTTGTATTATTAGTATTATTATTAGTATTAGTATTATTATATTTTTTTTATTTGTATTATTAGTATTATTATTATTTATTTATTTTATTTTTTTCTTGTCTTGTAATTAGATTTGCAGTACATATTTAAAAAGTCCGATTGTGCTCAGAGTTCACATTCAAACACCTCCAGGAGCTTTAATGTTTGAGAGAAGACAAAAAAAAAAATGAACTGAAGCTAAAACAAGAACCACATGAATGTTTGTAAAGTTCTAAACAGCAGGTACAACACAGGTTTTTTTCTTTAAAGATTTAGTTTTTCTTTATATATTATCTAAATAATTCCAGCCTTTGACATTTGATAGTTGCTAATTTTATCCAGTTATAAATATTCTACAGCCTTTTTGTTTAACATCCTGTTGATCCATCTTATGTATTTTCACTGTAACATTTAACATGTTTTGATTTATCCCATTTAGTCACAATAATCACTGCACAGATTATGTGTGGGTTGGATAATTGTAGAGTGGGACTTGGGAAAAACAATGTAATTAGCCCATATTTTACTCACACTTCATAGAATATTATGTTTTTACTTTACCTTGTACTTCACCAATTAGTCATTCAGATGTAGTTTATCTGTACTATTTATTTTATTATTTCATTTTTCTGACAAATCTATAATAAATAAACATCCAAGCGTTGACAGGAGTTCTTTATACTGTCTGAATATTAGTTTGTTTGCGCTTCCAGATTCAAGGGGGAAATAAAGAAACGTCTCCGAGCTCTGCATAAATCACATGATCTGTGGTGTAACGTATAGTTTCCATGGGGGAGTCTGGCTGTGCATTTGATGAAGTTTGGGAGAAGAGTCTGTCCCTGGAAGGAGTTAAAATGTAAATGAGCGTTCAGCAGCACTAAATGTATCTAATCCAAGTGTCCTCAGGAGTGTGATTGGAGCTGACGTTAAACTAAAGTGCTAAAACTAACAGCATTATTAGTAATTTGAAAAGACTCTCCGATGCATCTGCTTGTCCACAGTATTGGCAGAGTTCGATACAGAATTCGTCCTTTGAGTGAGATTTCAATGTCGTTCTCGCTTTTTTATGGCAGCGGCTTTGCATCGGTGGAAAATTACTATTCAGATGAACACAGAGTAAAGCAAAAAGGAGTGTAGAGACTCTGTTTGGTGATGCAACATCTTATCCAAGCGCTGAATCTACGTAGAAAAGAAACGCACTCATTTACGTCAAATAAGCCTAATATTTATTCCATACTCGCCTCCTCCGCCTGTTACCTTTCCATCACCCGTGACAGCCTCAGCTTCAAACTTAAGGAGCTGAAACAGGAAGGGAATTGTTTTGAATCTGGTTTAGTTTCACTGTGCATTATCGAAGATGTGGATGCAAATGTGATGTTGGCCGCGTCGCTGTCAGTATTTTTCTAAAGCAGTAGCGTGTTTTTGACAGAGGAAGCCCGGGGCAGACACCCAGCACCAGGCGCCAGCTCCGGTTTAATGAGTCAGACGGACAGACGGCGGTGACAGAGGCGTGTTGTCATGTTGGATGTGTTACTCCGTGTGAGGAGGCCCCGAGTGTCACGGCCCGACTATGAGACGGGCGGCGAGTACGTCTCATGTTGTGCGTTTGCTTCAGGGAGTCTCACTGGACGAGTGTAACGTGGACAGAAGGTCGTTAATGCGTTTGGTGGGAGAGTATCTGTCTTTTTGTGTTTACTGAGGACGTATTCTTTGAAAACAGCCCTATTCTGTGCAGTACTTTAGGCTGAGGTTACACTTTATTGTCCCTACAAGGAAGTGTGTCCTCTGCATTTGCCCCGTCCTGCAATCACGCTGGGACAAGTGCAGCACATGGAGACACATCTCTGCGTTATAGTGTGGTATGTTTTTATTTGAACAAGGACAGTGCACAAGAATACATTGACTGTAAAATAAAAAACAGGAAAGACGTACGGTGCCGGGTTAATGCATAATACTCATTTCCACCTGTTTTCCCGGGACAGATTGATGTTTAAGTAAAACTTTACGTCAGCTGCTGCATGTTTAGGCTTTTGGCTTTTGAAAAACATCTACGTCACATTCAGATCAGTTCAGTGAAACATGGCGACTGTTTTCAATCCCAAATTCAAATGACGTTGTTTGGAATTTTACTCCCAGTGGGACAGATCTTGTTTAAACTGTTCTCAGCAGGTCCACATGTCCACAGTGTGTCCTGTGAGGACGAGGGGACAAGACACAGACACATTCTGTAACAGCGGCTAAAGAAACAGTCTGTTTTTCACTTTTGTGTTTTCTGGTGTGGTATCGAGATTGTGACGTCACAGATTATAGAACTCTCTGTGAGCTGTTGGTTTCTGTTCTGTTGAAGAACATCTGCAGAGACACTGGGGCCGCTCTGGAGATGTCCACAGTCGAGTTAAAGGCAGCGTCCTGCAAAATATAGAGCAGAGTCTCGTGCGCAGAGTCTCGCAGGTTGAGACTGTACCAGAGTTTTTATTCTACTAGAAGAGTGGGGGGTTAAACATTCTATAGATAATAAATTTAAAGCAAAGTCAAAGTGAGTGTTTTATACCCGTCTGCGTGGGTGGATCACAGATTCCTGAGACGTGGCTTTAACCAAAATGACCAGAATGTGGCTGTTACCTTCCCTTAGTGTGATATGTGGACACTGCTGCATGATGGAAACAGAACGATTTGCACCTTTGTACGAACGTAAGCCGTGTATTATATTTGTAAATTGTCCACAGAGCTTAATATTAAGATTTTAAAATGCTAAATTCCAGCCTTAGCGTTGATTCAGTTGTTTTCTGACACTATGGAGAGATTGACGTATGTTTGCAGCATTTTTACAGTTTCACAGTTTATTTGACGTTCCATCTGAGCTTTATACTGATACAGGTAATTCAATTCACCGTATTTCTTGGGGAAACTGTGTTGTTTTTTTCTGAGTTGAGTTTTCTGATTAGTTGCTCTTCATCAGTGTAACTTGTAACATAATTTCAGACGTAAACGGTTAAACTACTTTGATGGAAATGGTCTCAAAACGATAAACTCTGTGATGAGACGAGTGAAAGAAGAACTAGCTCATTACTGCTTTTCCAATTATAACATAAACAAGTAAAGTGATGCGTTTGAGCTCACCGTGGGTTTGCAGTTTCCATTGTTAGATTATGTAATGCAACACAAAAATCTCATCTTTACCCTCAGAATCTGTTCATTATTTCTGTCTCATTATCGGTGTATTACTCTGCGCTGCATTACATTAGCATTGACTCCGGTGCTAAAACCAGTGTTGGGCTCAATTAAACATCAAGCAGTGTCTTTCTCCCAAAAGCTCTTTGCTGTCTGCTCTTTTTAATGAACTCTGGTGGTTTTTAAAGACTTGTTAGGCAGTGAAACTCGTATACTGCTGCACTTCACTGTGGTGCTGTAATTGTTTTTGTGGAGTTCACCTCGTGTTCTTCTACATTATGGAAGTCGGCCTTAAAGAAAAACAATGTGCTTGTGTCTGTTGTGTAGTTTTAATCTGACACACTTGGATCATTAGAATTTTGACTTGGGAAATTGCTATTGGTCTAAAGCAGGAGTCAGTGACCTTTAACCCCCAAAGAGCCATTTGGACCTGGTTTCCACAGAAAAGTCTTTATCTATATCTTTTTGAATGTTTTTGATATGAAATGTTCTCTTAATTGTAGGTTGCCTTGTTACATTTGGCCTGGGGACAACAGATGAAAATTAGCTCTAGTCAGCTAACTCGGGCACATTTACAGTTTTTTTGTAATGTTGATTAATGTGCATAGTCCCTTTTTTTTTTTTTTTTTTTTTATAAATATACATAAAAAAAAAAAAGAAAACACTGGGAGTTGTTGTGTTTTTGTAGCTTTAGGCTCTGTAGAACTACTGTGTTTCAAATGAATTAAACCCCTGAACTTAAATGATCCGTGTGTCAAACACAAACGCCGTGAGCCGTCGTCCTCATGTCTCCTTTGGGCTTTCAGAGCTTATGGAGCAGCCTTGACCTGAATTAAAAAAATAAATAAGAAAAAAAACACCATGTCACAAAACAATGAAAAATACATATTTGCAAACTCTCTGCATAAATATTTGTTTGTCTGCTCCTGACGCTCTGCAGCGTCTGTAAATCAGGACTGTACCAAGTCACTTTGATCTTTACACACGACTGAGCTGTGTCTGAGGAGTGAGTTTGTTTTGTTTTGGGGAGTTCCGGCTTCTACGAGTGTGACGTTTATTAACATTTTTTAACAAAAAATAATACTTTTTTTTATTTTATTTTAATATTTCAGTATCACAATGATGTTCCAATTTAAACTACAATTTAAAAAAGAACTAACACAAATAAAATACTCTTCAATTAAATACTTATTTCCCAAGCCACGCAGAACCACAGTCTGAGGACGAAAGAGCCACAGATTAAATGAAAAAAACAGGAGTTGATCAGATCCATTAAAAGTTCATTAAGTTTTGTGATGAAGGGTGTGGCATAGTACTGTATAAACTCTTCAATTTAAGTCATTTCAGGCGTTTTTATTACCCAGAAATCCTTGGTTTGGTGAAGTGACTGACTCATCTCCCTGGAGAATGCAAAGTTTTATGCCATTTTGTGGAAAAACGGGCAAAACAACAACATCTCCATGGAAAATAAATAAATAAATAAAAGAAAAAAGCCCTTTTAAGTTTAAGGTCGAATCTGAAACACTACCAAGTCGTATCTAAACCTTGAGTTGTACTTGAGCTGTTGAATAAAATGTAAAGTCAGTGTATATTTGTCTTATGCAGTGGTCAATATTTTTTCCTAATCTTTTTTTTTTCCCATTTCTTTTCCGGTTCCTGGACACGTCTTCTCCTCTGGACCATTTAACACAGGTAAGACACAAATCATTCCTTATTAATGTTACAGTGATTTTCCGTCTGTGCCGTCTCAAAATGAGGACGTGTGGAGCGACAAACGTCAGGGCTGAGAGAGTGCATCTGTCGTGTGAGTTTGATGTGATTCAGTTGTGTGTGTGTGTGTGTGTGCGGCTGACAGACACACGGTCGGTGCAGATTGTGAGGTGAATTACACTGGTCAGGTGCAGGTGCCTCGCTGACAGAACTGCTCAGCGCTCACGGCTCATAAGAAAGGCTTTAAAACAACCTTCAGTTTTCAGAATACTAAACAAGGCCGAGTGTGTGTGTGTGTGTGTGTGTGTGTGTGTGTGTGTGTGTGTGTGTGTGTGTGTGTGTGTGTGTGTGTGTGGACTGTCCAATTTCAGAGCTGCTCGATTCAAAATAGTAAAAAGGAGCAGATTTAATGTCAGTTCTTATTACCTTCTGATGGGATAAACCCTGCGTCTGGTGTGTCCCTTATAATGTTTCAAAGCTGCTTTTTTCTCCATTACTTTCGCGACACCAGTGAATTCAACACGACGCGAGCTAACGTGACAAACGCCGCTTTACTCTTGCTGTTTCTGCCTTGTTTCTTTGTGATTTCAAGGTCAGAGGAGGCGACGGTAGTTCAGTTGGTAGAATGTTTCTTTATTGATCTGAATGTTGCCGTTTCGAATCCGGCTCTCGACATAAACAAGACTCGTAACCGACCTTGTCCCCAACCAACCTGTTGTATGAATGTGACTGAATGTGTGAATAGCTCCTTGATTTAAAGAGCTTTGAGTGAGTAGAAGAAGTATCAGGTTTATTTTTTACATTATTCTCTCTGTTTTTGCTGTAAAACCCCTCACCACACACTTTATACACTTTTCTCACACAGGCGTTAACATTTTCTCACATTTCTCTCTCGTTTAAACTCTCTCAAAGTTCAAACCTTCGTAGGCGTCTTTGTCGGTGCAGAACGTTTCATCGACATTGTGGGTTTTGTCGGGGAGAAAACAAATTGCACAACACAATGGTCTACAGTCCAACAGCCAATCAGGACGCACGACACAATGCACATTCATACTCTATAAAATTTAACTAAAAAAAAAATCTGCGAAACAGCGAGATCGTCAAAGGTGAACCGCGATATAGCGAGGGACCGTTTACGATTTACAGTGTTTGCTCAGATTGTCAAATATGTAGCAATAATATTTTTAAGGTGATGAATTTGACAGAATTCAAAACATTTACGTAGAAAATACATTACAAAAGCGAATCTGTGCTGCACGTATCTACTTTTTTAAACTCAATGGATTTGGATAAAGAAATGGGTTTTTTAATCTTGTTTTTTTGTTTTGTTGTTTTTGGTTTTTTTTGCAAACTAAATCGTCGCCTGGTGTGTCCCAATCGCTAACACTGTCAGAGATGTCAGAGTCCTATAAGATATGAGCCGCAGTCTGGAGTCTGACAGATGCTAGGACCAAAGACGAGCTAACGAGACCACAGGGACAGACGGGATCGACTTGGACAGTGGCCAGATCGTCACACGGCCAACACTTCTTGGTCTTACAGTCGGACGTCTTCTCGCTCATTTGGTGGAGAGAATTACTGTAATAATGAGTGTTTTTGAGGTTATGGGGCTGTCGGGTGACGTCATCTCTGTCTATTTCATGTTCAATGACATTCCAGCCTCATTTTGACGATTTTAAACTGCTCCAGAGTTGGTGAAAAAACTGTTTTGAAATGTAAAATGCCACAAAAACAATGGGTGAGGTGTTGTCTGTCTTTAGAGCAGAGGTCCCCAATACGTCGATCGTGAAGGTCGTACGAGTAAATCCCCCAAAATTAACACCAGGCGCCAAATGCAGCAAAACAAAATCAAGCTATCATCTAGTTAGCTCCAACTTTTTTCTATCCAAACTTGAGTAAGTGTATAATTTGAGCGGGGGAGCCAAAAACCTACCACTTTCATACGGAATGGGAGGAGGACGACTTCTTTTTTCTCACAATATCATATTCGAAGTGTGTTTGCCTCATCTGCCAGTGAACCGTTGTTATTCCGAAGAAGGGAAAGGTGGTGCGGCATTTTCGGACAGCTCACGAAAGCTACGACGCTAACACAGAGGAAAAGTAACACAACATGAGGAAATCATTCAGCTTCACTTATTTATGCCAGTCTTTTCCCACATGAGGATTATTCAGTCCAAATACATCATTTGGGAGGTTGGCTATCAGCAAATCTTCTCCAGACTATGGATCCCTGGCTGATTCCGTTCAGAAAAATTAAATATGTTTAGCATTTTTACAGTAGGTGCTAGATCTTTTTGTCTCGGTGGTTTTATAAGTAGATCCCATGCTCGTCTTCAGTGTATTCGTCAGTCCTAATCACATAAACATAAGGTTAAGTTTCACGTTTTCAAAGGTTCAGGTTGAGTCCACGAGGGTTACAGCCTGCAGAGCGCCCCCCAGCTGCAGCGTTGTGTTACTGCGCTGTGTGACCCCGGGGCTCTGAAACAAACAGCCCAAGGAAATAAATGGAACTCAGCACCTGCTCTCTGCCTTCAATCACCGCAGAGTTTATTTGAGTGAAGGTAGAGCCGAGCGACTGGAGGAGGTGTGAATAGAAGATGACGCCTGCAGCACAATGGAGGAGCGGCGTTTGGGAATCAGTCTGGAGAATGTTATAGAGGCGGCAAGCAGGACGAGTAGAACGTGCTTCCATTTGACTGTTTTCAGAGGAGTGAACGCGCTGTATTTTTAAAAATCTACAATAGAGATGATTTGGTAAATGGATAATCTGGATAATCTGGGTTAGAATAGCAAATTGAGCTACTTCAATTTGATCTGACACTAAACTAAACCGAATGCAAAGTGCGTTTTTATCTGGCTGTTTCTCATTTTTCATGAAGCTGCTCACAAACTGGAGAAATGTCGATCTTTAAAGCTACTGTCCTTATTTTACTCGATGTCAGATGTGAAACCTGTTCCCCCTCGCCTCGCCTGGACTTTATTCAGACTCACCTGTCCTCTCGACTCTGACTTATATCCGGTGCAAAGATTACAGTAATGTGGAGAGCCTCTAGTGGTCATATGTGAGAATGCAACAGCGTCAGCCAATCGCAGTAAGGATGGGAGCTTTAAGATGGTTTGTAACGAAGATAAAGTACCTAGACGTTCATTTGGACCACACTTTGTCTTTGAAAAAGCAGATAAAAAAGTGTGCAACTCAATCTGATGCAGCATCTCTTCCCTGAGACACACGAGGAACATCCGGACAGCAGAGGGCGCTCTCACATGTTTGTGTCATGATGATCCCAAACGTGACCCGCTGAGTGTCCTGCTCGTCTCAGGCCGATGAGAGCAGCTCAAACCTCTCAGATTCATCCATAATCAGGCAGTAAAGGCACTCCATTAAAAAAGCATTCTAAACAGGGACTCCCAGACTTCCCTCACCCCAGACACGTCCTCCAGCTCCTCCGGTGGGACCCCAAGCCGTTCCTAGGCGTTCCCTTTCATTTTGTGTTCAAATCTAAGAAATGTATTCAAAATTAGTAATAATGCAGCTTCACCTTGTTCGAAAAAAAATTTGTTAAACTGTTCCAAACAAACTCCTCAATCTGTGAACCGGAATCGCAAATTTCCAAAAAGATCCTCAGCCTTTGGTCAGTTGCCTTTTCTTTTCAAACATCAGAGAATCAGCTTCGTACAAACTGAAACTGTCGGTAGGTTTGAATAATTTTACTAGAAATTTGAAAAAGTACATTTTAGATACTCAAACGTGTCCATATTAGTCTAGTTCTGTTCTGTTTCCCTGTAAATAATTGACTTTTTAAATAGTTTTCGACTGTAGGAAACGTATTGTATTGGACATGGAGACATTTTATTGTATTTTTCTGCTAAAGTTAATGATAAACTGTTTGTCTTATGATGTAACTGTAATGAAATGTGTATTTTTCTGTGCGTTCACCTGCACAGAGTCTGCAGAGGGAAAGAAACAGCAGCTAAATCTGCTACAAATCATCTTTTATTTTGTAAGATTAATGAATCTGTACATGGAAAGAAAGACAATTTGAATGTTTGGAGGAAATTATGGATTTTACAGTTTTGTTGGTTTGTTTTTTTTGTTTTTTCTCGCAATAATCCTAGCATTTTTTTACATCACGAGATCCTAACTCCAGTGTCTTTACCTGCGTCAGAATGAAAATAGACTCAAATCTGTCGTCACTTTGCAGTACATTGTGTGGACTTATTATTTCTATCTTTCTTGCAAAAATCTGTGCATAAAACGGTCGACTGCGCTCAACAATAAGAAGTGAATCCAGTCTGTCCGTGCATCCTGGGGACATTTCTTTCACTCTATAGTCGTGTGGACCGTCTTCATTTGCTCTCGCTCTGAAAATGTAGTCAACAGATGGCTCTAAACGCAGCGTGTGTTTGTAAAGTTTTAATTTATTCTTTAGGGGAAGTGAGTTGTCTGTGAGAGTCTGTTTTATACGGTGTAGTTTGGAGTTTGTATACTTACCCAAACCTCCAGCTCCAGCTTTTAAACTCAAGGCCGGACGACGACGAAATGTGATTTTTGTGATGCGCTGATCATCACGAGGTTTTACTGTAACCCACAGAAACAAGGTCTTATTTATCAGAGGTTTTTAGCAGATTGTGGCGAGTTTACATCAGTCTGAAATCTTTAAAGTTTGTAAATGATGCAGAGAATGTTTCAGTAAAGATTCATAATATAGTAATCGATAAATCATAATTCATTTGTTACTATTTCATTAGTTAAAAATAATCACTGTGCATGATGTTTTGAGTTGTGTTTTGTTTTGAAGGCCTCAGGAAATGGGCACGATGCATTATGGGTAACAGCAGCAGAATCCAGTCAGATAAAAAGTGTCAGAATAAGTGTATTTGTTGCTCCTCTTGTGTTTAAAATCTTATCTACACCTACGGAAGCACTGGCTGTGAGTTTAATGTGCATTTTGTGACTTAAATATGTTTTTTAATTCCTGTTGTGGAGATCGTTTTTGCCCACACTCTAATATTTGTTTGTTCCTTTATCTTTGATTACGTCACATTCTCTGTGTCATTGTTTCGATTTCTCTTCTCCAACGTCACAGATTTATTTCCATCCAGTGTTGCATTAATGTTTCACCTGTTGCATTGATGATGGTGGAGTCTGACGCTGCTCAAAGCTTCAGCACAAAGATTCTCACTGGGGTTAAGGTCTGGACTCTGTGGTGGACGATCCATGTGTGAAAATGACGTCTCATGCTCCTGATCCACTCTGTCACTATTTGAGCCCGATGAATCCTGACATTGTCGTCTTGGAATATGCCCAAAAATCCACTGATGGAATAACCTGGTCATTCAGTATATTCAGGTGTCAGCTGACCTCATTCTGCTGAACCTAGACCGGACCAACTGCAGCAAACCCAACATATTTGCTGAGTTAAATCCAGGTGGAGACTTGTTTTTTTGGCCTGGCAGTGTATTAGCACAGTCGTGTCTATATTCATGTGCATTAACGATGTAATTATTACACAAAAAGATGGTGAAAACGTAATGTGACTCGTTAAAACTCGCAGTTTGTGGAGTTTACCGTTTTTTGATGCATTTATTCTATATTACAAAGCTAATGTACATTTATTTCTGTTTGTTTTTCCAGTTTCACTCGAGCGTTTCACTGCAGAACTGTACAGAATTGTAAAGTGCCTTAAAGACCGTATTAAAGGAGTAAGACGCTCAGTTTCTTGGCTCGTTAACCGAGTTTGGTCTGGTGTTAATAATCTGCGTTCACATCTATAGTATAACGGGGTGATAGTGCAAATGTGCTCTGAACAAATCAACTATTTACCCTGTTTTAATATTTATATTTATGATACTTTTTGTGATCACAGCAGTCAGTTTAAACGACAAATTCAAACATCTAGACGCATGTACACAAATACCATCGCAGAAAATGTTCCTAAAACTCGTGAATCTCGTTAAATCTGCTCTCTAACACCACCTGCTCATGTCTGTGGATGTGTCACTGCTTCGCCTGGAATGTTCCGCAGCTTCCCAAATCAGCAATTACTTCTCCAACGCCATGACGACGAGCAGGTCTACGCGGCCGCGGTGTTTACGATTCAGAGCGACCGGGGTTACTCCTCATTGTAAGAGACGCTCACTGTAGCTCCAGAGGAAACAGACGTCCTCTTTTACTCTTTTACTGTTTATTGTCTGTCTCAGTTTAATAAAAGCACAGTCCCAGAAGAATACCGTACTTTATTAACCGCCGTATGATTTGCTTTCGCTCGTGTGGCGCTTATTTGCGATACGGCTCGGTCAAGGACAAGACGAGACATTAATGTTTTTATACAGAGCCATCGCAAAAACAGATGCCTCATGGGAGTTTCCTCACCGTGGCTCCATCGCCCTCGTATCAGGTTATAAAAAAACACTTCATTTTGATTGTCTTTTGAGTGTCGTGCTATGAGAGAAACAATACCCAAATCCATTACAGGTTTCGTATCATTTTAATTTTTTATTCTGCCTTTGTGGTGCCTCTTGACTCAGCCATTTTAATAGTGCAAATGATTGGTCTTTTTTCCCCCGTTTAGCGCCGCGCCGGTGACATGCAGGTTTCCATTTTCTATTCTCAATTAGGAGCCAGGTAATGGGTTCACAACCTCATCTCCACAGCCACACAGCCGTGTCTGTAGGTTATTATCTATGACTCTGTGGGGCCTTTCCTTTTGGAATAGATTACAAGTGGGAAAAGAATAGTTTGACAAGTTGAAATTTTATCTGTTTGGATCAAAGTGCAGCCTCTTGACTTTATCTGAAGATTTGAGCTGATTGGAGAGTCTTATCTTAGTCTCAGTGAAACCGTGAAACTTTTTCTAACATCACTTCATGGTTTGTTAGAAGATTTTTCTCAGACTGGGTTTTATATTTAAGGAGAGGCCACTATAGAAGATAAATGTGTCTCCATTAAAGCTGCTCCCTGGTTCATTTTTGTGGGAGTGTCCTTCATATTGTCATTTGGGGGTCATATTTTGAACATTTTTAGCAGAATTGTGGATAAGGATTTCCCTATTAATCTTAATCCTAAAATGTATCTGTTAAATATTTATTCAGTAGAAAAATATCATGTCTTTGCTGAATATTTGTTTTCTGGAAGTCAAACGTTGTAACGACATCGTGGAAATCAGATATTCCTTGTTCTGCTTCTCAGTGGTTGAACGACTTTGTCTTTGGCTTTGGAAAAGATAAACTACAAAAAACAAACTTGAAAATTATAAAATATTTTCTATATTTCTCAAAACTTGTCTTGTGAATAAACACATATCTGTTGACGTCTGAGTAAATGATAGTTTAATTATTTTTTATTATTTCTATTTAATTTTTTGTTCTGGCTCGTCTTCCTCATTTTCTTTTATTTATATTTTACTATTATCATTATTTTAACAACTAAACACCTTTTTGAATCATACCACCTTTATTATCATTATGTCTCTGTGCCTTGTTTCTTTTTTCATCTTGTTAAATGAAAACTTCTTTAAGCACATGTTTTAAAAAAAAAAGAAAAAGCTGCACAGTGTAACTTTTCTCCACATGTCTCTTCAGCCACCTGCTTGTCTCCATGGAGATGTGTGTGTGTGTGTGATGTTGCACAGTCTGTCTCTCTTCATGTCAAGTAGAGCAGCCAGGTAAAGTTGCAGATCAGATCTGTGGAGAGGCGAGTCCGCTCACAGGGAGACTGCTGATTTTGAATGTGTTTCTTATTAGCAATAAGTTTTACATTTTACTGTGGAACATTCCAGTCAAAGCGGTCTCCATGGAGACAATTAGACAGTGAACCCTCCAGCACAAAGGTTACACAGTGCACCTTTAAATAACAGTGTCTTTGAGCTGCTGGGTTTTGTTTTCATCTGTTATAAATATAAAGCTGTTCCTGACTCTCTGCAGAGACATATCGTTGTGCGTTTGCTCGTGGGTTGGTGCTGTGTCCACAGGGACGTCCTCACACGTCTGTCCTTGGGAAAGACGCGACGTCCATAGTTTTATAAAAGCTGTGAGGATTATTTTATCCAGCCGATCATTTCTGTAGAAAAATACTTCAAACTGTCTTCTAGAGCTTTGTCCAATGTGACTTTGAAACCTGTTTCTATGGCGACACCTGCATTTGATTTTGCACTAAAAGTTTGTTTTTCTCTTCAAAAATGTTTAATTATTGTGAAAAAGATTAGAGACAAAAGTGCACAATACAAACAGTATCAGTCCAAATAAATGCTCCATTTGTTTTTTATGACTCCTAATGTTTTTGTCAGAGGTTTATTTTTATTGTCCGTCTCTTTTGGACACAATGGTGTAATTGTATTTTCTAATAAGGACAATAACCCACGGCTCTCACAATGTTATCTCATCGACACGTTTTAAATTGACAATTAACAAAGCTTTGATATGGATCAAAGTGCTCAGAGCTAAACACAAATTAATACTATTTGTTATTATTTTCTTTCATTTATTCCATGGCACAGATTCAGTCCATGTTTTTGTGGACGGTTCGATGTCTGAGTCTCGATGTCTGAGTCTCGATGTCTGAGTCTCGATGTCTGAGTCTCGATGTCTGAGTCTCGATGTCTGAGTCTCGATGTCTGAGTCTCGTCCTTGATTTAAAACGCACTGAGATGTTGTAAATTGCCGTTGGATAAGTTCACTGCAGTGACATCAGAGCGCTCAGAGAGTAAGTGCACATGTGTGTTCATAATGCTGCTTTTATGGTCATTTACAAATAAGGACAGGACGTTTTATTCTCCAAAGTCACAGCACAAGAAAAATGGTTCTGTTCCTCCCACTCGGAGCTCGATAATGACACGGCTCTAAACTCTCTTTTATGAGAAAGTCGGGGCTTATTTACATAATATGACTCCAGTGTTCTCTCGTGACAATGGGCCTTTGTCCCGGAGTATTACTGCACCAAATCATACTTGTCATTAGGAGCAGGATTATGGGGCTAAATGTTCTTAAATGTCCGTTCTATTGTACTACTTAGAAATCCAATTAGCGCTTGTTATTGTCACGAGAGCAGGCGTCGTTCTGGCTCCGCTGGCCTCACCCCGGCTTTGTTTGTGAGTCTGACTTTTAAGGAGTCATTATTTTGTGACGGCTCTGCTACAATAAGACATTTATTTATATTAGAGTGTTTTTCATGTTATACCAGACATCTGCTCTCACTGTGACGACGACATCCTCCGTCTGTGATAATCGCTCTCCATTAAAGCCCCACTGTCTCCACGGACACCAGCCTTTATTTCATTACAGGTGTTTTAGTTCTCAGAAATATCTTGAAAAACATGATTTTTACTCTGAGTGCTGTCGCCACACCACAGATAAGGCCTTTAGCTACGACAGCAAATATGGTTGACTATAAATGAAAACATTGAAGCCAAACCATAAAACAGATGTACAGTGGTTTATCACAGAAAACAACACAAAAATAACCCGTGATCTGTGAAGTATCAGCTTTATTTTGTACAATTCTTCTATGTTTTTGTCTGTAAAATCCCTCACCACACACTTTATACACTTTTCTCACACAGGCGTTAACATTTTCTCACATTTCTCTCTCGTTTAAACTCTCTCAAAGTTCAAACCTTCGTAGGCGTCTTTGTCGGTGCAGAACGTTTCATCGACATTGTGGGTTTTGTCGGGGAGAAAACAAATTGCAAACGTACAGCACTTCAGAGTCACACTGAGATCCAACGTTTATGTAAATTTGTCTGAACACATTCTGTACTGGACAGGAGACACGGCACGGAGGAGACTGATGGACAATGGTCTACAGTCCAACAGCCAATCAGGACGCACGACACAATGGTCTACAGTCCAACAGCCAATCAAGACGCACGACACAATGCACGTTCATCCCCCAAAGTACAAAAAAAATAAGCAAAGTCTTCCCATTAGTACAAAGAAAAAGTGCTTGCGATAAACGATATCGACCGTGTAAAATGATTTTTCCATCTGTTTTGCTTTGAACGGATCATCGTGACAGACGCACTCATATCTTGTCTTGATGGTGCCACATTTCGTCTCCATGGAGATAGACGTGTTCACTGTCATACTGTGGAGCCTGAGCAATAACATCTCCATGGAGACGAGCATGTGACAGACCATGCACCGGGAAAAAGTGTCATAGTGCATCTTTTAATGTCATAATGAAAATGAATATTAGGTCCACTACATCGTCTGTGTTTTCAGCACTTACCACACGCTCACACCTGATATTTCCGCTCTCACTTGGGCTTAAACTGTGCAGAAACTAAACATAAACTTGCAAATATTATTTCATTTCAAATATAACAGCATCAACTTTGTCGTTCCTACTTAAAAGCCACAGTACTGTAGTTATTACTCTGCTTAAAACGTCTTACACATAACTTCCAGATGTATAAAACGACTGAATAATTGGATTTGGAGTGGATTTTTTCCTTTTTTTATTCTTCCACTTGGAATTTCAAATTACCTGTGCTTTTGGAACAGATTCTGCTGGAGAACTGTGCTCAAACCTTGGATTTTTCAGCGGATCAAAGTCACCGGTGAATACCTCAGGACCTGTTGATTAGTTTGGCTGCTTCAGAGCTCGGGTTTATTCAGCGGCGTTTGAAAGAAGCAGAAGGAGAAATAATCACATCACCTCCGGAGTTTTGGCCCAACAAAACAAAAAGGAGAGAACACAGCAACAGCTGCTTCAGACGCCCCCGTGTGAGCTCCACAATTCAACTTATCCCCCTGTTCAGGTCGAGTGGGTTTGAAATCAGCACCACGGACAGCGCCACCCAGTGTCAGACGCCTGATATTAATACAACTGTTACTCTTACTACGAGCACTACTACTACTGATACTACTGTTACTACCGCTACATTAAAACACTCGTTAAACATGAGTGAGTGAAGTTATGATTTTACGTTTATCCAACAGTGTTATTTATGAGAACTGAGATACTGAAAGTACTTCAAATACAATACTGCTACTGATATTAATACTACTCTTACCCATTTTACTGAAAAGACTACATTTTTAGCTCAACTACTACTGCTGCTACTATTTCTACTGCTACTACTACGACTACTGCTACTGCTATTGCTACTACTGCTACTACTATGACTGCCACTACTACTACTTCTAATGCTACTGCTACTCCTACTGTTATTGCTACTAATGCTACTGCTAATACTACTGCTAGTACTACTGCTACTACTACTGCCACTACTACTACTGCTACAACTACCACTACTACTACTAGTACTACTGCTACTACCACAGTATAAGACACATGTTTATTTCTCTTGGACATTTTTACAGGATCAATAGAAGTACTTTTAACATCGCAGTATTTATATGTATTTTTAATTCTCAGAGGCAGATTATTCAGACTTTATCAGATGCAGTAAAATCACGGCCTCGTCTGGTCCTTTTACTTTAAATCTGATCTGTAAAAGTCGACTGTGTCTTAACTTTGGCTAAAACACTTAAAGTCTTTAAAACTATGATTTATTTTCCTTTCAGAAAATCCCGTGACTCAACAGACTGTACAATTTGTGTTTAAATCCAGGTTTTTGGGCGAGTTAACTTTTTTGTTTACACTTGATTCCTTTTTGTGTCTTTGCCTCCAAAATTATGCAAATAGCTCAATGTGGCGCAGAGCAATAAATCTAAATGTTATACTCAACAAACAGATGAAGACAGTGATGCATCTGCTGCGGCGCAGAGCGGGATAACAAGAGGCAAGCCCAGGAAATAAACACATTCAAATAAATCCAGGAAATAAACACATTCAAATAAATCCACGGAATAAACACATTCAAATAAATCGTCTTGTCCGCCTTTAAACTGGGGCTTTTTTGTCTCGTGTAAAGGACCAAATGGAGGATTTGTCTTGAGCCGGACAGTTTTACCCAAAAGTTCTTCATCAGGAACTTGTGATGTTTGACTAACGACGTTTACAGTGACACAGAAACGGTGATTAAATGTCAAAATTTAGATCATGGACTCACAGAAATACAGCATTACACTCACCTTCTGTGTGTGGTCAGACCTCCTCGTGTGGTCGGACCTCCTCGTGTGGTCAGACCATCTTGTGTGGTCAGACCTCCTCGTGTGGTCATACCGTCTTGTGTGGTCAGACCTCCTCGTGTGGTCAGACTTCCTCGTGTGGTCAGACCGTCTTGTGTGGTCAGACCTCCTCGTGTGGTCTGACCTCCTCGTGTGGTCAGACCTCCTCGTGTGGTCGGACCTCCTCGTGTGGTCGGACCTCCTCGTGTGGTCAGACTTCCTCGTGTGGTCAGACTTCCTCGTGTGGTCAGACTTCCTCCTGTGGTCAGACCTCCTCGTGTGGTCAGACCTCCTCATGTGGTTGTACCGTCTTGTGTGGTCAGACCTCCTCCTGTGGTCAGACCTCCTCGTGTGGTCAGACGTCCTCGTGTGGTCAGACCTCCTCGTGTGGTCAGACCGTCTTGTGTGGTCAGACTTCCTCGTGTGGTCAGACCTCCTTGTGTGGTCAGACTTCCTCGTGTGGTCGGACCTCCTCGTGTGGTCAGACTTCCTCCTGTGGTCAGACCTCCTCGTGTGGTCAGACGTCCTCGTGTGGTCAGACGTCCTTGTGTGGTCGTACCTCCTCGTGTGGTCAGACCTCCTCGTGTGGTCAGACCGTCTTGTGTGGTCAGACTTCCTCGTGTGGTCGGACCTCCTCGTGTGGTCAGACTTCCTCCTGTGGTCAGACCTCCTCGTGTGGTCAGACGTCCTCGTGTGGTCAGACTTCCTCGTGTGGTCGGACCTCCTCGTGTGGTCAGACTTCCTCCTGTGGTCAGACCTCCTCGTGTGGTCAGACGTCCTCGTGTGGTCAGACGTCCTTGTGTGGTCGTACCTCCTCGTGTGGTCAGACCTCCTCGTGTGGTCAGACCGTCTTGTGTGGTCAGACTTCCTCGTGTGGTCGGACCTCCTCGTGTGGTCAGACTTCCTCCTGTGGTCAGACCTCCTCGTGTGGTCAGACGTCCTCGTGTGGTCAGACTTCCTCGTGTGGTCGGACCTCCTCGTGTGGTCAGACTTCCTCCTGTGGTCAGACCTCCTCGTGTGGTCAGACCTCCTCGTGTGGTCAGACCTCCTCGTGTGGTCGTACCGTCTTGTCAAGGCCTGATCTTGTCTGATCTAAGCAGGGCCGGGTTTGGTTGGGACTTGGATGGGAGACGTTGTGTTTTACCAGGAGCCACAGGGGGGCACTAGTGGCAAAAACTGTCATTGTGTCTTTAGGCAAGACACTGTTGGCCGATGACGCAGATCGGCAGCTTCGATACATTTAATTTCTTTCTTTTTTTGTATGTATTTAAGAGTGTTTTATTGCGGTTTTGTTCTAACCTGCCTGTTCATCGTCCTGTCATTTTAAACCATGACCACCGCACATGTCGACGTTTATGTTTAAATACGTTTCCTGTACTTGAGTTAAATGATCTCAGCTCGTCCTCTTCAGGATCTGTGACAGTGTAATTACACCTCTGAGATTCTCCCAGCTCTTTATCAGCACAACACTGTCATTATACACTATTCCTAACAACACTTCACGCTCATGTTTTACCACAGTGCAACAAACTCAATGTGAGGCAGGTGTTTTTGGGCCTCAGCTGACTCAGAACTACTCAGAAAAGCCAGATACACCGCAAAAAAATGAGATAATACTTTAAAAATACTTTATTAAATTAAAAAAAGATGGTAATTCACATCATAACGTTCTATAGAGGGTCACAATCAGGTTCTAGAATAAATTAACTTGTCCAAAATCCAGAGACTTCAATACTTAACAAACTCTGGTATTTTCCGTTCAAGCCTGGCTACACTCGTGTTGTAGGGAGTATTATAACCTGATGACGTAGAACTGGAAGTGTCCTTTACAGAGCAGTGCCGTTTCCTTATTAGAGGCCAGCGAAGAATTCAACATCTCACTGTAAATTTATCAAAACAATCCTCAAATTACTCTTCTCTTCCCTTGTTTTCTGCACCTGATATGAGCAAAAGTAAGCTCAAAGTTTAAATCTGGACAAAAAGTTGTAAAAGTGAAGACGTTTCTCTGCTCGTCCAAGCCTCTTCTTCAGTTCTGGTCCGATTACTGCTGGACACTGCCTTATATCTGTCTGAAGGGCGGGGCTAACTAACATGATAGCTGTCGTTAGCATTACTGTCACGACAAAACTTAAGGTGCTCAAAATGCGTAAGGTAAGGACCACTGAAAACTGTTTAAAATGAAGTAGTTTTGTTTTCCACATTTTAAAAAGTACACAAAATACTTGGGGTCCCGCTGGAGGAGCTGGAGGAAGTGTCTGGGGTGAGTTCAGTCCCTTCTTGGACAGCTGCACCTGTGGCTCAGCCGAAGAAAAAGGATGGACGGACCGCAGCACGACTAGAAAATGGCCACAAACTAACTTGACCTTGGGTTTTGAACACCGCAAGTTTTGCCGTGACAGTAACGCTAACGACAACTAGCATGTTAGTTAGCCCCGCCCTTCAGACAGATATAAGGCAGTGTCCAGCAGTAATCGGACCAGAACTGAACGTCTTCACTCCTACGACGATTTGTCCAGGGACAGATTTAACCTTTGCTTTGACCACGTAACTAAATAACGTCGATTTGACCTATTTAGAATTGTAGGATTAATAACATGACGCGTCTTAAAAAACCGCTCGTCTTCACACGTGCGGTCACAGCTCGGGCTCCTTCTGTCCTCTCCTAATTGAGCTGCTTTGGCCCATCACAGGCAGATGAGCTGAATCAATGAGCGTCTAGTCTCCTGGAGCGACACTGTACTGGAACAGAGCACCAACACCGAGCAGATAAGATTCACTTTAATGCTATTCCCATGCAACAGAACCTCCAGCTTAATTGTGTTGTGCAACTATTCTTATTCCATCACCTGGAGCCATTATCCTGGAAGCACTGCTAAAACAGGCGTCAAATTGACACCACATCCAGCAGCAGTGATGGAGGTGTGTAATCAACACTGGGGCTGGAGGAACAAGAATCCATCCCAAATAATGATGGAGGATGATGGCGCCGGCTCCTCTCTCCCAGCTGCCTCTGAACGTTCCCTTTAGCGGCGTTTACTCTCCTCCATCTTTCACGGCTCAGCGACCCATCAGCGCACTGTGCCTGGAGGGAGTGTTTTCACGTGGCGGCTTGAAAGACAGAGGTTTGAATAATAAGTACAAGTCCAGTATCAGTCTACCAGCTAATGAGCATGGGGTTAGCATGGGGTTAGCAACGGGTTAGCATGGGGTTAGCATGGAGCAAAGGGTGTTTTAACAGGAGAGTAATTATCTCACCTTGATTTCTGATAATCGCCTTTTTTCTCTCGTGACCAGTTTTGTTAGTTTTGTTTTGGACGTCGCCTTCAAAGATCAACACAGAAAATATGTCCTGTTTTATTTACCGTATTTTCTGCTCTGGAGTAAAAGTCGCACCAGCCAAAACATGTAAAATAATGAAGGAAAAACGTATAGAAGTCGCACTTCAATGGGGAAATTTATTTTACAAAATCCGAGACCAAGAACAGACATTTTATCTTTAAAGACAAGTTCTAATAATAAGAATAAAAGAGAGAACAACAGTATCTATTAACAGGATTTATTAATTTTTGTGAGATTCTGCTAAAACATAGAGATAAAATTGGACAGGAAGTAGTGACGCTAACAGGAAGTAGTGACCAAGAACAGACATTTTATCTTTAAAAACAAGTTATAATAATAATAAAATGGAGAATAACAGTATCTATTAACAGGATTTATTAATTTTTGTGGGATTCTGCCAAAACAGAGATAAAATTGGACAGGAAATAGTAACGCTAACAGGAAGTAGTGACATTAACAAGAAGTAGTGACGCTAACAGGAAGTAACATTGACCTTGACTGACATTTTCTCTTTAAAATCAAGTTCTAATAATAATAATAAAATGTGGACCAACAGGCTGAATATCAGTACATCACGCTAACGTAACACATTTATATTTATTCAGCTCCATGAAGCACAGACAGAACTGAACACGTGTCTGGTTTGTTAACGTAAGATATTAACAGTTAATCAGATAAATAAAGAAGAAAAAACACGGTGCACTGTGACAAAAACCAACATGTGACTTTATAGATTTGAATCATTTCACATATAAGTCACGTCTGAGTATAAGTCGCACCAACGACAAACTATGAAAAAAGTGACACTTATAGTCAGAAAAAATACAGTATTTTACTAATAAAAAACCTGCAGGTGAAACTATACCCAGGATTTACCGACTGAAGTTTTTGAAGCAATTATAAAACTGTAAAATGGTCCAAAAATTGTCTTTTTACTTGGAAATATACGCACAACTCACAGTTTTGAAGAATATTCACAAAAACATTTCAAAGCGTTGCCAAAATTCAGGGATAGAATCTTTTTCAAAAGTTTGTTTTCTTCTTTGAGAAAAGTCCAACAAAGGCAGTTATTAAGATTCACTTTTCTCTGCATCTTTCTGTTGTCTGGAATTTTACTGTTTGGAGAAATGGAAAAGTTTGAAAATGTTTTGGTCTGTTGTCTGTAAGATTGGACTGTGACGTTCGATATTATTTTAGGTTTTATTATTCTGTCTTTTTCCTCTTCCACCTGCAGTAAAATATTATCCCGCGTTATGAATATAAAGAGTTTCCATTCTGATCCGTTTATGTTGCGTCAGCGTTAAAACGACACAAAATCCTTAAATCCTCTGAGATTTGGAGTGTGCTCACCATTTCTCCTTATTGAACATTACACTTTCTTTTGTGCAGATTCCTTGAAAGTCTCTCGTTGCCAGTTCTTGTCTTTTTCTGCCAACACTGCACAAATACAGACTGCATAATTTCTGTAATAAAGGGGGCATTTGGCAGATCGTATTGTCACGGGGAAGCACATACACGGCACACTGGGTCGTCTGGATTAGTAATGCAACTCAGTCAAACACTTTTCCATCACTTGTGCTTTGAAATCGTCACAGATTTATACATGTGACCAGTACCTGAGCGCTGTAATGCACTAAATAAATGATTGTTCATCTAAAGACGTGTCCTGCAGATCAATTAGTCGACTAAAAAGAACTGGACTTTATGCAAAAACTACTATTTAGGGAACAATGCATTTATGTAAACACAGAATTTCATGTGACTTTTTATGTATAAATACAAATAAATGAATAAATCTTCAGCTAATTCACTCACTGATGTCTCCTTTTAGCTGTTTATTGTGCATTAAATCCTAATAATCTAAGTAAAATTATAAGACTACTATCACAAAAGGACTACAGCTTTTAAAAAACTTAAATTTATTATTTTTATTCTGAACAGTCCTTACTTTACTACACTATATTTCAGGGAATATCACAGTTTTTGTGTTAAATGTTCATTAGTTTGATGACCCAAGCGTTACAATTCAAGTCCAGACGTTCCTGGTGTAGATCGGTGTTTGCATCAGTCACAGTTTGGGGCCGTTTATAGAAGTGGACGTCACTCACACTGTTCCTCTTGAGCCAAATGGAGCCAGTCGAGGGAAGCAGTTGTGACATATTTGGAAACCCGAGTGCTAAACCCAGGAGCCAATCAGAGGCAAGGACGGCGGTCAGTCAAACCTGTTGCTAATGCTAACAGGAAGCAGCTAACAGGAAGCAGCTGATTGGTCTGTGTGTGGATTTTTCAAAACGAGTCGATTATAACCCGAGTCCAGTGGAACGACTTGACGCCCGTGTTCCCTGTTTGGAGCTCGGGCGTGAAGGGCCAACTGGAGGCTGGTTATGTGGATTTATATTTCTATGTGCCGTCTCTTAAAACAAAACTGTGTCAATGTCATTAGATAAAGTTGAGTATTTTTCCTTGAGTTTCTTCTCCTGGCTCAGGATAGTGTCTGTTCAGTGTCTCTGTCGTTAACTTCAGTCCATTTCTCTTCACTGTGCTCATTCTAATAGTCCAATGTTCACATCATTATTCATTAAAATACTCTCACTTTTCCACATATTAGGCATCGCATTTGGAGGACGGCCTCTCCATTACTGCTAAATGTTTTGAAATGTACAAAATGTGAAAGCCTTTGCATGCTCATTAAATATACATCAGACACAAATGCACAAGGAATTTTCCACCCAAATGTGAAAATGTTTCATATTGAGTGCTCAACATCAACATGAATAATGCATGTCTCCAGGCGAGCAATAGCATTAAATTAGGCATCTGATAAAGGATCAGCGTGTACCACAGAGTTACAGTAACTTAAAGTACTGCTGCACTTCTCAAAAGTGCAATTACGCAAAAATAAACATGAAAATTATACAAATCCCAGACACAAATGTCAAAGTGCGTCATATGATCCACAGTTTTGATAATAGTTTGTTTTGTTCTGAATTTCTCTGTACTTTTCACTCGTTTCTTTGGATCACATGTTGTTCTTGGGTGATTAGTTTCTAAAGGCTTCAGGTCTTTATTATTTTTAGATTAATCAGAGACAACTTTACACGTACTTTAAAACTGAACATAACTTTAGTAAATACCCCAAAGCATCTGCATGTAAATGAGTTTATGTAGGACAGAGCTCCAGAGTCAGTCCTGCTGAAGACTGTTCTCACATGAGCTGAACTCTGTGTCTTTCACTCAGCCACAGGCTCCTGTCTGTCCCTCTGTGTCCAGTCCTTGGACTGTCCTCTCTGGTCTTTATCTGGAGCTTCAGTTCGTCCAAAGTGGGACATGTGAGTGTCTCCTCCTGCTCTTGAGGCTGGTCATACAGAAAATGAGACACTCCAGTTCTGTGCACACGTCTCACACCTTCAGTGACTCTTTGTGACGGCTGCTCCTGTACAAGTCACTAAAACTGTTAAATCATTTAAAATATGACAGTAAACTTGCTGCAGATTTTATTTTTTTATCAAACGTGTGAAAAAGACGGTTGTGTTCAATGTCTTATCTCAAAGTCCAAAGAGCTACAACAAAGAGGAAAAACATATAGTGAACTTATTGAAGACAGGAAAGATGAATGAGCTAACAAGACAGCGGAGACTCCCCGTCCTCTGGAGACCGCGGCTGAGGTTGTGTGGAGAGATCAGACGTCAGTGAGTCTTATTAGAACTGCAGCTGTAACAACCACAAAGCAACAGCACTGAAGAAACTGGAGGTTGGTGTTTTGGCCTCTGAGCTCAGTCTCTGATCAGACATGTTCTTTTCACACAGAAGAGCCTTTGTGTCAGTGGAGAATGTGTTTGTCAAAATGAACAGGTGTATATCTCCTCATGACACGTTACACAGCGAGGTGGAACCAAAGTAATCAAGTTTCATGTTGAGTTGAAATAGAAGCACAATTGACGTCTTTAACTGTCCTTAACTATATTGTTGTTATGCAATAGGCTCGATATAGATTTCAACACCATGATGATGATTTAAATGCACTTTTTTTAGACAATAGACAGCCATTTTTAACACAAAATACTTGCTTTATGTAACGATGTTGTCTTAAACTAGCTCTGATAAAACTCGAGTGCGTTTTAATACTTCAGGAAAGGTCAGATCTTTTTGTCGTATCAATACTTGCTCTGATTTTCGATACTTTGGACAACCCTTCAGTGGATATACATTTGTTCCCTCCTCGTGTGGGATGAACCTCTGTCGTCAGCTGAACACACACACGCTCAGCTCTGGCACAAATCTGGTGTATTTTCAGGGATGTCCTTCTGTTGAGAGACAGCGACTGAGCGAGGAGCAAATGTGGAGTGTGAATATCTTACATCTGTCTCCTATAAATATGTACAGATTCTGTCTTTGAGCTTTCTTGAACTAGACGTCTTAGTTGTTGGCAAATGCTGCACAAAAACACATGTAAGTAAATGTTGTTTTTCCCCCGAACAAGTGTCAATCATCAGAATGAGGTCTGTCATTGTCACTGAGTCAATGTGCTTTAGTGTTTGTGTTTGTCACGCACAATAAAATAAGACTTAAATGAGTAACACTTTGTAATTAAAAAGACTAATTCACAATGAACAAATAGTTAAGGAAGCAGCAGCTCAGAGAGTTCGTCCACTGATCCAGAAGTTGGTGGTTCGAATCCCGATCTCGACATTTATTTATTTATTTATTTATTCATTTTGAGGGCTCTGTGTGTGTGAGACTGGGACACTAATCGCCCGGAGACCAACCTGAGACGATTTGTCCAGAGCAGACACGAGAACATTTATGTCTAACACCAAAAGTATTTACAAAAACTAAAACTCAAAATCAGCCTCGCAGTAACATCATGTACACACACTCTGAGCAGACTTTTATAGAGCTCCTCCTTTAATCGGTCTCACTCTGCAGCACGGGTGAGTTTCAGCAAATCGAATAATATTGTTGAAAGTCTTTAGCAAAACAGGGATGATCTTTATTCAATCAAATCTGTTATTAATTTATCAGTGTTAAGTGTAGAAAACAAACTAGAGCTAAAATATTCAGACCCTCCTCCTCCTCAGGACACGGTGGTTTGCCCCGGAACCTTCTTAAGTTGCTCCTGCTCCCGGGGACTCATTTGGCCGGAACACCTAAGATGGCCGACCACATGAGTCAACACAAATTCAAAAAACTCACTTGCGTCATTCAGCTGATGCACTTACTCATGTCTTTTGTTGTAGGAAAATTTTATCTGCCCAACCATTTCAATTAATCAATATATTATTTCTTTCTTTCTTTCTTTATTCTTTATTTGACAGGAACCATGTACAAATTCATTAATCTTACAAGGAAAAGATGATTTGCACCAGATTTAGCTACTGCTACTTTCCATCTGCAGGTGAACACACATTAAAAACACATATCAATTAACAATTACAATATACGACTACCAATTTGCCGTACATATGTCCCCCCAGTCCAGACTAATATAAAAATCATTATGTGCAGGTTTATACAGTATTTTAAAGTTTTTTAGTTTTAGGGTTAGGCCTGAGCGACATTAGACACGTACAGTTACACAGTGTTGAATCTCTGTGTATTTGGGACATACACAGTCACACAGTGTTACATTTACTGTACAAGAGCCTCGTTGTGTGTGTGCTCGGTCTCTAACTCTGTCAATCACTGCTCCGGTCTTTCTGTTTACTCTCTATTGAGTCTAATGAGGATAAGGTCAATACAGAACAAGAGGAAACGTCCTTTTAATGATCCTCATGTTCATTAATCAACACTGTCAGAGTTAATCGACTGATAACGGCTCAATGAAACATGATGTAAAAGTGACATGTTTATGAAAAAAGATGTGCAAATTTACTATTAACAACATGAAGGACAGAGACGTGGTTTGATCTGGAGTATTAAAGACACAGACTAATGATAAATGTGTCTGGGAGAGTGAACACTGACCTGGATTTAAAATAAAAGCACAGATGGAATGAGTAGTGTGACCCGCAAACTTTTTAAATACAATTGTTAATGTTTTAGGTTGGACGTTGGAACCTACTGTCAGTTTTTATCACGCCGCCTTTTTCTCTCTCCGTCTCGGAGTCCAAGCTCCGTCTGAAGTTTTAAACGATCCAAAAACAGTCGGTGATCACAGAGAAACAGCCCGATAAAGTCTGCAAACTGAAAACATGGTTGAATATGTGCGAGGAGAATAAGTGCTCGATCGGAGTTTAACGTTTCAATCATGTTTACTCTCATGAGATTTTAGTATCGCCACAATTTAACCTGAATCAGGACTAAAGCGACTAAACCAGGACTCTAGCCGCTTTTTGTTAAGACTCATTGTGAGAAAGAAGCAGCAGACGACACAGAACAACCACAGGAAAAACAAAACAAAAACATTCCAGTCCGATGTTTGAGTGTCGACATTAGAAAAATAATAAACTGGGTTAATACTGAGCCAGTGTGGTCACGTGATGTTGCTGTGACGTGTCTGATTCGCTGATTTAAACAGGTTTTGGGGTTGTTTTTCTACCGGTGGAGGCAGGACAACAGCGCCATCTGCAGTCTGACTTCTTTAGGACAGTTTCGCAGGTGTGTGAGAGTAAAAAAGCCCCATCGTCCCGGTTTAAAGTCTCGTGTGACGAAGAAAATGGCTAATGACGGGTCGAAACTGTCCGGTATGAAGTCAAACTAAAGCTTTCTCTATTACAATAAAGTTTTATCATAGTTTTACACCAGTTAAGTGACGTTTGTGAAGAAAACAACAGCGAAAGAGCGAGATCACACACTGCAGTAACATTTCAAACCAGGGGGTGAACATATAAACTTCATCAGACTCATCAAACTGCTCAAAAGTGCAGTTTTACCTTGTTTTATCCAAAGTATTAGACATAATTGGATGAGTAGTGGAGCCTGTCTAATGCACTGGAGCTGCTGTTGTGTCACTTACAATATCCTGCTGTTATTTTTGATTTTGACTGTCTCCCGCCGCCGGAGGAGACGGTGAAACAGCAATTAACACGTCTCACGTCTTAGTGGGATTTTTACAGATAATCAGAGTTTTCGTCTAATCAGCAACGTCTAAATTAAATACTTTTAATTAGTTGTCTTTTCGAGTATTTTAACAATCCAGTACTTGCCCAGTTGTGTTTACTTATTGCCTGTTTTGCACTTTGGGTTTGGCTGTAAACTCTGCTCCATCTGCTCTTTTTGTTGTGCATAAATGTTTAAATGCATCTTAATCATGAAGTGAATCGTGTTCTCAGCAGAAGTCTGGAAACGTCTGCACTGACTGTAAAATATTTGCTTTATCAGGTGGATGGTAACGAGACGATGGGGCCGGGTTTTTAGAATAAACACGACTTCAGCTCTTGGCGTTTTCACGGTTTGTTCAGTTTGTGCTTTGGTTCAGGAGGATCGACACTGGCCCAAGTCGTACGAAAAACACACAACTGTAGAGGATAAAAGTGATTAAACTGGGTCAACGGAGAGGGGAGGAAAAGTTTACACAATTATTGAGTCATATGCATCACCAGTCTGCACTTTAAAAACACACGGAAGACATCAACATTTAGCATTTGTGTTTGTGCTTTTGTATTGTCTCTAATATCACAATTAAAAAAAGAAAACATCAAAATATCAAGTAAGATTTATGGAATTGTGTAGCTAAAATAAAATAAATAAATAAATGAAGTTATTTTTTATGTCGTATGCATCTAAATTGTAGAAAGTAGTAAAAATAACAAAATCTAACGACATTTTAGACAGAAATTTGAAGAAAGATACATGGAATTATGTCGCCGAAATAAAATAAACAAACTACTTTTTTATGTCATTTGCATCTAAAATGTAGAAAGTAGTAAAAATAGTGACTACTTTCTACATTTTAGACGCAAGGAAGACAGACGTATGACGCAAGATTTATGGAATTATGGAGAAAAAAGTTAAATAACTAGTAAATATTTTTCAAAAAAGCAAAGGACGGCAACTGAGGATTTATTTTTCTTTGCTACATAACTCCACATCTTATTTCATGTCTTCTGTACAGTATATATGTTTATAAAATGTATGAAGTAGTAAATAGATAAATAAATAAAATAATGAGCGTTCAAACTGTACATTTTTAAATACTTGAGTAGTTTGACTCAGAGGCTGATGGTTCATGAGGTTTGTGTTCGTCGTCCTGCAGCTCACATCATTTATACATCAAGATTCAATTCACAATTTGGATTATCACTCCGTAATAATCCTTAAAAGTCGACTGCGTAACTCTTCTGGTGATGACGAGGGTCGACCCAACGCGCTCGCCTCCGTTAAAGTCGGTTTACTGTGAGGAAATGTTCCCTAGTGCAGCACTGAGCTCATATCTGTGAAAGTTTAATGGGTTTTGTCACCGTATGAAAGCTGTTGTTCAAATACGTGGATAGATTTAGGTGTGACTCGTTCCCAGAGTTCCCAGAGTTCTCAGCGTTGGCGTTACACTGTCAGAGAGTTAGTTTGTCGACTCCAGTCACGTGAGACAGACAGAATATCACTGCTCAGTTGTTGATTACTTCACAGCACGAGTTCACGTCGACTGGAGCTGTTTTGTTTGGTCTTAAACTCGTCATGGTGGTGATTTTTCATTTTTTACTTACTGCTTGTGTATAAGTCTCTCCCTGGCCCAGGTCCAAAGTTCATCTCCGACATGTTAGTGCCACATGAACCATCTCACATGAGGAGGACGTCAGGGACCGGCCTCCTGCTGGTCCAGAGTCAGGACTAAACATGGAGAGTCAGTGTTTAAGTTTTATGAAGCTAAAACTTGGAACAGTCTGAAGATGTGACAGACTCGACTTTGACAATGTTTAAATCCAGACTCAAAACAGTTCTGTTTATCTGTGCAGACGACTGAAAGGTTTTTATTCTGCCTCTTCTCCTTTAATGGTAAATTTATGATGACAAAAGAAACATGGACTGACGGACTTTTATTAGACAGAGTAAAGTGACAGGAAAGTTTTGTAAAGTAATGGAAAAGTTCTTTAAAGAGTGAGAGAGAGAGTTTTTAAAGGGGCAAACGAGCGGGTGAGAGAGTTTTTAAAGGGGCAAACGAGCGGGTGAGAGAGTTTTTAAAGGGGCAAACGAGCGGGTGAGAGAGTTTTTAAAGGGGCAAACGAGCGGGTGAGAGAGTTTTTAAAGGGGCAAATGAGCGGGTGAGAGTTTTTAAAGGGGCAAACGAGCGGGTGAGAGTTTTTAAAGGGGCAAACGAACGGGTGAGAGAGTTTTTAAAGGGGCAAACGAACGGGTGAGAGAGTTTTTAAAGGGGCAAACGAGCGGGTGAGAGTTTTTAAACTGGTAAACGAGCGGGTGAGAGAGTTTTTAAAGGGGCAAATGAGCGGGTGAGAGTTTTTAAAGGGGCAAACGAGCGAGAGAGCTGCAGATTGGGTGATTATGTTTTGATTTGTGTGATTTTAATGTCTTTCTTATTCTGTAAATCACTTTGAATTACCTTGTGTACGAATTGCGCTGTACAAATAAACGTGCCTTGCCTACTCACTCACAGCAACATTACGACCTTTGACCTTTGCTCCACTTGTGTATTTCCCATTGCAGCCTGGACCGGTCTGTCTTTTTCCTTCTGTCCGGTTTGTAAAAAGTAACAAAAACACACACTAATAATCCCACATAGCGTTGCAGCGTGCGCTCGTTTTCACGGTCTCTTTTACCGTCTGCCGCGTTGTCGTTACAGTTTTTATAGGCACGCAGTCTGACAGGAAACCAGGTCTCCAAAACATAAAACAGAATTGCGTTTGGAAAAGGGTTATTGATGTTTTGAACACATGGTTTATTAAATCAAACATACGGCGCACTTGAGATATCGAGGGCTTGTTTGGCTCTCATCTGCAGTTTAATCAGTGCAAGCCGGTTTTATATCTGTGTCACAGGAAATAAACCTGCTCTGACTTTTCACTAAAACAACAGCTGTGGAGACATTTACTGCAAACTGCTCACCTCAGCTGCGGCGCCCTGTAAATGAGAACAAGCCACGCAGAAAACGGACTCTTACGCTGCGTTTTAAAGGTCCACTGTGCAAATTTTCTGGTTTAGAGTCCGTTACCTGCTTATCTCCATGGCGATGTTATTGTTTTAGCGGAAATTTTCAAGCAGATGGGACCAGAGGCGAAGTTTTAATTTTTATTTTTTTATTTATTCGGTCATTACATTCAAACTCAAACATTCACTTGTATAAGGTTGTGTATAAACATTTCTATCATGACCGAAAGGGTTTAGACTGAAGTAAAAATCACACCTGAACGCCTGAAATTTAATAATAACGCACAATAATTCCAAGAAAAGCAGCATCAGTTCTACAACAAATGACTCAATATGTAATAAAAGAAAAACCACAGCATCACATGAATCAGTCCTGAGTCCTGTAATGTTCAAAAAGTCGTGTTTTATACTGTATTTAATGTTTTATTGTGTAGGAGCTTTTTCATTTATCATCCACACACACACTGACCCCTCGAACACAAACACAATGACGTTTTTTACTGGTTCTCGTCTTAATTTCTTTTAATGAACCTGTTCGTCGGGGTGTCAAACTTAATTTTATCGAGGGCCACATCAACAAAATGGTCGCTAAGACGGTATAAATGTAACTAAATGTGGCCAATTGTAATATAAAATAAATGCAGCTACTTTTTAATCCTGTTAATTAACCGTTTTTATGTTTATTACTGATTCAAATTACAAATATTTCCTTTGGATTTGCATAGATATGAAAAAAATGTCTGTGTAACTGTATCTCCTGATAAACTGATATTTTAAGACAGTCAGACCTTTTAATTTACCTTGTCGAGGGCCACATAAAGTGACGTGGCGGGCCAGATTTGGCACACGGGCCTTGAGTTTGACGCGTGGTCTAAGATGATACTGACTCTGTTTGAATAACATCTGTAAACAAGAGGAGAGTTTATGATTATCTGTCTTATAAATTATTACGGCTCAAATCAACACGATCAAACTCTTTTACTCGTTTTAACTGAACAAAAACAGGATTTGTTGGTGCGAGATCGTCTGTTTGGTGAACTATTCTAACGACTTTCTTTTGGAGTAGAAAAATAAATGTTATGTTAGATTTATAAGTGTTACCCCAGATTTCTACACAATGGTAGAAATAGACGATTGTACAATAATTTAAGTGAAACTTGACTCAGCAAACAGTTAATTTTACTCATTATAGCAGCAATTTTGTCAACCTTTGGCACTTTCCAATTAAGTTTTTCATCAGTATAAACACCTACGAATTCAATTTCCACGCCATTTAATTTAATATTAGTTGCGCAGTCAGTTTTTCTATTCCCAAAGATAATATATTTAGTTTTATTTAGATTCATTGAATGTTTATTAATATCAAGCCACAGTTTTATTTTGCTAATGTCATTTTCTACTGTTTGTATAAGATTTGATAGATTCTTTCCCAAAGCGTTAGAGGCTGGAGTCATCAGCAAAAGAAAACACTTTATTTATTTATTTATGTACATGATAAATAATATGGGTCCTAAAACAGAGCCCTGCGGAACACCATGCGGAATCATTTTTTCAGCTGAATTTATATCATTTATATGTACAAACTGAGGTTTATATAGTATTAACAACGCACATAAATAGTATCAAAGCTGACCCTCCGCAAGAAAAGTTACAAAACTACAACGATCTGTAATCTTTTCTTGATTTTGATCATCTCTACTGCATCATTCTGTTATTCTCCATGTGTTTCTTCTTCATTTCGTTGCTGTAAATTGTGCTTTTTTTACATTGTGACTCGGACATAAACAGGTACAAAAACAAAGGGATGGAAAATGCAAAGCAGCATATCTTCAAAGCGCAGATGTATTTATGGGCAGTTGTGAATTGCACCCGGCTGTGGTCCAAACAAACCAGATTATACAAGAAAAACAATAATGAGGAAACTAGATACACTTGGCCATAAACAGGCTGTTTATTTTTCCTCTTGCTGCTGTCAGAGCGTTTTTTTTTTTAGCCTGGATGATTCTATAATCTGGAGTAAAAGTTTGAGCAAAGCAGGAAAATGAAAAAAAAACAAAAAACGTTTGGATTAGACGAGGGAAATACAAAAAAACACAAAACAAAACTAGGGTATTTTCTCAAGGGAAAAAAAAAATGAAGTGTTAATGTTTCTGTCCTTTTCTGAATCTTAAAAATAGACACAATTTGTACACGAGGTCATTCAAAAAGCTTTACGGAATAAAAAAGACAAAATCAAAAACATAAATAATCACAAATAATCATCATTTGAGTCTGGATTTAACCATCGTCAAAGTCGAGGTCTGAGTCACATCTTCAGGAAGAATGATCAGGTTTAAACTGCAGAAAAACTCAAACAATGATTCTCCATGTTTAGTCCTGGTTTAGTCCCGGTTTAGTCCCGGTTTAGTCCTGGTTTAGTCCAGGTTTAGTCCTGGTTTAGTCCAGGTTTAGTCCCGGTTTAGTCCAGGTTTAGTCCTGGTTTAGTCCAGGTTTAGTCCTGGTTTAGTCCTGGTTTAGTCCTCCTCATGTGAGATGGTTCTTGTGGCTCATGTGGGAGATGTTCTTTGGTGCTGGTCCATGGAGAGACTTGTTCACACTGAGCTGCTTTAAAGTCTCTGAGCCACAGGAGCCACAGACCTGAGCCACAGGAGCCACAGGAGCCACAGGACACATGTGTGAAGTACTTCCTGGTTCTAGTCCTGACTTGAGCAGCAGTGTTCTGGATGTTCTGGATGTTCTGGATGTTCTGGATGTTCTGTTCTGTGGCTCGTTTGGAGAGTCCAGTGATCAGGACGTTACAGTCGTCTAATCTACTGGACACAAATGCAGGATAAGTCTCTCTACGTCTGGTTTTGACTGTCACATTTAAGTTCCTTTAGCTTCAAAATGATCAGAGTCTGTTCGACGATTAAGCCGCTGAGACTGATTTACAATATTAAACCTGTTAAAACACACGACTGTCAGACATCAGAGATTACACTTTTAGATTTGAAAATGTTCTTGGATTTTGTCATTGCATTTGTCATAATTTGCCTTTTGTTTTAGCCGTTCTAAGGATGGACATTACACATTAGCCTTGGCAGTAAATGTTGTAGTACGATACGTGTCTAATATGCTTCAGATAAATAAGTACATTTGGGTTTTTTGGGGGTTTTTTTGTGCTATAGTCAAATCCTAACTGTGTGATATTTAAAAAAAAACACCCATTTGGGCTCATTTTGGAATAAGTTATTAAGATAATCATAGAAAACAGATGAACTTTGGTCAGTTTGAACATAACGTCGTGTGAGTGTTTGGACCTGATGAACACCGGATACGCAGAACTCTCCCTCCAGCCTTTTCAAAGTGAACACAGACTATAATGGAGCTCTATGCATGCTTTTAGAGCTCTCGGAGGCATTAGGATGTTATTGATGAGTTTGAGGACGCTCGTGAAACGTACAGTGCGTCTCATAAAATGCACCTGGAAAACTGCGCGACTCGGTGGTTTGGGGAAAATGCCGTAAAAAAATAGAACATTTCTCAAGCGCTTACGGTCCAGATCTTGCACTTTAGCTCGGGACAGATTGCATAACTGATTCTATAAGTTGTAAGTTTTCTGGTACAGTGAAACTTCTCTGATAAATAGTCCACCATCTGCTTGTCTCCGTGATTATGTCATTGCTTTGCCTGGAATGTTCCACAGTGCGGCGTTCAGCTTGGCTCGCTCCGTGCAGATAAGCAGGTGGCGCCACTCGGCCTGTCACCGTGATTACGATATCCACTTGTAATAGAGCTACATTTGAGTCATAAAAAGTAGAATAAATGATTTTTGTGGCTAATTATTGACCAATCAAACACATAGAACATTATGAACTGCAGCTCAGCTCTTTTAATGATACTGTCTCTTTAAAATGTTTTACTGGGATTATCTTGTATTTATTTATTTTTATCCTTTATCACCGTGTATCTCTGTGCGAACATATTGTGCTTTAAAATGTGTTATTGTGATGGATCGAGGCGCCACCAGGACAAGTTACAGGTCAGATCAGTGGAGAAGTGACCCTGACAAAGTATAGTTTAGTTGTTTTTTTGTTTTGTTTTTTCTTTTTCCCCGAAGGTATTTATTGTTATTATTATTATTATTATTATTATTATTATTATTATTATTATTTTATTATTATTATATTTTATTAATATATATTTTTAATAGATTTTTTTTTTTTTTTTTTTTTTAGCAATAATTAATTAATGCTAGATATATGCCATAATGCCATATTGGGGAATATTCTAGTAAAGCAATAATATCTCATAGATAAGTGACAAAGTGAACCTGAGCTGTGTGATAATTCTGTTTATACACTGGTCCGTCGTTTATCACGAGGTTCATGTTCCAAAAATAACCCGCAACAGGCGAAATCCGTGAAGTATCAGCTTTATTTTTACATTATTCTCTCTGTTTTTGTCTGTAAAACCCCTCACCACACACTTTATACACTTTTCTCACACAGGCGTTAACATTTTCTCACATTTCTCTCTCGTTTAAACTCTCTCAAAGTTCAAACCTTCGTAGGCGTCTTTGTCGGTGCAGAACGTTTCATCGACATTATGGGTTTTGTTGGGGAGAAAACAAATTGCAAACGTACAGCACTTCAGAGTCACACTGAGATCCAACGTTTATGTAAATTTGACCCTAATATAATGTTTGGTTTGTCGGGTCAGAGTTCGATTTAATTTGATGTATTTTTTTGCTTCTTCTTTGCTTAAATAAACCAACACGACAGTGAAGTTACAGCTCGTCTTTGTGTCCGTTCACTCTTGTTACATTTTTATCGGTGCGCTCCTCAAATGTGCTGTACCAAAACAAGTAGGAACCAATATTATTATGAAGAAAGTAAATAATGTATCCAACATAATATCCATCCATCCATGTTTTTCCTCTTTTCTGGGGTCGAGTCGTGGACACAGCAATTTAAGCAGAACTCCCTCAGACTTCCCTCACCCCAGACACGTCCTACAGCTCCTCCAGGCCCCGACAATAAATAATATTCATTGTTAATAAAATAAATACGAAGGAATAAACAAAATGCTAATGACCCCCCAAAAAATGCTAATACATAAAATAATATACGTGAAATAAATCAAAAGTTACATAAATTTGTCTGAACACATTCTGTACAGTCCAACAGCCAATCAGGACGCACGACACAATGGTCTACAGTCCAACAGCCAATCAGGACGCACGACACAATGGTCTACAGTCCAACAGCCAATCAGGACGCACGACACAATGCACGTTCATAAAAAAAGCCATGTAAAATTGCGACCATGAAAACTGAACCGTGATATAACGAGGGACAACTGTACAGTTTCTTCCAACGTTACACAGAATAACGTATAAATAAGGTGCACAGTGTTTAGTCGTTCTACAGTAGATCATAAAATACAGGTCTTTTGTATTTCCCAGCAGCCTCGGCGCCTCGGTGTGCTCTTATTTAAACAGTGAAGTGTATGGAGCTGTCATTTCCACTGTGTGACTTTACAGCGAGGTGAAGACTCCTAAAGCTCTTGTTTCCGATGCAGCGGGGACCAGAAGCTCTCAGTGAAATGCGATCGTGTCGAGTCAGATTTAGGAGCAGAGCCTCACCCGTCTCACTCACCTGTGGACGCACAAATCAGACGCAAACGGGGACAATCGCACACGTCGGGACATCGCAGGTGTGTGTGTATGTGAGTGTGTGCGACGGTGATTAAAGTGGAGATGTTTGTGTGAGGAGATTGGAGAGAGGATGTGAGGTGAGGAGAGGGAAAAACTCTTTATAACAGAGAAAAAGGCAAAGGAACATCGTTTAAATTTATCAAGAAGAGTCAGCTGAGGTAAGAACAGGGACAGGGCTGATGAGACTCGTACAAACGTCTTATTTTACAGCCGTGAATATGAACAAAACAACTCGTAATAATGTAATAAAGCCGTTGTTCAGTTGAGTCAGTCTTTGCTCAGTTGGTAGAGTTTTTCTCCACTGACTCACAAGTTGGCGGTGCGATTCCAGCTCCAACAGATGAATGCTGTCGTTGTTTTGGGGCAAGACACTTCCTCCCCCTCATCCCCGGCGTCGTGCTACCCTGTTGGGCGTGTGAACGGGTGAGGGGGGCGTTCACGTAAAGGCGAAGCGTACGGGACGATTCATACACAAAGTAATTCAAAGAGCTTTACAGAATAAGAAAGACGTAAAAATCACACAAATCAAAACAAAGAATCACAAGTAATTATCATAAAATTAACATTAAAACAGAAAAGGCAGAATAAAACCCTTTGAGAGACTTGAAGGTGGAAAAAAAAGTATAAAAATGTGACCAAAATGTCTCTTAACAAATCAAAGAACATTTTAAAGTCCTAGTTTAACGCATTTAGTTGAGAAATAATGGATTTTCATACAGTTTGTGAGATTTGTTTGTGCGCCTTTGTCCCTTTTAATATCGCCATAATTTAGTTTATTCACACATTCACGTTCATTTCCAATATTTTGTTCAATATCCAACTAATCAGAACTGTCCCGGGTTTGTTTGGTTTAGTTTTTCAGTTCGTCTTTACTTTAATCTCCACACACCTGTTACTTTAAACATTTTATTTGGTTATATTTGGTCAGTTCAGTTTAACTCCTCCGTCTGCTCTTACCTGAGTCTCCACATGGTCCAGACACAGAGGGGGCGGGGCCTGTGGCGGACATTTTTAAAGCCTTGGGTGTGGTCGTGGGCCGGACCATGTGGAGGGTTAAGTTCTTTTTCTTTTTGTTTTAAAGTCTTTTTGTATTTTGTAATGTTTAAGCGTTTATAGTTTTATTTTAAACACTTTTTTGAGGTAAAGAGATTCAGGCTGTCATAAATAAAGTAGTCTGAGATCCTGCTAAAGTTGTACCTGCTCCACCTGTGAAGTAAATGTCGTTTACCTGGAGGCGGAGCTTCTGGTTTGAGAGGGTAAATAAACAGGGCAGGTCAGTCTTTCGGGGAGAATCAGTGCAGCACATGTGGAGATTTCCTTAGTTTCTCGATTTCTGTTGCCTTCGTTTTAGTTAAGCACAGCTATTTTTTTGTAAATATGTTTTGTTTTTTGTTTTTTTCCACGGTGCCCTGTAATAAATTTCGGTAACAGGCCACTCCTACTTCGACCACATCGGACCAGCTTCTCCACAAGACCAAGAAAAAAAAATATACAACCCAACTCGAGTTTGAAGTTGTCCTTTTAGTGAGGATTTTGTGTTGTCCTTTTCACCTCTAAATTGACTTTCTTCCATTAAACATACACTGGACACGCTCATCTTTCCTTCAAACGTCACTTACTCTGATGAGGAGATGTTTGGGAACACACACACGAGCAGAAAGAGCAACGATCTGCACAAGAAATAAAAAGATCAGGATAACACGGAGCACTTTAGCACTTGAGCTTTGTGCGTTTTCTGTCGCCCGCTGTTGTAGCTCAGAATAGTGTGTGTGTTGTTAAGTTGTAGTGAATCTACTGCCCAGATCTCGTCTTCAAAGTCAAACTATCGTCATTAATATTCATTGCTTCACGTTGCACCATCTCGCCGAAGAAAATTCCTAGTTGAGTGAATTTTGCCAGCGAACAAAGGCAATAAAAAGCATGTTCTTCTGGCGTGCGTTTGAAGTTGTGCGGCGCCATCCAGCCCTGCGGAGGATCATCAGTCGTACGAGCTGAGGCGTTGTGTGTGGGTAAGTGGTCTCAGTGTCTCCCAGTGGAAAAATCTACTCAAAATTCAGACCTAATGTAATAAACAGCGGGATAATGGTTTCATGATTCAGTCGAGTCGTTCGGAGTGAGCCAAAAGGCCTTCTCCTGTCGTCTTTGTGTGCTTTTCCTTAACCTTTCCTTTATGCTTTTGAATAGTGTTTGTGTAGATTTCAACTATTTCTCGTCGTTGCATCTCTGACTTTAAAGACCGTGTTTTGACAGTAAGTTATTATGTGCAAAGTGTTCATCATCCGGGGGTCAAAGTTCTTAAAGTGTCAGCGCTTTTCAGACTTTTACGTAACTCCAGCTCTGTGTTTTCTAGTTGTTCTGTCACAGAGGGATGTTAAGAGTAAGTATTGTGTTGTGCAGTAAAAACATAGCGTCAGTATTTTAAACACACAGTAAATCACTATATCCACTAATCGTTCAGTTTATTAAAGTCTGAACAGTATATTTTGTACATTTTCTTTGCAAAAGTGGAGACATTTTGGGTATTTTTGTTGTTGTACGTTGGCGTTACTCATTGTTTTATTTAAATCTTTATTAGAGTCATAATGTGATTGTTTATTTTATTGCTGTTTATTTATTTGGTCTCGGTCTTGGACACAAAGATGTGGGCGTTTGTGTGACATAAAACATTTCATACATTCTCCAGACTGTGTCTTTGGAGGCGGAGGCTGAAGCTGAAGTTCTATAAAGTACATTTACTTCTATTACTCACTGCATTGTACTTTGTCCTGAGTCTCTGGACCATAGTACTCACTGCAGGAGGAGTCACAGTATCTCCTCAAAGTTTTATAAATGTCTCACAGAAAGCATCATCCCACACCAGTACGTTACGTGTGTGTTTGTTTTTTTCCATTTTTAAGTTGTATCGTTGTTTTGCTTTGCCTGGATGTTCCACAGTACGGCTTTAAGCTTATGTACTGTGCATTATTTCAATTACAAGTGTCTTTACTGCTGCAAAAGACGTAAATAAATGTTTTGTTGCTGCGATCACATCTCCACAGAGACAAACAGGTGGTAGATGGTAGAAAAAGATCCATAGTGCACCTTTAAAATGCTTGTATTTATTTATTTTTTAATGTTTAATTTAATGAAAAAGGACACAACAAATAGGCCTGTCATGATAAAACAGTTTGAAGCTCGATATGCAGCTACAGAAACGACAATATTGAAACTACTTTATGCCCCTGATACAAAGAATCGTCCCATTAAACTATTTTTAAATGTACTGCACCATCAGAAGAATCAGAAGAATCAGAAGAATCAACAGAAGAATCATAAAAAGGTCTGAGCTGCAGCGAATGAATCAGAATGAAGCAACAATCAAACACAGAAGTGATTTATTCTTCGCTCTGCAGCTCAAATCTGACCTTCTTACATAAAAATAACAAAAACTGTCCCCACTTTTGCAAAGAAACTGTACAAGATAAATACTGTGCACTAAAATATATAGTTCCAGGTTTTATATATGGAACGAGAACTCGATATCATGATTATTATGACAAACAATCGAGAAGTGTAAAAAGAAGAGGCAAAAACCGAGGCAGAAGCGCTTAAAGAAAGATAATTATATAGTTTAAGAAGGTTCTGTTGGACTCGGTGGTTTCCTAAAGTTTTGACCTCATTTAATCACCTCTTTACGGGCTCCGTTAGTCGCGCGAAAAACATGAACACGGGACTGGATTTGTCGTCGTGTTTCGCTGCAGCAGAGTCTCATCGATGGTTCAATCTCATCTGTGTCTTTTGCTTCAGTTCAGTAATGTCCTGTATCTTTGTTCAAACTCATTTTCACCGAGGGCCACATCAGCAAAATCAAAATGGCCGCCATCAAGGGCCAGATTTAACTGTGCGGCAGAGTAAATATCACGAAATGTAACCGAATGTCGACGTAGACTGTACTGACCTCGCCTCATAACACAAAAAACACACAGGTTTTTCTCCTCAAAGCACAAACTTGAAATCACCGTCACCTTTTTTCCTCCCAACTTCCTTCCACGCCGACAATTTTCCTCTTCATGAACATTTTGTGATGATTATTTGCAAATATTTCTCAGCTCCACTTGCTGCACACATTACAGCAGTATAGACTTAAATTAAAAGGCATGATCATCATTTTAATATATCTTGCGGGCCACATAAAATGACGTGGCGAGCCGCATTTTGCCCCCGGGCCTTGAGTTTGACACGTGCATTATATCTTTAACACCACGATACTCACTGTGCTTCTTCAGGACGAGACATTTCTCAGAGGTTCATTCAAAAATAACGAGTCTTTAATCAACAGGACAACAAAAAGGGCAAAAATACAACGTGATTAAAAAGTTTTCTAACCCCCGAGTGCGACAGAACAAATCGAATAACTACATCTCCTCACTCGCCTTTGGAACTGAATTTAAAAACTGCAAAAAGACTTTATGAAACGCCCGTCTGGTTCATGTTTTCTTCTTTCCCCGCACACCTGGATGTGACTCTGCCGTTCGCTGCGTTTGAATCGTCGGCTCGTCGGCTCCACGCTGAGTTTCATTGTTTATCCGGTGCTTAGTTTTGCGTCTCTGATGTTTTGCTGTTTTGTCGTCTACACGGGTCTACGCTGTGACGGCTAATTGGTGTTGAAAAGAGATAATTTCGTCAGTGCTGTTGGATCTCCGCGCTGTCATTTCTTTGTTGTCGTCAAATCAGCGTGACGGTTTTATTTTTGGACCGACTATGATCAGACGTGTTTAGAAATGAGGATATTATTTCCCCATCGTCGAACTTTTTCCACCTCTTCACTGACTGAGAACGACTCGCTGTGACGTCCGCACGACTAAATTACACCTTATTTTTGGCGCGCGGTTACATAAGTCCGTGTTCTGACGTCTGAAAAATGTAAATTGTCTTTAAATGATCAAACGTGATTAAACTGAACAGCCTTTTATTCTTCTGCCGTGTTTTTAAACCTGCAAACGACTCGAGACATAAGCGTTTTTCTTACCTGACGCTGCCCTTTACTGTGGTTTATTACTGACAAAATAAACAAATATTGACGGCGTTATGGACTTGAGCAGATAAGTGTTTGTGCCGCTTGACATTTTAATCGTTGCTTGAGTTTTATTCCAAATGTCGGGGGCAGGGCCTGTTGTGGTTTGCCCCTTTAGCGTAACTATCATTAACGCTGCACTGTGCAACTTTCCCAGTAGCGCTCTGCTCGTTTTCACTGATATTTCAGGGCATTTCCTGGGAATGTGGCACAGAATGGCTTTAAACTTTTGTATCTCCCTGGAAACGAGCACACGGAGTCACCAGGCGAAGTTACAGGTTGGATCAGACGGTAAAGACGTGAGTTTGACGATGTATTTTACAACAAAATAAACACAAAAAACATTAATTATCTAAATGTTAACATATAAGCTTAATGCCATGCTGTGGAACATTATTGGAGCATTCAGAATACACCACAGTGCACAAAGTATTATGAATTTACAAATCTGTGCATCGTAGTGTCGTATTTTCCGGACCATAAGTGAAAAAATGGATAATAATAAAGAAAAAACGCGGTTGTGAGTGTGAACGTAACAAAAATGTGAAATTATATTCTCAGATGTGACTTATATTCTTGAATAAACTATGAAAAGAAAAAAAATGTGACTTATAGTACGGAAAATACAGTAGTAGTCACGTGCTGCTGGCCCTTCGCTTTATTATCTCATGTGTATTTTGTATTTTTGCTCGTTTTGGGGCAGGTTACAGTATAAATAGTGTATCCAGGGGGCGCTCTCTGGCGTTCTTGCTCTTACTCGTGCACCGCCACGCCCTCCACACCTGCGGCGCACGCTCGGCTCTGAACGCTCCACACGTGTTCGCTGCAGTTAGTCTTTTGTGTTTGACCTGGTGGGACTGTCCTGTTTTTATTAGTCTATTTTTAGTTTATTTTAAGTCTATTTTTAGTTTATTTTAAGTCTATTTTTAGTTTATTTTTAAGTCTATTTTTAGTTATTTTTAAGTTTATTTTTAGTTTATTTTTAAGTCCATTTTTAGTTTATTTTTAAGTCAATTTTTAGTTTATTTTTAAGTCTATTTTTAGTTTATTTTTAAGTCTATTTTTAGTTTATTTTTAAGTCTATTTTTAGTTTATTTTTAAGTCTATTTTTAGTTTATTTTTTAAGTCTTTTTAGTTTATTTTTAAGTCTATTTTTAGTTTTTTTTAAGTCTATTTTTAGTTTATTTCAAGTCTATTTTTAGTTTATTTTTAAGTCTATTTTTAGTTTATTTTTAAGTCTATTTTTAGTTTATTTTTAAGTCTATTTTTAGTTTATTTTTAAGTCTATTTTTAGTTTATTTTTAAGTCTATTTTTAGTTTATTTTTAGTCTATTTTTAGTTTATTTTTAAGTCTATTTTTAGTTTATTTTTAAGTCTATTTTTAGTTTAAGTCTATTTTTAGTTTATTTTTAAGTCTATTTTTAGTTTATTTTTTAAGTCTTTTTAGTTTATTTTTAAGTCTATTTTTAGTTTATTTCAAGTCTATTTTTAGTTTATTTTTAAGTCTATTTTTAGTTTATTTTTAAGTCTATTTTTAGTTTATTTTTTAAGTCTTTTTAGTTTATTTTTAAGTCTATTTTTAGTTTATTTTTAAGTCTATTTTTAGTTTATTTTTTAAGTCTTTTTTAGTTTATTTTTAAGTCTATTTTTAGTTTATTTTTAAGTCTATTTTTAGTTTATTTTTAAGTCTATTTTTCGTTTATTTTTAAGTCTATTTTTCGTTTATTTTAAGCTATTTATCTATTATCTTTTATTGCATGTTCCATTTTCCTTCTGTTCTTTAACTGTGCGGTGCAACATTGTAATTTCCCCACTGTGGGACTAATAAAGGCAGATCTTTTTTATCTTTTTTTCCTTTTGTTTGAGTTGGTTTGAGGATGCTTTTGGTTTCTTCTCTTTCTTCTCTCCTTCCTTCGGTCCGGTCCTTTTGTTGTCTTTGGCTCATCAGGTCCATCTTTCTGTTTTTACTTTGTTTTGTTGTGGAATTTCTAACAGTAAAAACCTTAAAAATATAAAATCAACAGAGAAGTCGTCTTGAATCAAAAAGTCTGGTTTATTGAATCGTGCAGAATCGTCAAAGAGCCGTTCTCCCTCGTGTCGTCTCACCCTCAGCTCACAAATGAAAATACACACAGTGGGTTTATACCATCAAAACTATCTCACCCGTTTAGTCTAGACACAAACGCACAAACAAAAGACACACTCAAATATAACAACAGACGGTATAAAGAAGGTTAAAAACATCCATAAGAAAACAAAGATTTAAGGTCACAAAAGCCATAACAGGGAGGAGGTTTTGGGGCCTTTTAAAGTAAATTAAAAAGTAAAATAAACAGTTTCACTTTCCATTCCCCGTTGTTTTGTTCTTTGTTCTTTGATACGTCCGCTCCACCTTTGGGTCGTAGCAGAACTTTATCTGGTTTCAGTCTGACACCTGTTCTGCTGTTAATGATCTTTTCTCTGTGTTTTTCTGCTTCCAGGTAAGATTCTCTCGTCACTTCAAACTGTCAGTTCTTGACATGTTCCTGTCGCCTGAAAGTGCCACTGAAAACACAAAAGTAGGTTAAACCAAACACACATTCACACACACGTCTGGTCACATGTGGCTTTGGAGTTTTTATCTCTGCTCTTGAGTAAAATCTGCCTGATGAACTATTAACGTCTGTATTTATGCAAAAGGTTATTGTGTAAAATGCTTTTATTGTTATTAATACTGAGGTAAAAGTGGTGAAACTGGTTCTCGTTCTCACAAAAGCATCAGTTTTAACTTTATTTCAGGCTTCGTTACAATTAAACAGGCAGATAAATGTGTTTTTATTGATTTGGTTCTGTTATAAATCCAGATGTGCTACTTGTTGACCCTTGGAAATTTGCACATTTGGTTCTATTTTCCATTGTTTTTTTTGTTTTTTTTTGTAGTAAAGCATGACAAGGTGAGTTTATTTGTATAGAACATTTAATACACAAAGTACTTTAGAGAATAAGAGCGAAAAAGCACAATGCAAACATAAATAATCATAATTAAAGTGACATTAAAAGAGCAGAATACATAAACCTCTCACAATTATATTTGAATTATCCAGACTGTTGCTTTATGTAACATTTCCCCACACAAACGCGAGTGAAAAACATTACGAGAGCGACGGTTTCCTCGGAGCGTTTAAATGTCAGCTCTGAAAGCCTCTAAGACACAAATCCTTCTCCCCGTGAGCGACGTTACAGGTGCTTTTTTTTACAACGTGCGGCGTGACTCAGGGCTGCGGGGCGGAATCTGATAAAAGACGATAAAACTCACAGCAGCTGGAGCGAAAGAGCAGAGGAGGACGAGGGGAAGGAACGAACGAGGCCTCGTAAAAGAGAGGACGTTTACGGAGACGCTGTCCTCTGTCTCCTGTCGGTAAAGAGCAGATCCAGTCCGTGTTGTTGTGTTCCACCACGTTTTGGCTTTTTCCGTTTTAAAACAGACCTATTAAGACAAATCGACTTTCTTTTTTAGAGCTTTTAAACGTGTTATTGTCATTTCCTCTCAACATTTACTCACCCGGAGTCAGTTTTTAATCGCTTATTCTCAAGACGACATATTGCCAATCAATCTCTCCGCTCCTGGCGTACGCCCACTGCATTTTATTTTCTTAATCAGTCGTTTTAGCACAAAGGAAAACAAAAAAAAACCTGCAGCGATCCATAGGAGAAGCTGACTCTTTTTTGTTTATTGTGATGACGTTTACGGCGACGTCAGCTCCCGTTGGACGCCGCAGTTTTCTAACGCAAAACTCAGCGGATTTGTTTATTTTATCAAGTCGTTTTAAATAAATATTGCGATTTAAAAAGTGGAAATTATGACATAACGATCCACGGGCGTCGTAGATTCTAACGAGCACAAGAACGAGCCGATGACGCAGTTACATTCTGATAATTGTTGTGTTAAAACGAGTAAATACTGTGAGTTTTCTGGTCTTGCGTGACGTTACATACACTGGAGTTTCCTTTCCTCGTCTATTTGAAAGTGGGTTAAATGTTTTGTTGTACTGTGTTTGCAATCACCGCTCAGAATCAATACTGTGGCTTTAAGCGTCGTTTTCCTCGGTTCACTATGAATATCTGATATCTCAAAATAAATTGCTTTTTGCCGATATTAATTTACAGGATAAAACAAGTGCGGTGTGATGGATCAATACTTACGTCACTTCATGTTTCTGTAATTCGCTCGTGTGTTTATGGAGACACTAGTGACCAGAGTCTGTTGTGATTGATTTGATTTTAACGTGTTTGTAAAGTCTAAATCGTGACCTTTGTGCTCGTTTGTGGAGGTCAGTGATGGGATTTCAAGTGTACGCCGCCATTTTGTGTGAGAAAAATCAATAGTAATGTTTAAGTTTAGCATTTACTGTATTTCCCGGACGATAAGTGTCACTTTTGTTCACAGTTTGTCGTTGGTGTGACTTATCCTCAGATGAGACTTTTATGTGAAATGATTCAAATCTATAATTCTACATCTTTGTTATTATCAAACTGACAACTGTCTATTTTATTATTATTATAACTTGACTTTAAAGATAAAATGTCTGTTCTTGGTCACTACTTCCTGTTAGCGTCACTACTTCCTGTTAGCGTCACTACTTCCTGTTAGCGTCCCTACTTCCTGTTAGCGTCACTACTTCCTGTTAGCGTCACTACTTCCTGTTAGCGTCCCTACTTCCTGTTAGCGTCACTACTTCCTGTTAGCGTCACTACTTCCTGTCCAGTTTTATCTCTATGTTTTAGCAGAATCTCACAAAAATTAATAAATCCTGTTAATAGATACTTTTGTTCTCTATTTTATTCTTATTATTATAACTTGACTTTAAAGATAAAATGTCTGTTCTTTGTCTCGGATTTTGTAAAATAAATTTCCCCAAAAATGCGACTTATAGTCCAGTGCGACTTATGTTTTTTCTTCATTATTCTGCATTTTTTGTCTGGTGTGACACATAAATACAGACATGTTTATACCAAAAGCAGGTTTTGCTTCACTCGGCCCAGATTCTGTTATTTTCTGATCTATTTTCTATTTTAAATGTCGTTTCCTCGTCACAAACAGACCTGGAGTTGTGTTTTGTTTCATTCACATGTTCAACACACAAACCCTGCAACTTATTAACACATCAGGCCTATTTTTATTAATATTTTAAATGTTTACATTAAAAAGTTCATATTACACAATTTTCTGATCTGTTTTAATGTTGTTTCCTCATCAAAAATAGTAAATATTTACTTTAAATACACTCAAAACTATGAAATATTGGCCTCATTAAAATGTTTTGACACATTTTCTTCCCATTTAACCATTTAAAATAGATGATTATGAAAGTACATTTACTAACTTTAAATTAATGTATTTTAAGTTGTTTTTTAAGTTTATATCACACAAAATTGACTCTTGTAGTTTTAATCCTTGTTAGTGATTTTACTCCCTCAAAAACAGACCTGGAGTTGTGTTTTGTTTCACTCACACACGTTAAACACACAAACCCTGCAGAGTTCTTCTCTCAAACTGAAAAAAACACTCCGTTCCACCTTGTGATGTCATCATGTGGTGATACAGGAAGTGCTCCACTGTGTTTTTAAACTCCACACACCTTCATTTATAGAATCATTTGGATCATTTCAGTCCTGAATTGACAATCTCTACTCAACAAAAAGTAAAAGTTGAACTTGAAAACTACCACTTGATGACATCACAAGGTGGAACAGAGCGTTTTGAGCTTTGGAGATGAGACAGACGAATAATAAAGGAAACAAAACACAACTCCAGGTCTGTTTTTGAGGAGGAAACAGGATTAGTACACGGTTTAAAGTTGAGACGAGGACATTTTGCGTAATATTTGACCTTTAAGACCCAGCGTGTCTGCGTTTTATATTCGCACAAATTCACTATTTCTTTTAAATCTGTCGCCGAAATGGAACCAAGGGCTAATTTCCTCCATGACCAGTAAAAGATGAAGAAAAACCACGAGGGAAAATGAAGACATGTGAGGCCAGGACCTAATTATGAGCGAGTTTATCAGCTTTTTGAACGAGACCTCTGAGTCATGGTGTGTGTGTGAGTGTGTGTGTGAGTGTGAGTGTGTGTGAGTGTGTGTGGGTGTGTGTGTGTGTGTGAAGTTTAAACCCCGTCCGCCTCAGTGTATGTTTGTCTTGTTTTAATTTGCATGATTTAACACTTTACACTGTGCTGAATTCATTACTGCGCTGTCCCCGTGGGAGTGTTCACTTTCACCTGTCGTCGCTCTTTTTGTTCAGTTGAAATAATTGAAAGAGACGATTTGTTTCACTAAATCATCCACACGCTTAAAGGTTAAAGGAAAAGGCTAATGCTAATAAGAGATTTAAATACTTAGTGTTTCATATTTCTCATAGTTCCACTTTGGCTTTAAACGTGATTTAAAACGGCTTTTTTATTTGTTTTTTTGTTTTTTTATCTGCTGATACCAGATACCAGTCAGTACAGTTCAGTTTATTTTGATGCTCACCAAAGTGCTTCACATAAAAAGTAAAATAAATAAATGGATAAAAAAAAAATACATGGATAAATAAAAAAATAAATAAATGGATGAATAAATAAATGGATAAATAAATGGATAAATAAATAAACAAATAAATGGATAAATAAATAAATAAATTGATAAATAAATAAATGGATAAATAAATAAATGGATAAATAAATAAATGGATAAATAAATAAACAAATAAATGGATAAATAAATAAATGGATAAATAAGTAAACAAATAAATGGATAAATAAATAAATAAATGGATAAATAAATAAACAAATAAATGGATAAATAAATAAATAAATAAATGGATAAATAAATAAATGGATAAATAAATAAATGGATAAATAAATAAACAAATAAATGGATAAATAAATAAATGGATAAATAAGTAAACAAATAAATGGATAAATAAATAAACAAATAAATGGATAAATAAATAAATGGATAAATAAATAAATTGTACATAAAAATACAGATAATACAAAACATGGGGAAAGAACAAATAAACACCTGTATAATCCTGTCCAGCTGGTGTTAAATACCAAGGAGAAGAGGTGGGTTTCAGTCTAGTCTTAATTTGCATTAAAAACTGCAAGGACCTGACAGGCAGAGGGCGCTGTCACGTCTGGTTTTGGGCACAGCAGCAGGACTCTGGGTGGAGTATTAGGTGACGCCGACATTAATCAGAACAAAACATAGAGTAGATGGTTCTTCCCACACGACACACGTCACAAAACATGTTCTATTTATTTATTTGTCCATCTTAGAGTTTATTTGTCTGGACGGTGTAGTGTGAAATGGGGTTAAAGAGCGAGGACGACATTCAGAAATTAGAGAATACAGAACCTGGACCTTGATCCTGAATTTCTTGACGTTATTATTATTATGAAAAAGTGTTTTATTTTCTTAATTCTCGTACTTCACACCTGAACCAATGGAAATCTTTGAACTGATCCATCCAGTTTTCCGCAGAATCACTGAGGCTGCGCTATAATTAAAATGGACATAGAAAATTGAAAAACTATCGCCCTGAAACTCCCTCGTCTCCACCCCCAGCGTAAGTCCATTGTAAACTGTCTCGTTCTGCCTTTGAAGCCGTGTTTAATTTTGCCCCGTGGAGTCGACCGGAGCTAATTTGCCCGAGCTCTAGTGGCCTGGTTTATATCCCACAGAGCTCTCCGGTCCCCAGTGCGGCCCCGGCAGTGGGATCCCGGCGCAGATCACAGCCTCTGTTCAGGACACGGAGCCGATAATTACATGAGAAAAGAGCCACACAGAGCGGCTCCACTCCAGCTGGACCGAAGGGGCAAAGCTCCGACACCTGCAGCGCAAACCCACATTAATTATCACAGTTTTATGCACGAAAATCTTTCTTCTAAACGTTAAAACCACTGCTTTACTCGAGTGGGTTCATATGAGGCGGCGCGTTGTGTTTCCTGTATTTATAGTTATTCCCGGGAGTCACAGGATTTATTTTTTTTCTTTTTCTCGCGTCGCACCTGAGGGAGAATATCCTAGTTTCAGGTTTGTACAGTCACATTTTTTAGCGCTTTTCCAGTATTTCTAGGCACTCAAACAGCTTTAGATCATTCATAAAACAGTGTGCGCTGACGCTGGAGGTGAAGTGGGTTTAGTGTCTTGCCCAAGGACACAACAACAGTATTTCTTTGAGGGATTTAAGAGCGGGATTTGAACCACCAACCTTGGACATTGGACAGACACCCCAACTGAGCTAAGATCGTGTATTTAGTAGGAACGTTCTTGATATTTCTGCTGTTTGAAGTAATTTATCCAAACAGAAATAATACGATCGATGAGGACGAAAAAACAAATGAACTGAAAGAGTTTTGTAAGGGCATCTGATGTAACGAACGACAAAGCCAAACTGATGAAAATGTGTTAAATATCTGTGGGAACCCTGCAAGAAAAAGGCGAAAGATGAAGAATACAGCCCCGTGATTATATAAGATCTAAAGATGTGGCTGATTGCAACAGGAACGGCGTAAAAATATCTCACTTTTGTCAAATGAAGGGACCTGTGTGCATCTTCTACACGTTTTTCCATGTTTTTTGGTGACACTGCATTAACTTTCATTCATTTTCTGGAGACCTTTACCTAATCTGAACGTAAACTCTAACCTTAACCTTTTATCTGAACTTTAAACTTTGTTGTTGATCTAAAAAGTAGAATAAAAATAGGATTTACCTCATGACGATCTGATTTGTGTCCTCATAAAAGACGATTTATCAATAATACTAATATAAAGATGGTTCCGTTGGTCTAAAAGTGTCGAGCTGCGGGAGTTTTTTTTGGTTTTTTTTGCTGGGTTAAGTCTCCAAAAGCTGCAAAAAGTTGTGTACATATTCACACGTAAACGATTCTTCCGCGCGTCGCAAAGAGTCCTGAAACTGCAGCCCGAGGACAAACCACCTCTTTTACCTTTTAAGTCCGTACAGGTTGTTTTTTACGGCTGACTGGGCTCAGATGTTTCGCTCTTTTGTCGTACAGCTGGAGTTTAGCAGAAAAAAGAGTGAAGAACGGCTTGTTTCGGGAAATTTTGGACCCGTTGTTTGCGTTGTGCGCTCGACTGAAATAGCCCAGCGTCAGGGCGAAGTGTGTCCAGACTCTGCAGCTGTCTGTGTCAGCCAACCCTGGAAATGCCAAGGTGTTCTGACAAGCCATCAAAACAATTACAACAATTATATTTTCAACAGTTATTATATCAACATGTTCAGAAAAGGTCAAACGAGTCACTCTCTATAATCGTGTTTGATGGCAGCGCCTGAAGTTTAAAATGGCGGCGTAAATCTGCGCAGAGACCGTCCATTTTCAAAGTCAAGAGTCCGACGGCCTCCTTAAAAATCAGAAACATCAGACCCTGACGTGGCACTTGTTGAGACACTTGCACTCTTGAATATTTAGGCGTAAAAATCATGCAGTGATGTAGAAAAGTCCAAACTTTATGCAGAAACATGAATTCTTAAGATGAACTCACACTGATCCATTTGGACGGCTCTGAGATGGAGATGAGGATTAATCACAAGTGTAGAATTATGGTTTGAGCTGGAGCCAAAGGTGAAGGCGAAACCAAAACAAACACGGCGACACCAGCAGACGTGTTTAAACCTGTCAGTGAGAACGTCCAGAACAGACTTTTAATCATTATATTTCAGCTCAAAAATAGTCTGAACTCTGCTCCACGGCACACGGCTTTACTGACGGAGGACGGGCTGTGGACCTTTTGATTAAAAAGACCCAAAATGATTACTGACAATCAGAGAAGACTTAATCTCAAGACTACACTATAGAGCGAACAATACTCATTAGTTGGAGCGTAATATTCACGTCACATACATATGCATGAGGGAGATGGGATTCAGAGCTGGAACTGTGACTTTGAAATGACAAATGTCTTTGCAAAACACATTTTCAAGGAGCAAGAGAACGACTTTTATAAGTTTGACAGTTGGAGTCTCACCATTTTACAGTTGTTTTTTTTAAGTATAATTGTTAATATTTTTGTATTTGCCCATTTCTAACCTCAGTTTTTCTCCCAGTCGAGTTACGTTAAAGTTCCTCTGGCCTCAATTTGACCTCAATTTGTTTCTCTTATAACTTTTTTTACAATTTGGAGCTTATTTTCAGTCTGACTTCCGACTAATATACAGATACCAAATGTATTTATTTAGTTGTTTTTTAAAATGTTGGTTAATAGGCCATATTTTAGTAAAGATTGTGCATTTTTGAACCTCAAAATCTCCTGCAGCTCTTCATTTCCATCACTGTCCTGTGTTTGTCGAGTACAGAGGTGGAAATTAAGTTGATCTGAGTTATAAGAGAAACAAACTGGGGTCAAATTGAACTTTAACGTAACTTGTTTTTCAGACAGTTCTTATTTTACAATCAACATTCATTCAATCAACTTTTATTTTTGACACAAATCATCCACATGAACCAAATGGCCCAATTTTTAACCCATTTGATGAAGAAATGTCCGAGTTATTTTTATTGTGAGTTATTTTGTGGGGTCATAAATCACCCCAGGATTAAAGAACATACACACACTGTGATCTTCTAAGAGTGTACGTACAAGTATTTTACAACTTAAACCCCAACCACAACATTTACGAGCCCATTTTACACATTTTTATCATCAATATCGTCATCGGGAATCGGATAAATATTCTAGTTTCGCAATATTCCCCACCCCTTTACCTGTTCGTATTCTTTTATCCAACAGTTTAAGATCTAACTTTTCCTCCTTTGTGTGTTAGCAGCACCTCTGACCTCGATATGACGCGTTTGGATTGTTTCATTGTTGAGTTAAAACAATGTGACAGTGAGTAATGTCGCCTCAGCCGTACATTTACTGAGTGGATGGCCAGGTTATCCATCGGTGCTAATCTTCCGGTGTTGCTCACGGTAAAGAAGGCCATCGCTCTTCCTGACACGTCTGATCTATGTGAGTTAACGCCGCGATTCCCCTCCCACCGTGACGCTCCGTTCATCCCGACGTACCTGCAGCAGCTCTACACTTACAGCACAAAACCGCGTAACGACTCCTTTAGCATTAGCCACAAACGTTCTCTTAAAGTTGAGCCAAAATCCACGTAACCAGCTCAGCCTTCGGTCCAAATCACACAGACTTCCCCCGCGTCGCTCTGACATGTACTGCACACGTACGGCGTTTAATCAAGATGAAATTAGATTATATTTCTACAAGGAAATTGAATATTGATCTGATTGTCTGTGGTGCAGCTCTTTGTGTTGGGGCAGTTGGAGCAGAGCCTCAGTCCAGACAAAGATACTGATTTAAATACTATAATAATAAGAAATCCCTTTTTTTTTTCTTTTTTTTTCTTTATTTATTTATGGGAAATACAGTACAAAACATAACAGGACTTGACAAGAAATAGAAACACGCACAGGAGACAAAGAAACAGACAAGAGAGTGATAAAAAACAAACAAAAACAAAACAGTACAAAGCAAAGGACAATACAGAAAAAACAAAAGTCGAGGTGAGTTATAATGGTTAAATTATACCATGATAATAATAATAATAATACATTTTATTTATAGGGCGCCTTTCTGGGCACTCAAGGTCACCGTACATACAATATATACAATATATATACATATACAGACAGTTAAAATCAACATTTATGAACATACAGTTAAAAGCTTTCAGATAAAAACATTGAAAAAGGACAGGGCAGGTGTGGATCATAAAGAACATGTCAGTCTGAACACGTGGGATTTGAGTTTGGATTTGAAGTGTGAGTGTGTCAGTGTTGCGGAGGTCAGGGGGGAGAGTTCCAGAGCTGGGGAGCAGAGCGGCTGAACGCCCTGCTCCCCACGGTGACGAGCCGGGCTGAGGGAACAGAGAGATGGAGAGAGGAAGAGGAGCGGAGAGAGTGTGGCAATATGGAGGAGGTCTGAGAGGTGTGGAGGTGCAGGGTTATGGATGAGGTCTGAATGTGTGGAGCAGGGTTTTATATTGGACGTGGTGTGAGATGGGGAGGTGCTGTGGGATGGATGGGTGGATGGGTGTGATGTGGTTGATGAAGGTCCGTGTGATGATGCGAGCTGCTGAATTCTGAACCAGCTGAAGTTTATGCAGTGTTTTTTGTGGGAGACCAAAGAGAAGAGAACTGCAGTAATCCAGGCGACCCCTACTTTTGATATAGAAGACCAAGTGGAACCAGGATTCATTTGATCGTATTTGCATTTTTACCGAATCGACACAAATCTTTACGTTTCTGTTTTGAATAGTGGAAAAAAAATAAAAAAAAATCCTATAGTACTGTACTGCGTTCTCCATTACTTTTCAACTGGATGGATGAGGCACTGTGGTGGTTACAGATTCACTAATAGATTGATTTATTTTTTTCTTGTTTCAGACGAATTGGGTCATTTTATTCTGAAGAATCTGCACATTCGTTGCGTATAAGTCGACTCAGCATTCGTTTGGTCAAAGTAGTTTTCAATGTCCTCTGTAAATGTGGTGAGCCTGGTGTTTTCTGCTGCCTGTGCATTATCACGGCTCATTACCCGTCTGGAGTCATCATACAGTTTGTACTCCACAGAACCGCTACGTAACATCTCAGAACTTCCCCACGTGAATGTAGAAATGCTTACAGACTTTGGAATATTGTGTACATCTTGTAAATACGAGCCGTTTTCCCGTTGCTGTGTCACGCAACGTCGTCCGTGCAAAACATCTGCTTCATTAGAGGCTTTAGTTTTACGGCACTGAGATGAACGAGATGTTTGAAGTTGAACCTGGGGTCAGAAATATGTTGATTTTGAGGAATACTTCAGTTTTCGTGAGTGGAAATATTTACATTGTGGACCCCATCCTTGTGACATTGTTATCTGACCAGAGAAAACCACACGCTTTGACAAAACTGGACAAAAACGAGTGGATTTGGAGCTGGATCTTAACTTCAGATCCTGTTTTCCTGATTTCAGGGCGTGATTGACAGGCGGATTAACCAATCAGAGAGATGCACGGTGTTTGTGACAAAAGTAACATGGCTGTGTGCATGTAGAAAAGAAAAAAGAAAAAAAACAACAACAAAAGATTGAGAAACAACAGATTTTAGCAGAGTCAACTGTCGAAGTTCTATGCTCTGCACCGTTTATCTCAGAAAAATGAGTTCTATAATCTCTAGGATTGTTTTATCTCAGTAAAATGAGTTCTATATTTCTCTGAATGTTTCTAATATTTTTGAGAGGAGACGTCTTCTGCATTTGACAAACACGTGATACAAAACGACTGGTTGGACCGTCTCAAATGTTCTTTTCTGGTGTAAGCGTCAAACAGGACAAAGAGACTGAGACATAAAGTCAGAAGGTTTAATGAGTTCTACAAAGGTAAAGTGAACAATGAAGCAACGGACTCTTTGGGAAGGACAGAAGAGAGTCCTGAGATGTTTACAGCTTTTATAGGACCTCAGTGTGTTTGTGAGGCGGGTCTTCTTCATCCTGGTGTTACACGTTAAGAAACTTTAGGCCACGTCGAACAGTGATGATAGTTTTGTGACCGTCTCAAATGAGGACGGAGGATTTTCACCCTTTTGTTTTGTTGATTCTTTTGGGTTTCATCAGGACGTAGAAGTGGTCCAGCAGGGGGCATTGTATTACTTTAGTCACTGACATATTGTGATTCGTACTTCTCTACACTTTTCCCATCGACTTCTCCTATTGGTTCGCCTCTGAGTGCTTAAATCCAGAAGAATCAGACATTTATTTACCTCTTGAAGGCAACAGGAAAATACAAAGTGCACCTGGTTTGTGTCAAAACAAAAATTCAGATCTAGCTCCAAGAAAATGGTTCTATTTTTTGCTTTCCCTCATCAGCGGGACCCACGGCTGCTGTTTTGAAAGACTAAACACAGACTCACTACTGTGTTATTAGATCAATCACTGCTGGTTTATCATTACAGAAGCCAAATAACCCAAGGCACGCTTTGTATTAGTAATATTATTTTTCTTTTATACTAGCAGCATGACATAATTGACCTTTTCTTGGCTGAAGATAAGGATTGAACCACAGCAGCTGAGGTTAATAAACAGTGATATTAGTGTCGTACAAAGGAATATTGTGTTGTGGTTTAATGAGTGAGATACTGATGACATTTTGTTTCCTATGCAAAGAAAACATGTTTTAAATGGGCAGCAGTCATGGAGTTTGCATATTCAGAAGGTACAATAGGGACAGAACTCACCTGAAAAATGATAATAATGACTTCCAGCTGCATCACATCAGATTTTCCTGACGTATCTTCTGATCTATAGATACAAAATGCTCATTATAATCTGTAATCTGTACATCGAGGTCTCGCCGTTCAGAAATAACGTCTCATGAATCGTCCTCAGTCTTCATCTTCAAATCATCTTAAATCTGCTCTGGTTTGATCCTCTCACTCAAGTGTCATCATGATTTAATCCAGTTGATAAAATATTCATTTAAATCTCCTACAGTAAACTCAGTCGTGACGTGTGTCTGATCAGGAGTGACAGGCTAAAGTAATGCTAACAAAAAGGAGCTTTTAGCTCATTGTGCGTCGGCTCACATTGACAGCGGCTTTCATTTAAAATAATGACACTGCTTAGAAATTTCAATTTCCTCTGAGCTGCTGCGAAAAATCTCAACAGTGAATACAAACGTCAGAGAGAATGGATAACCTTTCAACTTTAGAAGAGTAATATCACTGCAGAGACAGGACCAGAGAGTGTCAAGAAGTGGAGTGTGACGTCACCCACGGAGTCAGATGAAGCTCAGGTGAAGCTCTGATGAAGCTCAGGTGAAGCTCAGATGAAGCTCAGATGAAGCTCAGATGAAGCTCAGATGAAGCTCAGATGAAGCTCAGATGAAGCTCTGGTGAAGCTCAGATGAAGCTCAGATGAAGCTCAGATTTAAGGTCAGATGAAGCTCAGATGAAGCTCAGATGAAGCTCAGATTTAAGCTCAGATGAAGCTCAGATGAAGCTCAAAAGAGGCTAGCAGTTAAAGCACTTCCTGGATGTAAAGCTCTATATAGAAACCATTTACCAACAGCAGTTTACACCTGTTATACTTTTTACAATTTCCTCACTAAATATGTTTTTGCCGGCGTAGCGCTCAAGGAAAGTTAGTTTTTTTACTTAGATGACTATTTCGTTGTGCAATAGAGAAAAGTTAAATTAAGGGAAATTTATACCCATCAGTTTTGTCCATTAATATAGAATTGTATAACTTTGGACCATAGACTCTATAAAAAGTGTGAATTCTGGCCACGAGTATCATAGCAACCAAAGAGCCAATCAGGAGCGAGGCTGTTGAAGGTAACGCCCCTTCCCACTCGCACTGCTGCTTTAACAGGAAGCGAGCGAGCAACACTGTCAACTTTGTTTTTATTTATTGATTTATTAATATTTTTGATTGAGACGATAAATGTTAATGAACAAACATGATTCAATCAAACAGAGCGACCTCGGGGAAAGAAGGACCTGATGTGTCTGTTATTAATGTTTATATCTTGATTTACAGACACAATAGTGAAATAAAAACCCAGGATCATGTAGAGGGTTAATACGAACATTTAAGACCAGAATGAGACAGCAGAGACAGAGAGAGGACAGATTTACAAAAAAAAAACAGAAAATAAACTCAAAATAACAACAAAAAAAGAAAAAAAAAACTAAAACAAAAAACAATAACAACAAAAAAACAACTCAAAATATAATAAAAAATAAACAGAGAAGAAAATAGACAAAAAAATGAAAATAACTAAAAAAAATAAAAAAAATAATTAAAAAAGCTAAAAAAATAAATAAAATAATTAAAAACAACTTAAAAAATAAACTCATCTCAAAAAAATTTACCCCAGGATCATGTGGCGGGTTAATACAAACATTTAAGACCAAAATGAGTCTGACAGCAGTCGTTACAGAAAAAAAGGGTCCACAGAGTTCACAGAGTCGATGGAGCAGGAAGTGCGTCCATGATCACTTCCTGTTTGGCGTCTAGCAGGTTAGATATGTTCATTTATATAAACAGTCTTTGGACAGGACAAAGAACGACGCTGACGACACGGGGAAACTGTTTTGTGATTGAAATCCGCTCTATTTCAGTTTTATTCCAGTTTTCACAGTGTTATAATGAAACCTCAGGGAGTCGACGTTCAGTGTGTTCTTAACGCCTGCGTGAATAGTTACTTTAAATAAAATGAAAATATGAAAACTCTGTGTATTTTGTACAGAGAATCAGAAAAGTAACTGTTATGTCACCAAATAACAGGGAGGATTATTACATTCGTAGCTTAAATGTTTGATTTGTCGTCTATAGTTTATCCTGCCTCATTAAAAACATCAGCCTCTTGTTCCAGCTGCAGTTTCCAGTGAGATAATGCAGTACTTTTCTTCCTCCGATACTTCACAACAACTTTTTGTGCTCCTGGAGAAGTTTGTTTCTAAGTGTTTATTAAATATTTGATGATGCGTCACAAAGTGTATGCACGATGGGCCGGTTCAGCAAAAGGAAAGAGTCTGAAAGCTTTGAAAAGTGCTGCGTACATCTGGAAAAACATGTGCCAAAAAGAACGCTCTCACAATGAACGAAGGAAAAACGTGTGGCTGAAGTTTGAGGACTGGCATTGGACAAAATTATATAATTCTGTGTATTTTTTACAGCAAGCATCAAACGTTAAACCCAGTCTGCGTTTTGTGTTGCATCCCTGAAAATATGAAGAATCTTAAGAGTGATTTTATAATTGTTTCTCCGCAGGATTCACCCTCGTACAACAACAAAATGTCTCAAAACACAAGTCACAAACGCACATCCGGTAACCTTTATCTGAAAATATGGAGAATCAGTCCTCAGAGTGATTTATATTTGTTTTCCTCGTACAGGAGTTTGACACAGTGAAGGAGAAACACGGAAATCCCTCTAGTGGTGTGTGAAGGAATTACAATCGCTAAAACACAGGATCCCAGGCTGAGCAGCTGATCACAGATGATATGATTAACAAAAAAATAGAATATAATACACATTTTAGCAAACTTTTCACTGTATACTAACTTTATATTGTTTTTAAGGCTTACATAAATGACTATTTGTTGCAAACCTTTTACTGTTTTTAAATATTTTCTTTCATCATCACTTTATGTAAGAACAGAGCGTAGTATTAGGATCACATAGATTCAAAGATTTTATTGTCATGTTCACAGTAAAGAAACACATTTCCCTATACAATTAAATTCTTACTTTGCTGCCCACATTGGATGCCAAAGTATATATATATATTAAAAAAAAAAAAAAAAATTAAAGTATTCTAACCTTCACGTTTGCTCCTTCACTGCTCACAATTCCTCACAATCACAAAATAAATTAGCAAAAACATTTATCCAGAGGAACATCACATCCCTGTCTTCAAAAGTATGCAAATGATTATTTTTCTCAAATTAAATTGCATTATAAATTGTATTGTATAAAAGCTCTCTAAGTGCGTGGAGACACTGAAAGTTGAGTGGTTTGTCGTGACTTTCTACACTTAAGTACATTTATTTACTCATTATTTGACGGCGCTGTTGTTAAAGTTCAATCACATCCAGGAAAAACAAAAAAACAGCCCATACAAATAGAAATACTGAAGCAAAACCATTGAATCTGTGCGACTCACTGCAGCTTTGTCCTTCATCACTGCAGCAGAGAGAGAGAGAGAGAGCGCCCCCTGTGAAGAACCAATAAAACACACGACATCTTTGACGTTTGTCTCTGAATCCAAATGTGGAAATATGAAAATGTCCTTTTTAGGCTCCCGTTGATGCTGTTTTGTTTATTTCCTGTGTAAAAGGGAAGCTAACGTGCTAATGGCTGATAGATAGAAGTGGTTTTTGTTTGTTTTGTTTTTTACTGCTACATGACTTTAAAAACTCATTTTGCACCAACAATGGGACAAGATCTAATCCCACCAAATCTCACGTGATCAAAATGTCACAAGATCGTCCTCGCTGCAGAATGATCTCGTAAATTCTCTTTTTAATATAAAATATGTTCACACTGGGTTAAATTAAAGTTTATCACAGACCCAGTGGTTTTACTAAAAAATGCAGAAGAAAAATGTTATGAAAAACTCAACAGATGAAAATTTAACCCCAATAAAATGTGCATGAGTTTTTAAAAACTCCTTTTCTCTTGTTGTCCTGGGCCCAGGGTCATGTCCTGGTCCCGTGTGATTAAAGTCTCGTCACTTCACTAATTAGCTCTTTGTAAAATCATTACATCTAAAATCATCTATTTAGACTAGATCATAGTCACTCTGTTTGCTGTCTGATCTTCTGTCTGCTCCTGTGTCTGCTCCTCCCTCTGTCTGTCTCTGATTTTTCTTCTGACGTCGAGCTGTTTGGATTCACCAGTTTTGTTTTTTCCTTGTGGTCCATGGATTCTGGATTCGTGAGATTACGAACTGAATTTGCGTTTTTTGAACTGAACTAAACCCTAAAAAAGAAAAAAACTGAACTCTCTCACACAAAGTCAAAACACTTGACAGGGGCTTTGTTTAAAAAGGTTTATTTTGTTCAGTTTCATTTCATTAAACAGTGTCTCCTTATGTTTGGGCTTCTGTCAAATACATTTTATTTTATTTCAGTCCCGTCTGTTCTGTGTCGTTCACGTTCAAACTCCTCTGTGTTTGTCTTAAAGCGTCGATCACCTTAAACAAAAGCCCAACCGACTAAAAATGCACTGGTAGTTCCACACAAATAGTACTGATCTGCAGCTGTTCACAAATGAATCATTAAAAACAAAAAAACATTGGAGACATTTCAGACGCTGTGCACAAAAATGTCCTGCATCTAACCACAATAAACCTTCCCTTTGTGCAGTGAGTTCAGTTAAACTCACATAACGTTAAGTCTAATCATTTCATTGTGCGTTTGAGTCGCTCATTTATTCTCGATGTAATATAATCTATTATTAAAGCCCTTGTCCACTTAATTAATGAGTTATGTTTCCTCTGAACATGTTCTCCAGAGACTCGGGCTATAAATGTGCTCCCCGGGTTTAAAATATAACAACAGTTTCATCTTTTATTTAAAGCTTAGTGTCTGTGTTTTAATATAACCAGGTCTGATGCAAAACCAAGACACAACTGGCAGCTTTGAGCCTGATTTCACAGGAAAGTCTGAGATTTCGATCGTTCGCACCTAAATTGACAGTTCGTTCACACAAAGGGAACGAGCGAGGACGTAATTAAAAATGTGGTGTTAAGATCGTCCGTTTAATCCATAATTTTGATGATTTAGGCCATAATTTAATCTTAAGGACTGATATTTGTTTGTGTTTTAGAAGCAAAACTTATTATTCCAATTCAGCCTAATCAAAAAACTCAACTCCTCCCCTCTCTTTGCTCGCTCACTCCCCCTTCAGAGCGTGATCACACATCCGCTGCATCGCACTAAAGACTCTACGGCTCTTCACATCCCGTTTTCAAACTCCTGTGGACCCGTCTGTGTCATGGTTTTGTGTATTTATGCAGGATTTTCGTGTGGGCGTGTGGGTGACGTAGGCGTGTGGGTGACGTAGGCGTGTGGGCGGAGCATTAGACAGAATCTTAAAGCTAATCGTAAGGAGGATGACATCGAGGGAACGTTCTAACTGTTATGACTCAGCTCAGTGGGAAAGTGGAAGCAACAAAACAAGATGGAAATTATCTTTAGAATTTATTAAAAAGGAATGTTGTAAAAACGAACAAGAAGAGGCTCAATCACAGAGGTGCGGAGCAAAGGCGGCGTGCTGTTCACTGAGAGAACGCAGCAGCCAGGAGCGGCAGGGGGCGGGGCCTTTTAAGGGTGTGGCAGCTGCAGGTGAAGACCCAGGAGGGGCAGGGGGCGGGGCCTTTTAAGGGTGTGGCAGCTGCAGGTTTGTGGGTGGAGCATTAGGCAGCATTTAAAGGTGTGGCAGCTGAAGGTGAAGACTCAGGAGCGACAGGGGGCGGGGCTTTTAAAGGCGTGGTAGTTGCAGGTTTAGACTCAGGACTGACCAGGCTCCAGGCTCAGAGGGGCCCAAACTGTTTTTTAATTTATTTTTTTATCAAGGGCCACATCTTAAAACATATTTGAAGCGTAGAGCCACAGACGAGGGTCAGTGCGGCGCTTTATCCACACCTTTGACAGGTTTGTGTGTTAATAAACCTTAAAACACATTCACTTTTGGGCTGTTTCATGATGCAATGTGATGTTTGAGGTTAGAGTGATAGAAATAGTTTAATTTGCTGTAAAAAGTGCTGCTTATGATCAATTGGGCCGGATCAGCGGGAGGTCGGAGGGCCAGTAAACACCGGTCTGAGAGCCGCATTTGGGATCCGGGCCATAGTTTGGACACCTCTACTCTCGGGCGTCGCACCGATGAGCAAATACGACTCAGGAGCCAATCAGGTGCCAGTTTAACAGCGGTAGGAGGAGCTGGAGGTCTGGGCCGTAACAATAACATGTTAGAGTTAAAAACAATATATATATTTTTAACTTTATCATTCAGGAAGTTTGATTTCACAAAACTGGACACAAACTTCAGGCATGACGATCTGTTGGCAAAAAGAGAATCTAGGATGTCAATAATAATAATGATAATCTCACGTTACATAATCACAGCGTTAAAGTCTTTGCATCTTTATTTGTGTTATATCCATATACATCCAGGTCAAAGTTCACGTTTTATCTCCTGAAATGTGCCGTTCGCTCGTCGTCTATGCTCCCTGGAGGTTATTTCCTTTTGGTTTTTTCTGTAAAATAAAACCATTACACTGTGAAACTGTCAGTCCGTTTCATTGACAGGGATGTTTGTCTTTTCGGGCTGATCGCTGCATCGTTCTCCTGCTCTGAATATCTGTCAGACGGGTCACATTCTGCCTGAGGAAGCTGTAACCGAAGCCGCCGAATCGCTCCGTTTTTGCTCATTAGTTGAACACTCTACGCCCACTCGTATCTCCAAACGTGCAGGTTGACTTCTCTTCACATTCAATTACTTTTCGCAGTGTTTTTTTTAAGTTTTTGGGCAAATTTCAACTGTTCCTTTCTATAAACTTACGACAAAATGAGTCTATAATACATGGAAACAGTTATAGATTTAATCCTTTTATATCTCTGCATAAGTTTTGTGAACCATTGTGACTGATTTTTTTTATTTTAACGTTGTATTTACACGTCAAATTACAACTTTTTGGATATAATAATGTTTCCGTTGAGGTTAAATCCACTTTAACCCATTGCAACTGCCGCTATTTTGAATACATTTTGTCATATAGTCATTTTTATGCATTTATTTCTTCAATGCAGCTGATATTTTTTCCAATATAAACGCAATTTGACGACGTTACAGGCAATTACCCAGTCAGTTCAGTGAAAACATACATGTAATAAGATGTAAATGTAATATCCTGCTGCTGGAATATAAACATTTGGTAAAAATAGATGATATGGACTGGAGAAATAATATATAAAAGTGTCTGCTCAGCTTTAATCTACGACACTCGTGGATCATTATGTTATAATTTGAAAACGGCGCTGCCCGGTGGGAGCTGACGTCGCCGTAAATGTCCTCACGGTGAAGAGTCAGCACGTCCGATGGATATCTGCACGTCACACGAGCGAGCAGCAGGGGTTTTTTTTTTGCATTTGCACCAAAAAGACTCATGGGCACATCATTGATTAAGAAAATACGGTGAAAATAAAGGATTAAAATTGTTCAAACACGCACGAATCAAGAGGGTAAATGAGAAGGAAACAACTGTAACACAAGACGATGTTGCATAATCGTTCTGCTGTGATGTTGCTGATATTTCCAGTGTAAACCCTCAGTGAAAACATTTATGTAATAAGATGTAAATGTAATAATCTGCAGAGCTGATGTTTGTAAATGACGACGTTCACTGGGTCGAGTCCCGCCGCTGGAATATAAACACATTTAGTGAAAAGACACGACATGGAGACGTAAGACTGAAGACGAGGACAGTCTGCTGCGCGCTTTAGTGCTTTAGTCCTCGGGGATGCTGTTGCTTAGTGTAAAATGTCCCACAGTTTGGCTTTAATCCAACTTTCAGCTTTATTTTTTATGATTACGGGTTTTTAAAAAATGTTTTTAGTACCAAAACACAACTGGAAACATATGTATTCTTATTCTCTCTGTCTCTGTGTCTTTGTCTCTCTGTCTCTGTCTCTCTGTCTCTATGTATCTCTGTCTCTGTGTCTCTCTGTCTCCTTGTCTCTATGTCTCTGTCTCTATGTCTCTCTGTCTCCTTGTCTCTGTCTCTCTATGTCTCTGTCTCTATGTCTCTGTCTCCTTGTCTCTGTCTCTCTGTCTCTCCTTGTCTCTGTCTCCTTGTCTCTGTCTCTCCTTGTCTCTGTCTCTCTGTCTCTCCTTGTCTCTGTCTCTCTGTCTCTCCTTGTCTCTGTCTCCTTGTCTCTCCTTGTCTCTGTCTCTCTGTCTCTTTGTCTCTCCTTGTCTCTGTCTCTCTGTCTCCTTGTCTCTGTCTCCTTGTCTCTGTCTCTATGTCTCTGTCTTATTGAGATTAGGTTGTGCGTTATTGTCTCTCCACAGATGGACACTATAATGTCATACTGTGGAACATTCCCAGTGAAGTAGTAAGCCTGGGTATCGTTAAGATTTTGCATAAGCCACGATACGATTCAGTGAAACATGAAGGTTTTCGTGACCCCATTTTCACAAAACATAAACATTAACGTTGCGTTTATCTTCTGTTTATTGAAGCTGAATAAACATAAAGTGCGTTTTTCTAACTAGAGGCACACACCAGACTGTTGCATCGGTCGATATTAATCATCCACAGTTTAAACGAGCTCCACGTTTACATTTACGGCTCTGAAGCGTCACAACATATCGATTAAAACAACTGAGAGACTGAACGTTTTTTTGTTAAACCTCTGTCTGTGCAAAGATAATATGAAATACACCTGTTTTAATCAACAAAACGGTGAATTAAATGTCAAATTTCAACGTTTCTTTCCTCTAAACGAACAGAATAATGTGGTAAAATATCTAAAAAAATACATATATATATATTGATACAGCAGCCCATGATATCGACACAGTATCATTAAATCAAACGATGCGATATACCAATATTTTGATAATTTCGCACACTTCTACAAAGCATTTCCAAGGCGATGAGCAGCACAATTGTCTGTCGCTTATAGAGTTTGTATTACACTGAACAAAGGTCGTCACTATCTGTGCGTCTCGGGTGATCAGACCCGGTGTAACGTTCCACAACGAGAGCGCGGTGAATAGACTCTGATTTAAACTCCGCTCTCATCCTCATGTATCTGAAACGTCACAAAATACAGTCAATGAATCTAACAGGACCTTTGTGATTCCACTTTGTAGTTTTTGTGTGTGTGTGTGTGTGTGTGTGTGTGTGTGTGTGTCAGGAATACACAGGAAAAATGAACAAAACTTAAACGTGTGGCGGGGACATTTTGATACTGTAATTTTAATCAGAGGAGATAATGAGCTCGCTTTTCCAGCATGAATGGAGCCGCTAAGTATCTCTCGTTTCGCGGTTACGCTGGAAAAACCAGAGATGAGTTTTAAAGTTCAAACTCATTGCACTGTTGGAGTTTTAAAGGGTGAACTCGCCGCGGAAACGGGCTTAAACGGAAAGCGATTGCCGTTTATTTTAGCTCTGGATTTTTTTCAAGGGTAGCACTTTTTCATCTCTAAAGCGGCGGAGCTATTCAGAGTGAAACTATAAGGTCACGGTGGACTTGAATCACGCCGTTTTCTCTGTTCTGTGGCTTTTTATTACCTCGTGCGGGTCGTGAAATGATGCACGATCCGTTGCCAAAGACGCGTGATTAAGATAATAACGCCAAATCGTTTGAGGATGAGCAACAGTCGGGTTATCACGACCCGTCAGCCCCAGACTCTCCTCACACCTTTGAGTTGTTTCTTTTTGAGTCTGAATAATGTGATATTTTCCAGCTCCTGCCGATGTGAGTCTCTTGTGCTTTCAGGGATTCTGCGAGTGTCCAAATATAGAGCAGTCCGTCACGGGATAGTGCCGACTGATCCCAGAGCTGATACTTTCTATTGTCGGGATTTAAAACGTCCTCTGGGAAAATTTAGCAACTGTTTGTCTTCGTGAATGCTGGTTACACGCAGGAATTTCAGCTTTTCTGGTGTTTCTTGTCTTTTACTGTTGCATATACATGTAAAATGTTAAAATACACTTTGGAAAGTACTTTGATTTTCTATAGAGGTGAAGTAAAGCAGCGTAAACCCCCATCGCTCGGCCGGTGTCTCATCCTCCTCGTCCCAAAGTGTCATATACCGTTGCACTTTGCTAATGCAGCTTGAAGGAGCCTGTTCTCTTGATGCTTTTGCTCTACTCACTGTCCATCTGGCTATAATACATTTCTGAAAGCCCAAACGTAGATGAAAGTGCTGCCGTCTTTTGTATTATTACACGAAACACATGTTCACAGCTTTGTTCGTTGTGTGTGGTGTGCGTCTGACTGTGGTGTTTGTGCGTCTGACTGTGGTGTTTGTGCGTCTGACTGTGAGCTCGGTTGGAGTCAGATCACAGATAAAACCTACTTTGAGTTTTATAATAGAAACACATGTCAGGTTACTCTTTATGTTTTAAATACAGACACTCACCAAATACATCATAGCAGTGTTTTCACTTTGCTGCTTAATGACAAGTTTGGAAAATCAAAAGATTATTATTTTTTCAGAGCCAGTTTTTATTACTCCTTTTTCCAACCAGTGGTGAACGAGTGAACGTTCCCAGTGCAGATATGTCCTGAGCTCAAAGCTCCGTCTATTTCCAGTGACTTGATCCCAGTGGTTTGTGATTTATCTCTGTTTTGTTCTTATTAAACTTGAACTCTCTCTGCTCCAGAGCTGCTCCAGAGCTGCGTCAAACCTGTGCAACTTTCCCTAAAGACTGTGGAGCAAACACAGCCTGGAGCGACTGTCGGGTCTGGACCCAGTTCAAATGGGCTGTTTTGTCAATTAAGGCCCGTAGAGAAACGAGCCTAATTATGTGCACCAGAGCAGGAGGAGTCAGACGAGCAGGAGGAGTCAGACGTACAGGAGGAGTCAGAGGTACAGGAGGAGTCAGACGAGCAGGAGGAGTCAGACGTACAGGAGGAGTCAGAGGTACAGGAGGAGTCAGACGAGCAGGAGGAGTCAGACGTACAGGAGGAGTCAGACGCACAGGAGGAGTCAGACGTACAGGAGGAGTCAGACGAGCAGGAGGAGTCAGACGCACAGGAGGAGTCAGACGTACAGGAGGAGTCAGACGCACAGGAGGAGTCAGACGTACAGGGGGAGTCAGACGTACAGGAGGAGTCAGACGTACAGGAGGAGTCAGACGCACAGGAGGAGTCAGACGTACAGAGGGAGTCAGACGTACAGGAGGAGTCAGACGCACAGGAGGAGTCAGACGCACAGGAGGAGTCAGACGTGCAGGAGGAGTCAGACGCGCAGGGGGAGTCAGACGCGCAGGAGGAGTCAGACGCGCAGGAGGAGTCAGACGCACAGGAGGAGTCAGACGCACAGGAGGAGTCAGACGTACAGAGGGAGTCAGACGTACAGGAGGAGTCAGACGTACAGGAGGATTCACACATGCACTAGAGGAGGTTTCGGGCATATACCAAAATAAGTCCTCAATTAAAAGAGGAATCCGCTTGTTTCATATGTGCAAAGGCAGAGAAAAGAGAAGACCAGATGATGGTTTTAAAAAGAGTGACATGTCCCTCACAGACGGCTCCTGTCCTGTGTGTCCAGACTGAGGACTGTATCACTGTTAAAAACATGTCTCTTATGTGAAATGTAACATAAATACTTCCTCTTAATGCTGTTTGTCTGTTAAAATGATCCAGACTTGAGCCACATGTGAGGCTCCTGAATGAAACACTTTAAGTGACATTAATGAGGACATTGTCTCCGACTCTGGTCCAGTTCCACAGTGACATTTCACATGGATCAGAGGTCTGTCTCTGTCTCTCTGTCTCTGTCTCGTTCTGTCGGTCTGTCGATCTGTAGGTCTCTGTCTCTCTCGGTCTCTCTCTCTCTGTCTCTCTCTGTCTCTCTCTGTCTCTCTCGGTCTCTCTCTCTCTGTCTCTCTCGGTCTCTCTCGGTCTCTCTCGGTCTCTCTCGGTCTCTCTCGGTCTCTCTCAGTCTCTCTCAGTCTCTCCTCAGCTGTTTGACTAATGACTTTCATTAAAACAAAATCATGTTGAGTTACACTGGGTCATTTTGTCGATGAGCAGTATGTTTTCCGTGCATTTTCCGTGTGTTTTCCGTGTGTTTTCCAGATGCTCTTTTAAAGTTGGCTTGTACTGTTGTATTTATTACAGTGTGGACATGTTTATTATTTTATTCAGGTAAATCTATAGAGAGACAAAGGCTTTGGGATTTACTGTAACATATTTAGTTGATTTTCTATAAGAATAAGTCTCTGTATGTTTCTCTTCATTATGGATGTACTACTTTCCCATTCCTTGTACACAGCCCCACTTCCCAAACTCTCCATAATTAACATCCCACGTCTCTGTTTCCCTGAGGCGACGGACTTCCTGATCCGTGCTCTTTATAAATAAATGGCAACACAACATGATCAAGGTATCGCAAACCTTCAGCCACTTTTGTGTTGTATTGACATAGTCTCTGCTCCTCGTGACCTTCAAGTGTCTTCATCAGGAAACGTCTGCACTTATCTGTGCGACACCGCCCTCTGGCCCCGCCCCCAGGACACAGGACACACTAAAGTCTTTAGTTTTACGCCGTTTGACTGACTCTGGCCATCGATCCCACGGGAAACGAGTCAAGAGCAGCAGCACCTAATCTACGCCGCAGATCTAAAATGCACAGAGCAGAAACAGATGCATTGTGGGAGGTAGAGGCCCAGAGGAGGAGAATAAACACGAGGCCAGATGGACGTTGTGTCGTTTTGACCAATAGGTTTCAAGACGCTGGGCTGATTTTCACACACGTTGTCCTCTTTTCTGCCCCTTGAGCCACACGAGCAGCTGAAACGGAGCCGAGTTTATACAAAGACGTGTCAAATATGCACCTGACCCGGCGCTGAACGGTAATCATGTACTTCTTGGATATATTTGCAGTGAGAGTGTGTGTGTTTATGACCTGCACAGTGCAACGGGAACAAGAACGAAACACTTCACCACGGCGATAGTTTAAAACGACCAGAACAGATCCAAAAAAACACTGAAGTACGACTGTTAACGAAAGAAAAAAATACTGAAATGTGCCACAGAAAGAATATTTTTCTTTTAGTAACAAGCGCTGACGCCTGTTTGGCTGCGGGAGACGCGTTTCACCACAAAAGAAAAAAAAATGACACTTTTCTTCAAGCAAATAGTGTTTAATGACGTTTGTGGAGATTGTGACTCGAGTCCTTTAGTCGTTTAGTCGATTAATCAATCGATGCTTCATTAGGCAAATAATGGATTAGTAGATTTATATTATTTAGATTTAGTAGATTTTAGTAGTAGATTTATATTATTAGATAAGACTTATATATAACAATACTACCACTACTACCACCATGACTACTATTACTACCACTACTACTACTACTACTACTACTACTACTACTACTACTACTACTACCATTACTACCACCAGGCAAGGCAAGTTTATTAGGAGCAAAGTTATTCAAAGAGCTTAACAAAATCAGAAAGACATTAAAATCACAAAACAACAAATCAAATCAAAACATAATCACAAATAATACTACTACCTCCACTACTATTACCACCAATACTACTACTTTTACTACTCATGATGACAGAGCATGTCTTTAGTGGAGCCCTGCTGGTTTTATTATTCAAGATAATACCTGAAAAAGAAGTACTGTTCAGGTACAACTACCAAAGTACAAGTACTGTCCAAGTGCAGATACCTGGAGAGAAAAACAACAACAAACTAAAAAACTACATTTCAAACCTCGTCAGAGAATAATTATAAAATACCACAGTAACAGCATCTGTTAAAGAAAGAGAGGAGGATGGAGGAAGAGGGAGAGGAGGATGGAGGAAGAGGGAGAGGAGGAAGAGGGAGAGGAGAGGAGGATGGAGGAAGAGGGAGAGGAGGCACAGAGAGGTGGAGAGAGAGAGAGAGAGGAGGCACAGAGAGGTGGAGAGAGAGAGAGAGAGGAGGAGGAGGGAGGAGGAGGCACAGAGAGGTGGAGAGGGAGAGAGAGGATGAGGGTGGAGAGGGAGACTGCAGGAGAGAAGAGAGAAACAGAGAGGAGAAACTGCAGGAGAGAACAGGGAGGAGGGAGAGATGGAGAGTATAGGGAGAGGGAGGGAGGGCGAGAGGTGGAACAGCAGACACCACCTCCACACTCCACCTGAGCTGCTGCTGCTGCAGAAATCCCACTGGAAAAGAGACGGACACATCCCTGACACAGAGCCAGACTGAAGAGACGTTTACTCCTGGAAACATCAAGACACAGCACCAGAGAACTTATACTGAGCTTCATTATTATATTTATTATCTTTATTTGTCAGGGACCACGTACAAATGCATTAATCTTACAAAAGAACAGATGATTTGTACCAGATTTAGCTTCAGTTTCTTTCCCTCTGCAGACTCTGGACCAGGTGAACGCACAGAAAAATACACATTTCATTACAATTTCATCATTAACATCAGCAGGAAAATACAATAAAAATATCCCCATGTCGAATAAATGATGTTTATACAGCCCAAAGCAATGTAAAAATCATTATTTGCAGTTTTTTTTTTACAGGGAAACAGAAAAATACAAATGAACCAGACTGATGTGGACACATTTGATCTAAAATGCACTTTTTTTTTTCAAATTTCTAGCAAAATTCTTCAAATGTACAGATGATTTCAGAGTCTGGAGCTGATTCCTCTGTCTGATGGTTTGAAAAAAGAAGGTCGACTGAGCAAATACATTTTTTCAGTGTAGGTGGAGCTGTATTATTAATAATTTTGACAATTTTGAGTCCATTTCTTAGATTGTGATGTGTTAATATTGTGATTTTCATAATTTTTCATCGCATTTTCCGTGTTTCCCTCGTCTTGTCCACCGCTCTGTCAACACAACACGGAACTTTAAGACGAGACCTGCTCTTACTTAAGAAAAGTTGTCTGTAAACTCAACTCTAGTATCTACACTGTTCAAACTTTTCACTTTAATATCACTGTAAACTATAAACTCCACTCACGTCGTCTGATCGTGTTTTCTTTCGCTGTTCAAATATTAATGCATTGATTCTTGTAGCGCTCTATTGGACACTCAGAGACACTTTGCATTATTCATTCACTCACACATTTCACATTCTGATCTACGTTAGGTAAGGGAAGTGTCTTGCCTAAGGACACAACAGTGATATACTCGATATTGATGTTTCTAAATCACAGACGTCGTTTAGCTCCAAATGAAGCTCGTCGAGGCTAGAGCAGGTACGGGGCGAATTTAGGGCAGAGTTTCATATTTGGAATTTGAAACAGGAGTCATAGCAACTAAAGAGCCAATCAGGTGCGAGGATGTTGAAGATAAACCTGTTGCTAATGCTAGCGGGAGTGATTTGTTATGAATAAACACAATAGCGAAACATCAGGATCATGTAGAGAGGGTTAATATGAACATTTAAGACCAAAATAACGAGTCTGAGCCTTTACAGAGAGAGGAGACACAGTTTTTCAATAGAAAGTGAATTAGAGCCAGAGTCGGTGGAGCCAGAAGTGCAGCAATGATGAGCTATGTCCATTTATATACAGTTGTCCCTCGCTATATCGCGGTTCACCGTTGTGTTGTGCGTCCTGATTGGCTGTTGGACTGTAGACCATTGTGTTGTGCGTCCTGATTGGCTGTTGGACTGTAGACCATTGTGTCGTGCGTCCTGATTGGCTGTTGGACTGTAGACCATTGTGTCGTGCGTCCTGATTGGCTGTTGGACTGTAGACCATTGTGTCGTGCGTCCTGATTGGCTGTTGGACTGTAGACCATTGTCCATCAGTCTCCTCCGTGCCGTGTCTCCTGTCCAGTACAGAATGTGTTCAGACAAATTTACATAAACGTTGGATCTCAGTGTGACTCTGAAGTGCTGTACGTTTGCAATTTGTTTTCTCCCCGACAAAACCCACAATGTCGATGAAACGTTCTGCACCGACAAAGACGCCTACGAAGGTTTGAACTTTGAGAGAGTTTAAACGAGAGAGAAATGTGAGAAAATGTTAACGCCTGTGTGAGAAAAGTGTATAAAGTGTGTGGTGAGGGGTTTGACAGACAAAAACATAGAGAATAATGTAAAAAATAAAGCTGATACTTCGCGGATTTCGCCTATTGCGGGTTATTTTTAGAACGTAACCCTCGCGATAAACCATAAGCCAATTTTACTGTACAAAAATGTTGATAAAGTGCCAAATAAATTCAGCTGAAACTACGAGTGATTAGTTCCGTGACGTCTACACGACTTTAGGGAGGCCATTTTGTTTTGTTGTTGCCAGTGGGACTAATCTGTTTCTAAACTATTCCCAGCTGCACGTTTGTTGTTTTTGGCACAATGAGACATTAAACAGAGAATTACAGAGTCTCCCATCAGATGTCAGGATTAGACGACACCAACACAATCAGTAACAATAGAACGATAACTCAAACAGACCGAGCCGTACACGTAATACGCAGGTGGGAGTTGCAAACAAAATGGTGCTACTGCTTCTTCAGTGAGTTTATCGAAAAATGGCATGACTTAAACTCTAAAAAATAAATACGTAAATTAAAAAAACATTATTTTCTTAGAGCTACAATACAAATTGGTATTAATCCCAACGTATCAACACTAAATTACCTTCATATTGTCTTAAAGATGTAACTAAAATAACCTGCTTTTTCTGAGAGTCACACTTAAAACCTGCCAGAAACACAATAAAACAAGTGTCCCGCTCAACTTGTGTTAAAAACCAGAACAGACAAATCAGTTCTCAGCAAAGATTTAAAAACATGTAAAGATTGAGCTGTTCTAACACTCAGAGGAAGAGTTTGGGACCAGCGACAGTAAAAGCTCCGGTCCAGAACCTTAGAACATCCAAAATGATCTGGAGCTGATCTCAAAGTTCTTCTGGGAACATGGACAGAAGAAGCTCAGAGAAAAAGAGCTGCCAACCCATGGAGACATTTAAAAAACATCAACAGAATCTTAAAATCAATCCTGAAGCTGATGGAGCCAGAGCCACACAGGAGAAAAGTGCTTACGTTTCCACCGCAGCGTTTCGGACAAACTGAGCGGTGGATGGAGCTCATGTACGACTGAAAATAGCAGAATCGAACATTAGAGTGATTTATAGTTGTTTTACTCATGCAGGATTTAACGCAGTGAAGAGGAAGAGAAACATCGAAATCTCCCAACTGGTGTGTGAAGACTTTATAATCACTAAAACACAGGATCCCAGGCTGAGCAGCTGATCACTGATGATATGATTAACTTAATGAAATAACAGGAATATTACAGAAACCTAGAAAATAATACACATTTAGCAAACTTTAATTGTATTTATATTGTTTTTAAGGCTTACGTGAATTACTAGTTACTGCAAACCTGTTACTGTTTTTAACAATTTTCTCTCTTAGCGCGGAATCACATAGTGGCCGTGTCCCGATTCGCCAAATGCACCGTTCGAAGTACTCTTCAATGCACCATTCGAAGTGCTCATTCGAAGTACCCTGTTCAAAGTACCCTTCAATGCACAGTTCGAAGTACTCATTCGAAGTACCGTTCAAAGTACTCATTCGAAGTACCCTGTTCAAAGTACTCTTCAATGCACCTTTCAAAGTACTCATTCGAAGTACCCTTCAATGCACTGTTCTAAGTACTCATTCGAAGTACACTGTTCAAAGTACTCTTCAATGCACCTTTCAAAGTACTCATTCGAAGTACCCTTCAATGCACTGTTCTAAGTAATCATTCGAAGTACACTGTTCAAAGTACTCTTCAATGCACCTTTCGAAGTACTCATTCAAAGTACCCTGTTCAACGGCGCATTTAAGGGCACTTTGTCGAATTGGGACACGGCCTACGACTCCCATCCCTGTAAATAAGAACAGAGCATTGTTTTCGGGGCCTACCGTGTCATTCTAACCCATCACACCCTCGTCCAACCCACAGTACAGAGTCACAGTCTAATCTGGAGGTGATGACGGCACGAACGACACACGCCAGGTCAGTGTGAGGCAGGTGCGACTTCACCAAACTGAGTAAACGCAGTTGGTAAAAGCCTCATTTGACCTGGCTGTTCTGTTGGTCAAATCTGAAAGAACCATCCAAGTTTAATGAGAATAATTTGCTCAGTTCATGAATCATGCAGTTATTTTGTTGTAGTATTTGAGTCTGTTTTTTTAATCACATTAGAAAACGGGTTCAGTTTGACAGGCCTGTGTGTTTAACCATATTCTAACAGAGCTCCTCCTCCTTTTGCCGTAGTTTGGCGTCTCTCCGTGTCCTGACCACATGTTACCTCACATACATCGACTCTGGCGCCCGATCGCGCCCATAGGCTCCATTAAACATCAAAGTGAATTGGTTTTCTGTGCTTACTGTTCAATAATAATGTCTAATCCCTGAAGCGGTTTGTCCTTTTGATGAAAAATACATTTGTCCATGGCCTGAGGTGTCTCCTGAGGGGCTACACCGAAAGAATTTTTATAATCTTCACCTTTGCGGTTTCCCTTTTGGCCAAATATTTCTCCCAGGTTCAAAGTTTTGTGTCACAGGGAGCTGCAGGAGTGAGGCTGAGTTTGTGACTTTTTTTAACTTAAATTTTTTAGTACATTATTTGGATTCCAGACTTTTATTTTAACCCTTTAAGGACTGAGCACATTATAGACCAATGTAGCTCGTCTAGACTTTTTTTTTTCTTTTTTTAGCCATAAAAATCATGTTAAAGGAGGTATCAACATGTACTTTTGCCCTTTTTCACACAACTACCTCTATTTTACAAATCCATCCTTATTTTTTTCCATTGATGCATCGAATAAGTGTGTAGTACCAATTTAAGTAGAAGAAAAATATAAAAACAAATGTACTTTTGAGTAACTTTTATGTAAGAAAACAATGAAAAAACCATCTGCCCAGATCAGAAACACTTTAAATTACATATATGAACAATAATCAACATTTATACAAGAGATTATGCAGATTGTACTTAGGGTTAGGTTTTTACAGCCCTTCCTATAAAAAAAAAATATCAGGCGTTGATGCAGCTAAGACATTGATTTTCCAGGTCTTATTTTTTGGAACGTCGGCTAAAGAATATCTGAAGTTCTGCAGCTTCTGAGTTTGTATCTTTGGTAAAATAAGTAACATATTTAAAGAGCCCCATGCCTCTGCTTTGAGACGCCGTTTGAATTTACACCATAGAACAATCGGTTGCGGAGTTACGCTACTGGAAAGTCCGCAACCGCAAATTTATCAACAGTGATAGAATCCGCCGCAGTATGTTTAAGAGCTGGATCCGGGTGGTGCGGTGCATTTTCATCACACATACATGATGCAAACTATTGGCTTTGCACAATCAATAATTCATGATCATTCACATAAGAAGATGCAGATTTAATGCCTGGTACAATCTGCCACGTTGTTTTTTAATAATTTAAATCCACACTATAATGGAGGTCGACAGGAGCTCAGTTGGTAGAGTTTGTCCACTGAACTGAAGGTCGGTGGTTCAATTCCAGCTCCCACAGATGCATTCTGTCATTGTGTCCTTGGGCAACACACTTACCCATTCACACACACATTCAGAGTGAGGTGGGTTGATGACTTTGAACGTGGAAAAGCATTAAATAAAAATACAGTTCACCATTTATAACATGTATGTTTTTTATTTGCAATTTTCAGAAGTGGCTGTTACATTTTTGAGGATTTTTTAAATATTTTTTTTATTTTCTATGGCATTTTTTTTCTCCCAAAACACGCACATAACCTCTCCATGTTCTTCTTTACATGGCCGTGTGTTTGTGTGTTTCTTTTGAGGTAAATGACGTCGGTCCGGTGGAGCTGACAGATCTGCTCAGAGCTCGTAATAAAAGATTTTAAACAGATTTCATTGTAGAATACTAAAGAGGCCTGGGTCGAGTTTTGGGGGATTTACCAAGGACGTGAAGAAGACCGATTTCATGGCAGTTGTCGTTAGTTTGTGTGATGTGTGAGACTCTTAAAATGAGTTTCAAGATGTGTGTCCTTTGGTATTTTAGTGTAACTGCATAAACAAATCTATACATTCATTTTATATAAGATTTGCAGATTGATCGAGACTTTAAAATGATAAATGCAGTTGTCAGATGGCCGTTATGACTACAGTGTTTTGTATTTTGTAGTTGCCAAAACTGACTTTCCATGTTGGCAGATCCTCCAGCCTTAGTATCACACAGCATTGTCAAGTCCGTCCAAAAAAACAGCTTTCGGCGTCGTTTTAAAGCTAACGTTGGAATGTAATCTTATTTTTTGTCTTGTTTCATTTTTTTCTCACACTATCAAAACAGGAACTTGAGACGTGACATTGGATATTGTTGTTTTTGTTGTGTTAATACAATAGTTTTGGTCGGCGACAAAAAGGCACATGATCTGAGGCTAAAGACGCACGAGCGACGCCAACGTGAAGCATCGGCGTTTCAAGAGGTGAAAGCAAAACTCAGTGTCGGACGTTATGAAACAACAACTCACCAAAGCCAACAGCAAAACTGCCAAAAGGAAAGGGGAAAAAACAACAAAAAAAACAGGCCAAATAATTGAAGAGCTGAAGCAGGAGAGGCAAGAATCTAAGATCTTTATAAGTGGTTAGAAACTCGACTGTACAAACGCCAACAGGAGGACGATGGAGGAGAAGAGGAGAGAGGAGGAGAGGGACAGAGGCATCATCTGAGAAGGAGAAAGAGGAGCTGTCCAAGAAGGAGCAGGAGCTGAAGTCTAAGCTCTAAGAAGGAGCTAAAGTCTAAGCTTTAAGAAGGAGCAGCAGCTGGAGTCTAAACTCTAAGAAGAAGCAGGAGGAGGTGGGTTTGCCTTCAGGATCATCACTATATCGATTTATCGTTGGATACGACACAGATGGAACAACAAATATATATTGACGCTTGTGCTTCCATATTCATCTGACTGCTCAGAAATTTGGGGAAATGCCGTAGATTCTATAATTAAACTACAGAAAACGGCAGTAAGAATAATTAATCAAGCAGGATTCCACGAGCCGACTAATGAACTATTTATGAAAGTGAATATATTAAAATTTACGGACAGTTAAGTTAAAAGTGTTGACCATTCTGTTTAGTGAACGAGGATATACCAGCATTCAGTCCTTCTTTAAATTAAGAAATAATCGCTATAATTTAAGAGTTTTGCTTCAGTTTGAATCTAGTAAAATAAAAACTAATGTGACAAAGACGAGTTTGTTTGAGGAATAAGACTTTGGAACGATCAGTGATGAATGTACGTGAATTAAAACATGAGTTAATTCACACATTTACACTGCTGTAGGTTTATATGAGTCAAGACGTCTGAGTTAACTAAATAAATAGTGTTTCGTGTCTGTTTTGTGTCTGTTTTGTGTCTGTTTTGTGTCTGTTTTGTGTAGTTGTTGTTCAGGACAGTCTCACATAAACACGTCGCTGATGCTTTTTTGGTTGTAATTAATGAAGATAAAGTTTTGTTTTGTCTTTTTCAGAAACATGTACAACAATCAAAATAAAATCCCTTCATTCATGTACTTTTTCGTTGTACTAGTGAGGAACTTTTTGTTATTTGAGCTGTAGATGGTTGAATATTTCTTCCTTGCAGCTCATGTTCATTAACAATACTGCACTTTTTGTTTTTACATCTATATTTTCTTCGGTAATAAGTCATATTTCAAAATGTTTTATCGTGACAGTCCTCGGAGTGGGCAGAGCAGATGGCATCGACTCAGACTTATGAGACTTAAAAACCCAAACGTGAAGTCGAAAACACGTCCAACAAACTAAAAACGATTCCCACTGCATCTCAGAAATAAAACTCTTGAGTATCTGTTGTGTTTATGCAGAAATTTGGCCCATTAATCATTTCAAAAAACAAATTAAATTCTCTCAACTGGACAAAACTTTTAATTTAAGCTTTGTTTTAACTTTTGTTTGTTTTGCTTTGTTTCATACCTGGATGACACTGACGCATTAATCACTACAATTATCAACTATTTTCCTACAATGCCAATTTTAATATTTACCATAACTCTTTAATGACGGCAATAAATATTTAACAACCTACAAAAATGAAACCTATAAAAGCAGATGAGCACAAGGTGAAGTGCGGCTCGTTCTCGTCCTGCGCTCGAGTTTAACCCAGATGTGAACGTCGTGAGTAACAGTCTGTGACGCTTTAATACAGTTAAAAGGTTTTGTACTTTGCACGACTGGACGTCTATCAGAGCTGCAGGACGAGACGTAATTCAACCCTGAGATCCGATTTTTGCAGCGGCGCCGTCTGTATTTCTATAAACTGTAATATTTGCGTCATAGTCTGAGCTTTACCGACACTTTCACCGTGATTTTGTTGTGTTTATGACTTGATTTCAACACATAAACTGGATTGCAAAAGTATTTTCCACATATTGTCACGTCACAAACACAAATTTAAATACATTTTCTTACCGTTTTATGCCCAAAGTCCGGACCTAAATCCAACTGAGAATCTGCAGCGAGATCTGAAAACTGCAGTTCACAAACGATCTCCATCAAATCTGACAGAGCTTCAATAGTTTTACCAGGAAAAGTTTCAGTGTGTAGATGTGCAACGCTGGTGGAGACAAACCCCGAAAGACTTGCAGCTGTAATTGCAGTAAAAGGCGGTTCCACAAAGTTTTGACTTAGAGCTGCACTTTTCAGTTTATTTTTGTTTTTGATCTGGGAATGATATATAATTTTCTTTCTACTTCACACTTCTGTACCATTTTGTGTTACTTCTTCACATAAAATGCACATTAACGGGTGAATACTTTTGCACGCCGCTGTAATTTCACTGAACGCACAAATGTTTAGGACGCAAAGAGGCAAAGAAGTGAGGAGAATTCTGTTCACAAACGTATAGAGTTCTGTTCTGTCTGTTCTGTCTGTGGTGGTGGATGGATTTCCTCTGTTTTTTCCCCGTCTAAAACAAAAAAAATGCACATTCTAGAACCATCCTTCAGCTTTAGCTTCATACTCCTGACCAATATCTTAACTCAGGAGCTGGAGACGGTCACGATACGCAAAGGTAGTGGTGAAAGGATGGGTTTAATGTGGAGAACGTGGATTATCTTTGGTTCCAAGAGGCTCCAAACTTACAGAACAACACTGAAACTGCTGTGCGTTTGAAGTTTAAACCTGTCATTCATTTGCAGACGAGTAAACGCTGAGAATATCGCTCTATTTTTGCACTGGTGGAGCTGTTATGACTGTATAAATCAAAGTACAAACGCTTGAAATCAATAAAAGCTCACCGCAGCTCATTAGAAAACATTTAGCTCTTTTGTTCCTTAGTGTTTCTTTTTCTTTCTCCTTGAAACTCTGCGTAAACAAATGCTTTAATTACACCCACTCCCGTTGCTTTAAACTACAATTTCAACCCTATATAATGTAATATTGTATGGAATTCATAAACAAACAGTGACGGTGAATCGATAAACCCATGAACTCGCTGTAAACCTAATGTGTTATTCACTACGCCACCGCGAAACAATTAAAACCACGTTCAGGTTAGTGACTGAAATCGATCCTTCGTTTGTTTATGCACTTTTGATGGACCTGTTCGTGAATAAAAATGAGGTATGTGGTGATAATCAGGACGTTGACAGCTGTAGAATCAGACTGGGTGAAGTAAACAAGCCAATCTCAGCCCGACTCTGCACCATAAGGTTTGTTAATTAGCCCCGTACCTGACAGTGAGTGCGTCTAATGGCCATTATCGGGACATTACAGCACATACGTACGCTCATGTGCTCAGCGACGGCCCACAGAGACACCGCCGTACTTCCCCTGTCTTTTCACACACATGCTGCTCGCGCTGTTCACTTTTTCAGACCTGATAATTGGCTGCCGCACCAGTAGAGTTGCCTGAAATGAATTTTAATGAGGAATTTATTGTGTGGTTAAATTAAACCTGATTGGAGTACAGAGCCAGGCCTACCTCCAAGCCAGGATTTCAGATATCACTAGTACTTCCCAAAACGGATTCAGAGCTTGATGATAAAGTGTATTTTATAACTTCAAACTATTTCCACGGCTTTGTCTGCAGTTAAAGAAGTGAACGTAAAACATATGACCATTTACTTATAGTTTACACGTCTATGGAGTAGAGTTAAAATATAATATACCAGGAAATGTCAAAACAGTGTGGCCCGAAAGTCACTGACACATTTAAATCTTCAGTCGCTCCTGTAATTCTTAAGTTAAACTCACCAAATTTTAGCAGTAGATAAACTGAACCTAACGAGATTTTTGTCAATAAATACGGTTATAATTGTTCACTTACACTTGGACTTATCACGACTTAAACTACAGGAAGTAAAAATGAAAATATGTCTCTTATTTGATCCTCGATTTCACGTTTTAAGTCGTTTATCGTCTGAGGTTTATTCACAAACACCTTTTCTTTAAGATCGACCCACAGGAAGAAATCAGGACTAGTCAGGTCTGTGGAGATACTGCCCCCTGTCTGTGAAAAACACTTATTATTCCTTTAATGGCGTTTACGCTCGGGGCGTCTCTGGGATTAAAATGTCGATGGTAAAACACCGCTGGGTTTGTGCATTTGACCCATGTGACTCAAAGTCCCACTGGACAATGAGGCTCGTTCCTCGGTGCTGGATTTGCTCAGATTAATGTCAGAAGAGTCGTTCTAAAGGCTCTGGAAAAATACAAGAAACATATGTAGAAACAAAAGAGTTATGCTTTTGTTTGTATCACACGTACGGTTGGATTATGTGGATTTGAGTTAAAGAATATGCAAAACTGTCCGATATAAACCAGTTAACATGATGCGTTTATGTATCTGTAAAAACTGTACTTTTCCATCACCTCAGACTAAAGTTCAGCTTTTACAAAGACACAGTGTGGAGAACATGCAGACAAGAATGACACAAACTGCCTGGAGCTCAGTGGAGGGAGATGGATCTGCCTCAGTCTGAGATGTGGAGGTGTGAGGCAGAACCTGCTTTTCAAAACTCTAACTAAAGTACGAGCAAACTACGAAGGGCAAACTACGAAGGTTTATGTGCAGACTGTGGATTAGAGCATGTACTGGTCATGACACTGTGGCCACGGAGCTTAGTGGGACATTTTTAATTAACTTTTTTAACACAACATAGTCCAATCATTTACATTTAAACAACAAAAATACTTCTCGTTAAACAATATAATTTGCAGAGTGAATTATAAGATCAGAAACATTGATTGCAGTGTGATTTCATAACCGTTAAAACGTCTGATTATGCTCATTATTCAGTCCTTCAGGCCACAACAAAAATACAATTAAAATATCATTTGAATCATATTTTTGTCTCTGTTGGTGCAATAAATCCTGTCTGTTATTCACGCAGGTTTAATGAGAACAGCATTTGAGGTAAAGTCAGAACAACACGGAGACGAGCAGGTGCTGGACCCTCCCACGTTAAAACTTTAACACTTTAATACTTTAACACTTTAATACTTTAACACTTTAATACTTTAACACTTTAATACTTTAATACTTTAATACTCTCCTCGTTACAATAGAGATGAAATACTGCACTGTGGATGAAGTAAATGTGTGTACTTGGCGTCACGTTGGACCCTGGACCAGAACAAAAGTTTATATCCTCCACGTCCTGTTTTTTGCTCTCTGTGGCGCTCTTCGTGGCGCTCTCTGTGGCGCTCTCAGTGGCGCTCTTTGTGGCGCTCTTAACATCCGACAGAAAAAGTCGAGTCTGTTCTTTGATCCAGGGACATTTGTCTGACGCTGAAGTTGTGGAAACCAAAGACGGGTTTTCTTTTGTTCTTGTTTTGAAAATATAGACGACAGACATTTTCAACAGAAGAGACTTTTTGGTGCAAAGTTATAATAACTACAGCTTAATTATCCTTAATTACACATGAATAAAGACTGAATTTATGATGAACTAATAGTTTCTTAAAGAGATATTATTTAAAATCCACTTGTTGGAGCCATGTTTTATCATGTTCTAACATCGTTCCCTCATCACAAACATGTCTGAAGAGGTTTTAGATCCATTCATGTTTAAGTAATTTAGCGATCTCTCCAAACCCTATTAGAATAAATGGCTGCACATCACACTATGAGCCGTGGATTTGTATTATTTTTCATATGTGTCAAAATGACTACGCGATGCTTTCGAATCCAAGGTGTGTCATCGATTAAGAAAATAAAACTAACAGCACGAGCACAGCCGGGCGGGGAGGTTGAGTCAATATGGAGACTTGAAAATAAGTGATTAAAGAGAATAGATCTGCTTTAAACGTGTTAATATGTTGTTTTGTGGCTGATATTTAAATAAAAGGGAAGATTTAAACATATATGTTAACCATAATACCACATAAACGTGTAATTTAAGTCGTTACTAAGCCTCGTTCATGTTTTTTTAGGCATTTTAAAGTGTAGTTATTACAAAGTCCATATTCTCCACTGCATGTTCGTGATGTTTTTTTGTTTTTCTGCTGACGGCGTGAGTTTTACCTGTCGACGGCGTGAGTTTTACCTGTCAGAAGTAGTGGAAGCTTGAGGCACAATGCACACAACAGGTGCAGTAGAGGAACCGCTCTGCTTCAGATTTGATACAGATCATATTCTTAAACCAGCTGGACCATGACGAGCTGCACATTTTCTGATTCGCTGAGCGTCTCCACCTTCGTACAAACGACTAGGATAAGGCTTGTCGTCTCTGAGGCGTACAACGTTGGGAATCCCTCTAAAGCCAAGGCAATATTGGATTATAATGTTTCACAGGATTGTACTTATTCAGATTGTGTTCATTATTCAGTTTTGGCACAATGATTTGTCCAGTTGACAGATTTAAACTTTGTCTTTTGCTCATTTTGGTAGAGGTTTTATTGCTTTTGTTCACTTGGTCTGGTGGAGATACTGTGTAAAATTACAACACTACAATAACATAGAGCTTTTAAAGGTCCTATATTACGCAAAATTGACTCTTGAGTGAGATTTAAGCGATGTTATAAAGTGTTACCTCGTCAAAAACGTGCCACATCACGAGTGTTTTCAGTTTGAGAGAAGAACGTACACTGTCTGGCCAAAAAAAACCATCATCACCAGGATTTAACTCAGCAAATATGTTGGGTCTAGGTTCAGCAGAATGAGGTCAGCTGACACCTGAATATACTGAATGACCAGGTTATTCCATCAGTGGATTTTTGGGCATATTCCAAGACGACAATGTCAGGATTCATCGGGCTCAAATAGTGACAGAGTGGATCAGGAGCATGAGACGTCATTTTCACACATGGATCGTCCACCACAGAGTCCAGACCTTAACCCCAGTGAGAATCTTTGTGCTGGAGAAGCTTTGAGCAGCGTCAGACTCCACCATCATCAATGCAACAGGTGAAACATTAATGCAACACTGGATGGAAATAAATCTGTGACGTTGAAGAAGCGAAATCGAAACAATGACACAGAGAATGTGACGTAATCAAAGATAAAGGAACAAACAAATATTAGAGTGTGAGACCTTTTTGTTTGGCCAGGCGGTGGAGATACGGGCCCTTTAAAACTGTGAACGTTGCTCATCTACGCTAATTACCTCATAACGTCAAAGCTCGCAGCTGTGTCTTTAGCCTGTTAAAACTCTTTATATTTGTATTTTTGTTTTACTTTAACCTAATCCATATCACGTTATGAACTTTAAACGCATTCACGAACAAACCAAAGTATTTAAAGCTTGAATTATGTCCGATACGAGCTTTAATATTGTGCTTCTGCTTTAATTTCTCTGCATCTTTTGTTGTAAATACAGTGTTTGAGAAGAGCCCCTGTCACGTCTTATTAATAGGACTGAATTCAAACAGTATTACTCGGGCCCTTGAGTCGTTCCTGCTCACAGTTTTTCACAGAGGCTCATACACCGAGCCCCACGTCTGCCCCTGGGGACGCCGCACCACTGGGACATTTGTGAAGAACTACATGAGTCAGAGTGCGGCTTTGAAAGTGTAAACCCTGTGGATTTCTGCTGGATCAAAAGCATAAGTTTTATTTAGTGCGACCAACGTACGGAGTGGGTTTGAGTTTTTTTGTGGAATTACATTTGGAACTGAATTAAAAGCCTGAATTGAAAGAAATACCAATGTGACTGCGTCTAAGAAAAGCGACTGAAAATCATAAAACTGAGAGGTACATGCAGCGTCTTAAAGCCCGATCTCGACTGGTGATACCTCGATACAGACTTTTCTTCCACTTGGCTCAGACTGTACCCAGCTGCGACTCCAGCGTTGGACCGTTTTTTTTTTTTTGTGGTGTGACACGAGGACTGGAGCTCTCATTTATTAAGAGAAACGTCTTCCAGTGGGCTGTGGTGTCCAGCAAATATAGATAATATAATCCGGAGTGGAACGTCACCTCCGCAGCACCACCAGAACTGCAGCACGTGCCGTTTGAGCCCGATGCTGACTGACCCCGGAGCTGCAGCTGTCCAAACCCGGTCCTTTCTGTGCCCGGTCGAGGTGACGGGACAAACCAGAACGTCCAGACAAACCCCCAGAGACACAGGGAGAACATGTAGAGAGGGATGTAGATGGAATATTCTGACAAATGATCCTTTCTCTTATTTTAACTAAAACATGGTCAGTAAAATGTGGGTATCTATGATTTCACACATATTTACTTATTAAGCTGCACTATGTAACTTTTCTCACGGTTTTTCCACCAATTCTGTCTCAATTTAGATATGACTTTGTCTGGAATGATTCATACTATGGCATTAAACTTCTTGCTTTAGTGTTTTTACTGCTAAACAAAGACATATTCATACTTTGAGCAGGGCCGCCTCTCCACAGATCTGACTAAATGGTCTCTGTGGAGATACATTTAACTCCATCGTGTGTAACTTTACATGCAAACTCGTGTGTTTTTGTTGCAATGGGGCTTCACGTGTGGCTTTATTTCATTCTGTGAGTTAATATTTGCAAACAGAACATCAAATATAAATATAAATATAAATACTCTCTGTACGTCGCCCAGTGGAGCCGAGTCCTTCTGCTCTACCTGTGCTTCTGGGTTAGAGGATTCTATAGGGACATCTGCAAATAAAACTGTCTTTAACTGGAAGACAATGGAAAGGAACAGTTAAACACAAACTTAAAACTGTTAGTGTTTTTTATAATCTAAGAAGTGGAAACTAAAGTCATTGTCTGTGTTTTAAAGTTCTCACTACATGGATTATACTTCTTTTTCCAAGCAGCATTACAAAAACTGTTCAAGACTTTCTTTTTCGAGACGCTGATAAAAGGTTTTGTACCATATTTTTATCGTCTTACTTTTGTGTTTTCTTTTCATTTAAACAGTTTGCACAGGTCCGTTTGCGTTCTGAGCGTTCTATTTATTCACGGTAATTGATTTATTCGCACTTTTCACAACTTTGAGAGGCCAGAGCGAAGGTTTAACGACAACTACCATGCTAACACACTTCCTGATTATCGGACAATAAAATCTGTAACACTTGTACGCTAGAAACTTATCTACAATTCGGGTTTACCGTTATTTAAATTGTCTGTGTTGAAATCAAAATAAGCGGCGTTAAAGAAGTAGACCGTGCTAATATCCACAAGGTGCTAACGGAGTTTTGAACGGGAGCGGTAGCGACGCTAGCAAAACAAAAAGCGTTATTTAGCGACAGAAATACGACCGCTAATCACAAAGTTAATATGCCGACATGTGCTCGATAACTCACCGTTCAGAAGCGGAAACTAAAGTCATCGTCTGTGTTTTAAAGTTCTCACTACATGTTTTTTTTATTTCTTTTTCCAAGCAGCACTACAAAAACTGTTCAAGACTTTCTTTTTCTTATTTTTCAAACCGTCGTGATGGTCAGAGGGGCTGACTCAGAGCTGACGGCCCTGACACGACTGCAGACAGTAGTAACACGCGGCTTTAAATGAGGGTTTGGGCTTCGTGGGAGTAATTAGACGTAATTAGCCTCGTCCTGAACAATTTACACTCGCCCGGTGCAGCAGGAGAAAGGACAGGACACTTTACTGCGACGGGTTAAATCCATCTGTCACTGAAGAGCGTGATGGACAACAGTGACCAGCAGAAGTCTAATAGTGAAAACGTTAAAAATATAAAACCAACAGAGAGTAGTTTTGTATATAAGAGTCTAGTTTATTTATTTAATTGTGCAGTCGTCAAACAGAACACAAACGGCACATTTAAACCGTCAAAACAATCGTAACAGTTTAGTTTAGTCCAAGTGGCTCGATGTCGCTGGACGCACAAACAAGAACCACAACCGTGCGTAACAACAGACGGTTTTACGAAGGTTTGGTGTGACGCCCGCACACGTCTCTACGAATGAACGTTTAAGAGATTCATAACGATACACGTACAGATTTAGGGTAAAGACGGACGTAAAAAGTGTCTATTTGAACACGGAGCTGTTTCAGTGACGCGCATCTTCACGAACGTTTGGAGAATTGTTTAGTCTCGGCTGGTCTGACGAAAAGAGACACTCAAGACGAACGATAAACGACTATTACTGAAGAACGCAACTACGGATGACACTGAAAGGAAGAAGGATTTGGAACTTTCTGGAATAAACTCACATAAAAGAACAAAATGTGATTAGCAGCACTAGCATAAATTCTTGGCAAGTGACAGAACACATTTAATTGAAGGTTTTTTTTCGCACCTTTCAACCACCTGGAAATGTCAAACTCCGTCCTTAAACACACATCGATATATCAACTTGTTTCCATGGCGACACACGAGTTCGCCGCGACTACTCAACAGTTTGGTGTAGGAATTTAAACCAGTGCGCCATCAGTGAGTTTATTTATTTATTATTTTTTTATTTCAGCTGGCAGGAAACTAGATTGCTTTGTGCTTTCTACTGTAATTACCATTCTCATTGGTTTCTTTGACACGCGTCCAATAATTATTCATGAAGTGTTGGTAGCTCAAAGCAAACCGCGCAAAATAAGACGGCAGATATCTAACAGGGACGCGACTCCGGGCTCAATGTTATTTTAATTGGCAGTGTTTGAATGAGTCGATGACAAAACCATGGATTTGTTCAAATGATTCGCTGCCAACAGGAAATTAAGACCTGGAGGTATGTTTTATTTTACCTCTTTTGTTGGTAATTGGCACAACAACAATCGTAGAATTTGCGTGTGAATGATCGAAGTCGAGACGCTGATGAAACGGCTTTTGTCTTAAAGGTTTTGTACCATATTTTTATCGTCTTACTTGTGTTTTTTTTTTCATTTAAACAGTTTGCACAGGTCCGTTTGCGTTCTGAGCGTTCTATTTATTCACGCTAATTGATTTATTCGCACTTTTCACAACTTTGAGAGGCCAGAGCGAAGGTTTAACAGCAACTACCATGCTAACACACTTCCTGATTATCGGACAATAAAATCTGTCACACTTGTACGCTACAAACTTATCTACAATTCGGGTTTACCGTGACTTAAATTGTCTCCGTGTTGAAATCAAAATAAGCGGCGTTAAAGAAGTAGACCGTGCTAATATCCACGAGGTGCTAACGGAGTTTTGAACGGGAGCGGTAGCGATGCTAGCAAAACAAAAAGCGTTATTTAGCGACAGAAATACGACCGCTAATCACAAAGTTAATATGCCGACATGTGCTCGATAACTCACCGTTCAGAAGCAGAGAGTTTGGGATAAGAAACATTTTTTAGTTCGGAAATCCAGTTTTGTCCACAGTGACGAGCGGAGGAGGAGACAAGGAAGTGACCTCTGTGACGTCTGTCGGAGGTCAGAGGTCAGAGTCAGAGGAGACCACAGCAACAGGAAGTGGCATTTACCTTAAAAAGCTTAGGAAACGTGGGTTACAAGTGCTTAGATGCAGAGAACCAGCAGCAGCTTAATCTGACCTCAAGAGCTGCTCATAAAATGTAAAATTTATCTATAAAATGTCTTCAAATGGGGAAAGAAATCGGGCTTTTATAACAGACCTTATTAAAGGCGCTGTAGCCTTTAATACGGCCCGTTTTAAAGGCATCACTGACTGCTTTCTGTTGACATTTAGACGACTGAGGCGGCTTTAGATGTATTTAATCCGTGGAACGTCTTAAACACGTGCCCTCTTCAAGTTTTAGTGTTACTTTATTTGAATCAATATAAGTATTTCCCGGGAGAAAAGCCCCACTACCTGCTTCTACAGAAAAGTGCAAATGAAAAGTAGGTGTTTCTGTGCCGCACGTACAGTATGTGACATGAGGCAGGGGCTCTGACGAAAACTGTCCTCTAGGGAGACAATTTGTTCCACATGTCCAAGTACAGATCTCTGCACGCCAAAATGTGTGAATATATGGACCTGTTTTGCAACGTAAGCGTCGATTCCACTGGGACCAGTTATCGTCCCTGTACAGAGAGTGTCAACAGCAAACGCAAACACAACCGCACTGTTTCTTGCACTACTTATTGCTCTAATCGTTTCACTCTTCGTCTCTTTAATTAGTCCTTGGTTCTGTCCAATCCTCTGCCTCAAATGTTCTCTTCAACAAACTAAAACATGTAAACGACTGTGCATATTTGAATGAACGGGAGAAATATTGACCGTGAATAAATATATCGCGTCACATTTGCGCATTTAATCATTTTATATTGATCTAAACCAAATTAAATCAATTTTAAGATGAACCATTTCGCACATATATGTCATTTTTTTTGCCTTTTTTGTTTGTAATTTCCTAGTTTTCCATCGGATTTCTTCTCTCCTCTGCTGATTTAAGGTGTAATCTCCCTTAAGCCCGTTGCTTCCTGTCGATATGTCGTATAGACCGTCCCGTCGTTGTTATTCCTTTGTCCTCTGATACAGGTGCAGGGACCTTGAGCGAGTCTCCAGGTTTAAGGAGGTACTTAGTTTTTATTCAGAGAGTGTGCCGCAGTTACGCCTGTCACACTCCATTTCCCTCTAGGATAGAAAATTCAGATGACACTGCTGGCATTAACTCTGATATGTGGTGATGCTTTTTCACTACGGCCTCTCGCATTTCCCAGAATTCCCATGAGCGTGTTCGTCTGGACCAGGGCGACCCAAATCTGCGCACACTTCTCATATAGACAGAACATGTGTTTGTGTGATTATGAATAATAAAGAGCACATTTAAAATAGATTTATGAGGTTTTATCCCTTTCAGAACTGAGTATTCAGACATTAACAGCTGATATTTTATTAGATTCAGCTGTTTTAAATTCTAAAGAGGATGTTTTTGGATCATAATGATGATTCTTCTGATGTTGATCTTGTTGAATCTGAGCCTCACACTCACATTTTCTCTTAAAGTCTTTCTCTTACACTGAGCTCTTAAATGCTCTCCACTCCATAGATCCAAACAGGTCCACAGGAGCTGAGGACCCTGATCCAAAACTTCTATTCCCCACTGCCCCAAGTTTAATTCAACCATGGATCAGGTCAAATGTCATTTACACTAGAATTATGGAAAACAACGGGAAAACTTAAAGTGTAAATCATTTTTGGTCAGTGTCTAAATGAACTTGTTTTGCAAAAGTTTTAGAAAAGTTAGTTTCAAATCAAGTTAGTGTTAATCAAATAAATAAAAAAGAGTCTCCACCTGTGAATATCTTTGGTTTTGTCTTATCATTTTATTATAGAAACTGTTCCATGGACTTTTCCTTCTGCCCTGGATCGTGTAGATTTAATAAACACAGACTTCAGCCTCTTTGACTCTTCAGACTCTTTCACTCAGACATTTGTTTCATAATTTGATGAACTTAAACCCATCACTGTGATTTATTTATAAGAGACGACTTCATAAACTGAACGTGTCACTTGTTGAACTTTGAGAAGGAAACTCTTAAAACACGTCTCATGATTATCTGCGTCTGGAAATTGGCATTTGAACCGAAAAAAAAAAGGAAACATTTCAAGGACATATTAAACTATTATTAATGCACTTTAATAATCTGGTGATAAACATTTATAATCACACCTGCTCCCGTTTTAGTGTTTCAAATGTGCAGTTATTTGTTTAGTTTGTTTTTGTCTTGTTCTGTATTTTAACCATTTTATCACATCACAGTCTGATCATTCACATCTGATTTAGCAGTTTGTCATTTAAATAATCTTAAAGGTCCAGAAATCAGATTATGATCAGATTTTGGTGCCAGTGATGTCACATTTTAGTCAAACTTGTTTTTTTTTTAATGATTTGTGTAAATTGGTATAATCCTGCACTGAAATGTGTTTTCACCTCCCCCCTTTAATCACACTCACGTCACACAGATTTTCCGTTAACGATGACGCGTCCGTGAAAATGTGCTGCTTGTTACGATAGAACTTCACTGTGAGGAGGCGTGGCCTAACAGTCGTTTTAAACAGGAAGTCAATGGACCTTTTTTTGAGCTGTTTTGGATCAATATTGTAAACAAAATGTAAAACTCATGATCTTTACATGTTAAAAGCATGTCTTTACTCTACAGAAATAAGTTAAGTCTTTAAACTATTTGTTTAATTTTGTTGTGAATTCACGTGGAAAGACGATTGATTTCTTTCAGATAGAATTCTCACTTTGGGATCCAGAGCTGCGTACTATTTATTTATCCATAAGAGCTGCTTTATGCTCTGGACTCGATCGCTGTCGACTCTGCAGGACGATCCTCTAAACCCTAATGTCCATATAATCTATACAAGCTGAAGATCCTGGCTCAGTCCGGACTTAAGGGCCTTGGAGACCTGTGGAGACCTGGGACGTCTCTGAGGTGAAATGGGACACTGTTATTACCTTCTGTGGTTCAAAACAGAAGCACAAACTGAATGTTTACACTTCTGTAGATGCTGCATAATTTAGTACCTGCTTAGCGGCTCAGGTTGGATTTTCAGAGTGGATCGTCTTCATGTGGTTTCCATCTGCAAAACCAGTATCTGTAATGTTAGAAGTGAAATATAAAGTGATATTTAAGAAGAACAAACACACTGTCATTGAGTCACAGCGGCTTAAAGAGACAGACGCTCCTGTTTTGTGTTTGCAGCATAGACTTTATAAAGACGTGACTGAGTGTGACGGCGCCGAGGATAGAGACGTTACAGCGGCTAATTTAGAGCCAAGTTCCACATTTAATTCTGACCTTGAGTGTCATAGCAACCAAAAAGCCAATCCAGAGTGAGGCTATGGAAGGGAACGCCTCGTCCCGTCCACACCTCTGGGTTATCAGGGAACGGACGCTTAACAACGCTGTCAATCAAACCGTGTTGCTAACGCTAACAGGAGTGACTTCAGAACAAGAAGGCGCCTGATTTGTCTCGTTTTAATGTTTATATCTATCTAAAAATGGCAGGATCATGTAGAGCGGGTTAATACGAACATTTAAAACCAAAATCACGAGTCTGACGGCAGCAGTTACAGAGAAAGACGTGATGTAAAGTGAATCGATGGAACAGGAAGTGCGCCCGTGATCACTTCCTGTTTGAAACGCGTCAGCTAGCAGGTTAGCTATGTGCATTTATATATAAAGTCTGTGTCACTCATATTTTTTTGAATGCGTGTATCTCAAATGCAGACGGGATCTCCTCTGGAATATCATTGGACTATTCAAAAATAAAAGAACTCACTTTGACCACAGCTTTATGTTTTATGAGTTTTGTGGGTTTTTTCAGTTGTTTTTACGTTTAAGGTGAGAACACTCTTCTCAGTGATTGTTTAATCTGTTTGTCGCGCTGATTTATAGAGACTGGACCTGGTTCCAGACTACGTGTCTTTGGAAAGTGTGTGTTTGACTCTGACCAGGCTTGGACTACAGCAGAGCGTTATGTTCAGTCTGTGTCATCTGGGTCGTCTAAAAGTTTAAGGATCGCTCTTTCCCGTTAGCGATCCTGCACTATTTATCATCAACTATTGTCAGTTCTAATGTGGAATAATCCCGGGACAAGGAGAAGAAGTCAAAAGCTAAAGTGATATTTATGTTTCTTTTATCTCTCCCTGAAGACGAGATCTCTTACACGGAGTTATCTGCAACATTTTCATAATATTGCTATCATTCCGATTGCAATCTTTTGAGCCTAAAGCAAAGTTCTTCACATTCATGTTCTAAAGTAAGATTTATTATTAAACCAATCTCTGTGGGTTTTTTCTATTGAACACCACATACATTTAGAGATTATGCAGACTTTAAACAGTGCGTCTGATGGAGAAATGCTGTGTGTTTGAATCGTTCGTGGATTTGTCTGCGGAGAATAGACTGGATCTTCTGGAGATTGGATTCAGAGGAAACAGTTTCTTTGTGGAGCTGATTAATATGCCAGACGCTCGGCTCACTCAGAGCTTTCCTTTAAGTGATGGAGATAAGAACAGATGAGCGCTATACCATCCATCCAAACGGCGCCGCTCTGGGCTCTTAAACGTACGACTGTGTGAGCTGCTGCTGCCTCCTCATTGGCCGTTTAGAGATGGAGGTGATGATGTCATACTCCCAGACGGAGGGCGAGCCACAGTTTCCCTCTTTATCATATTTTGTTTTCAGAAGAAATGTACAAAAGGTAAATTTACAAATGTTAAACCTGATGACTTCTTTTGGGGATTTTTACAACTTGAATTTTACAGAGTTAGCAGGTTTGGGCCAAAGGATTTTAAAGTCCATAAAAAGTACCGTCTGTTTCACCTGGAAACATTTGTCTTGATTAAAACTAAATAGAATGTGGTTATCTGATATTATCTGATATTATCTGATATTATCTGATGTTACCTTCAGTCTTGAACACACCATGGCCTGATTATATAAACTTACACTTTGGTTTTGAAATAGTTTTTCAATATCTAATGAATAACTATTAGTATATTGTAAGTACAGTATTGTTTCACTCACACGTGGCATTTGTAGTTTGTTAAAACATTTATTATAAATGTAAATGTTTGAAATCTGACAGAGTTGAGCTCTGAGCAGAGGCAGGTGAACAGTGTGTACAGTGTGTTCAGTGTGAAGTGTGTGAGTCACAGTGTGTTCAGTGTGAAGTGTGTGAGTCACAGTGTGTGAAGTGTGTGAGTCACAGTGTGTTCAGTGTGAAGTGTGTGAGTCACAGTGTGTTATTCTAAGGCTGCGCTCACACTCCACAATCGAACCGACCCCAGCTCCGAAACACCCTAAAGAGTTTGTCCAGTTTGAGTGTAGATGTCTTTGGCACGGACGGAGGAGGTGAAGAACACGCCACTGCACCGTGTTGTTTAATCCATGTACACACACATGTACACACACACGTACATGTACACACACATGTACATGTACACACACACACACATGTAGGAGCTTTGTCAGGCCTAATGTTTTTCACATGAGGATCACAGAGACTAAACTCTAAAGCTCAGGTTCCCCATGTGTTTACCTTTAATAAAGATGTGGACAGACGTTCAGCCGCGTCTCGTCCCCGCTCGTCCCCGCTCGCCCCGCTCGTCCCCGCTCGTCCCCGCTCGTCCCCGCTCGTCCTCGCTCGTCCTCGCTCCACACAGTTATACACTTTTTATATAATATTATTAAGTCCCAGAGGAGAGTTTCACAGCAGGACTCATATCTGCTTCACTGTTTAAGACTCGTCTCTTGGACTTATTCTGTCCTCTTGTCTCTGCTGTGCCACATGTGAACACAGACTGTGTGATGAGGTCACTGTGGCTCAGTTTGGCTGTGCAGGTGCATGTGCGGACCATAGAATGAGCTCGAGTGCGGTTCAAAAGGCCGAGTGTTTGTGCGACCTCAGATCACCTGCCCTTCAGCTCACAGCAGGACTCACTCTTTCTGACCTGCACTCCTCTTTCTCTCCCCATTCTTCTCTTTTCTCTTCTCTTTGTTACTCTCCCTCCTCTGGGCTTCTCCAGCATCTCTCTCCTTTCACATTTACCTCCACCTCTCTCTCTCTGCTTTGTGCTCTCTTCTGTGCCTTCCTTTCTTCCTCCCTCTCCTTTCCCTCTTCTCTCTCTTTCTCTTTCTCTCTCGTCTGTGTTTGTCTTTCTCCACATAAACAGGGAAAGGTCACGGTCAGTCCGTCTGCCGTGACCCGACACATCTCATATTTATTTGCCAAAAGCTCTCGACTGAAGAGCTGCAGATGAAGCACTGAGTTTATGGAATTTATTGGAGTAAAGACGTAAATTCATATTGTGCAGAAAGTTTAAAAACAAAATGGAGGCTCAAAAGTTTAGTTGAAGAAGTAAAAATAAATTGCACACTGGTTTTCAGCTTCCTGTTTATAGATATTTTTTCTAGATATATTTTGAGTTCTTTTTAACAATCAAAAGATAAAATATTTAGTTTTGAATTGTTAAAGTTTACATTTTACAAATAGAACCTGGTTTTTAAAGGTCCTATATGACACAAACTTGACATTTGTAGCTTTTATCCATGTATTTATGCTGTTCTTTTCTCAAAAACAGACTTGGTCATGCTCTGTTCCACTTTGTGATGTCATGAAGTGGGAGTTTTCAAGTAAACAGCACCTTTTACGTTTGGTTTAGTAAAGATTAACAATTCCAGGTGCTGAAATGATCCAAATGATTCTAGAAATGAAGGTGTGTGGAGTTTAAAAACACAGCAGAGCACTTCCTGTATCACCACATGATGACATCACAAGGTGGAACGGAGTGTTTTCAGCCTAAATCTGCAGTTTTTACGTGAGAATGAAACAAAACACAGCTCCAGGTCAGTTTTTCATGAGGAAAACGACATTATAAGATCAGAAAATGTCGTAATATGAACGTTTTACGCGTCGGATCGTGCGTTAACCTTTTTAAAACGACTAAAATGACACTTATTTTTTTTGAGCGTCCATCGTGAATCACACAGCGACTTGTTGAGCAAAGATGTCTTCTGTCTGACGTCAAACACGATCGCAATGTTGCAATTAAATCTGTATTCAGCGCAAATAAAGGCCCTCGTTTTAATGCCTCAACTGTCTGTTTTTAAAGGCGTTTCAAAGGTAAGGACACGGACAGGACAAGGTCGCAGCATCACAGGCGAAGCAATTAAAATCCCCCCGCTCCGTGCAGTAATGACTCAAGCCCAGTCAGAGGCTTATTTACATAATATTACTCCGCAGCGCTCTCGTGACAATGGGCCTTTTATTGCTACAGTAACTCAGCAGATAGCTTTGTCATGTGGAGTAGGATTATGCCACTAAATATTCTTAAATGTCCTTTCAATGGGCCCTACTTAAAAATCCAATTAGAGCTCATTATTGCCTCTTCAGATGAGTGTCGTTATGAGCACGAGGCTTATGTGATTAATATGCACGAGCTTAAGGTCTAAACTTCTGTCTGTCTGCGAGATTTCTCAAAAAAAACATAAATATTAACTTTAAATACTCTCAAAGCTATGAAATATTGGGCTTATTGCAATGATTTTGGCACATTTTCTTCCCATTTAGCCATTTATAATAGATCATTATGAAAGTACATTTAATAGCTTTGAATTAATGTATTTTAAGTTGCATTTTATTACACGGAATTGACTCTTTTGAAGTTTAAACCGTGTTAAAGTGTTTTACTCCCGCTAAAACACACCTGGAGTCGTGTTTTGTTTCGTTCACACATGTTTAACACACAAAAAACCTGCATATTTAGGCTGAGTTCTTCTCTCCACCCGAAAACACTCTGTTCCACCTTGTGATGTCATCATACAGGAAGTGCTCCACTGTGTTTTTAAAAGTCCTTTGTTACATGAAATAAATTCTTCTGAGCGTTAATCCATGTTCTGTCGCTGTTTCCTTCTCAAAAACAGACCTGGAGTTGTGTTTTGTTTCCTTTATTATTAGTCTGTCTCATCTCCAAAGCTCAAAACACTCTGTTCCACCTTGTGATGTCATTAAGTGGTAGTTTTCAAGTTAACAGCTCCTTTTACATTTTGTTTTGTAAAGATTAACAATTCCAGGGGCTGAAATGATCCAAATGATTCTAGAAGTGAAGGTGTGTGGAGTTTAAAACCACAGTGGAGCACTTCCTGTATCACCACATGATGACATCACAAGGTGGAACAGAGTGTTTTCAGTTACAAATCTGCAGGGTTTGTGTGTTAAACATGTGTGAATGAAACAAAACACAACTCCAGGTCAGTTTTTGAGGGAGTAAAGGCATTCTAAGTAGTTTTAAACCTCACAAGAGTCAATTTTGTGTAATATTGAACCTTTAAACCAACTTAAAACATGTTGATTCAAAGTTAGAAAATGTACTTTCATAATCATCTATTTTAAATGGTTAAATGGGAAGAAAATGTGTCAAAATCATTTTAATGAGGCCAATATTTCATCGTTTTGAGTGTATTTAAAGTCAATATTTACAGTTTTTGATGAGGAAACATTAGAACAGATCAGACCTTTAATATAAACATGTAAAATAATAATATAAATAGGTTCTGATGTGTTAATATGTGGTTTTATTGCAGAAAGTAGCTCTTTTGGTGCGTTTTTGTCTTTTTCTACATATTAATCAGATTAATTTCCAAATAATGTCTTTAAATGAACAATAATTACATAAAAAACGGCACTGCTTCGCTCATTTTATTTCCAAAACAAAACTGCATCAAAGTAAAGTGTAGACTGCGTTCAAACCAGATCATTTCCCCGTCGTACGGATCAACGGTTCGTGTCCCTGATTCGATTACAAAGCGTTTGATGTGAATCCCGATAAATAAAAAACTCCACGGGAGAGTTTTGTTTTCTTTGCTCAAATGTAATCTAAATGGTAAACATTTGAAAGTCGATACAAAGTGCAGTGTTTTGTCTTCTCTATAGGTAAAGTACATCTCTGGAGAAATGTGGAGAGACGCCCGCTCCATTGATCTGCTCCGGCGCAGTGTCAGCGCACACTGCAGTAATCCTGTGTTTACAGACTCATTTTCATGTTGAGAGCTGCTCTGTTCAACACCACTGAACTTTAGCGCTCGCTCAGACTCCTGGGGACGACTCCGCTGCACAACACCTGCTCGTTTTGGTCGAGGCTGATTGTCTCTCGGTGTTTTTCAGTCTTTTTAGAGTCGTGGCACGGCAAATACGCATTAAGAAATCACACCAATCACAACAAAAACTGTGTAAAGTTGAAATATAGACACTTTTCGGTTTTGGTTCTACCTAAAACTGCGGAGCTGCTCTTCCTGCTCCTTTCATTTTCTCTGACGACGAGGATTTTTCTTGCTCAAATCAATCAATATTTAAATTTCAGTGGACGGCTAGTTCCAGATGAATGATCACAAACGGCAACTTGTGTGTTTATAAAAGTAGGTATTTGTATCTCAAAGCTAAAGCTAATGCTAACCAAATCTAAATCTCAAAATGAAACACTTTTGAAAATACATGTAATGAAGTCCATTGTGTTTCTGTGCAAAATCCTTCAAATTGTTCGTTCAATTCATTTTAATTTCAGCTAGCATTAGCATTAGCATTAGCTTCAAGACACAAATCTGTACTTTTCTAAACACAGAACTTTCCTGCGGTGAAGTATTTCCATCGTCGTAAAGCTCCTGACCTGCTCTCTGTGAGTATCTGTCCAGAACCTACTGTCCACTGCCTGGTATTTAAATATTGACTTATTTTAGCTCGACTCGGCAAATTTCCAACGCGCAATGAACGGAGCGGAAAGTGCGGCTCTGTGTTTTTTTGAGAGAACTGGAACTAGCGAGACAGCTCCATGAAAAGAGTCTGTTGTTCTTGTTGTCTGGGACTTTAACGGTAGATTATTTTGCTTTCTTTTTGGTGCAAACGTCGGCTCATGCTCACTACAAAAAGGTGAATTAATCAGTTAAATCCACGTGTGAAAACATTTACTCATATTGCATTTTCTTCTTAAGGCACGCTAATGTTCTCAGGCACAATGGTTGAAGAAGAACATAGACTCTTACCCCTAAATCCTACAAAACCTTAATAATTGACCTGTTACCAAAGCCTGAGAGTCACAGTTTTCTTCACAGTTCAGTGTTACGACAGGAAACGCTTAAATCATTTAGTTTTGAGCGACGTAAGCAAACATAAAACCTAAACATGTTATCGTGCTATTAGCTTTAAATCCCACTGATCCGGCGCTCTTCAGTGTCGCCTCGTCAAGTGTACGTAAGGGCATCTGGCTTAAAACCATGCGTAAAACCCTCCTTGATCTGGCGTTCTGATGTGACGTGTAATTACTCAAATCCATCGGACTTAATTTGGCCGACTTAACTGTCCTGTAATGGAGACTTTTTGGATATATTTTCAAATTGATGAACTAAAAAGGAGCACATCTGCCAACGGTATATTTTAGGAAATACTACAAAGCCACTCTCTATAAAAACACATTAATCATGGTTTAATGTTGGGCAAATGATCTCTATAACAATGTCAATGATGTCAAAACAGCCATTTGCCACAGTGATGGATGCATCTCAGCCCGAGTCCTGGCATCTTTGTCCTAATGGGTTTATTGTGTCTCTTAAAGCAGATCTATTATGCAAAATTGACTTTTCAGACTTTTTTAACCATGTTGTAGCTGTTTCTCCTTCTCATTTACCTTCTTGAAGTTGTATTTGTAGTTGTAGTTGAGTGATTCGTGCACATTTAACAATCTTTAATCACGATATTGTCAATCCATCCTCATTTTCACTGCTCTGTGCTGACTTCCTTCTCCATTTGTAATAGTTTTACAGATGATATGTGTAAGATTTGGCCGTGTTACTTAGTCATTTTGGTGCAAATTTGGTCAAAAATCTGCTATTTGCTAGTGCGATGTGCAGCTGTCCATAGGAGGCGCTGACAGTTCCACAGCTTTTTTAATACAAAAGTCTGTGGAATTGTTTCTTTTATTAAATTTAGATGAATATTGTGATGTAAAATGTGCAAATCATAACATAATGATCCACGAGTGTCACGGATTATAATTCCAGAGCAGACAGAAGCACAATAGGTCGTCTGTGCAGTGGTCCACAGCCCTTTTTCTCACAAGGACCAGTGTGGACAGGACCAGTGTGGACAGGAACAGTGTGGACAGGAACAGTGTGGACGGACAGGACGAGTGTGGACAGGACGAGTGTGGACGGACAGGACGAGTGTGGACAGGACGAGTGTGGACAGGACGAGTGTGGACAGGACCAGTGTGGACAGGACCAGTGTGGACAGGACCAGTGTGGGTGGACAGGACGAGTGTGGACAGGACCAGTGTGGGTGGACAGGACGAGTGTGGACGGACAGGACGAGTGTGGACAGGACGAGTGTGGACAGGACCAGTGTGGGTGGACAGGACGAGTGTGGACGGACAGGACGAGTGTGGACAGGACGAGTGTGGACAGGACCAGTGTGGGTGGACAGGACGAGTGTGGACAGGACCAGTGTGGCTGGGCGGGGCCAGTGTGGCTGGGCGTGGCCAGTAATGACAACATAAAACGACACCTAATCCTAGTTCAAATGCATGTTTGATGTTTACCAGATAAATGAACAGAGCCCAGATAAATAATGTTACACAACAGAAATAAAATACATTAAAAAACATAATGTACAGTTGTCCCTCACTATATCATGGTTCACCTTTTGCGGTCTCGCTGTTTCCTGGATTTTAGTAGAATTTTGCATGTTTTTTACAGTGTCATTGTGTCGTGCGTCCTGATTGGCTGTTGGACTGTAGACCATTGTGTCGTGCGTCCTGATTGGCTGTTTTTTTCCCCAAGTGCCATAACCCTGTTGAATTCACGTATGCACTGACCTCCGACTTGTGCAATATTTAATATAGTGCAATATTTTTATTGAGTGCAATAAGTTTGATTGAGTGCAATATTTCATACAGTGCAATATTTAACACAGTGCAATATTTATCAGTGCAATAGCTAATATAGTGCAATACTTGTTCAGTGCAGTATGTGACGGTGAGTGGAGGGTGAGTTGTTTTTAATGTTGCTGTGCATGTGTGTGGTGTCGTACATGTGTGTGGTGTCGTACATGTGTGTGGTGTCGTACATGTGTGTGGTGTCGTACATGTGTGTGGTGTTGTACGTGTGTGTGGTGTTGTGTATGTGTGTGGTGTTGTGTATGTGTGTGGTGTTGTGCATGTGTGTGGTGTTGTGCATGTGTGTGGTGTTGTGCATGTGTGTGGTGTTGTACGTGTGTGTGGTGTTGTGCATGTGTGTGGTGTTGTACGTGTGTGTGGTGTTGTACATGTGTGTGGTGTCGTGCATGTGTGCGGTGTCGTACCTGTGTGCGGTGTCGTACCTGTGTGCGGTGTCGTACCTGTGTGCGGTGTTGTACGTGTGCGTGGTGTCATGCGTGTGTGTGGTGTTGTACATGTGTATAGTGACAATAAATGCATTCTATTCTATTCTATATTCTATATTCTAGAAAAGTGTATAAAGTGTGTGGTGAGGGGTTTTACAGCAAAAACATGGAGAATAATTAACTGTTGAGGGTTATTTTTAGAACATAACCCCCCGTTACCTCACTGTTTGAAGAGTGTTTTTCAGAATGAGCTGAAGGACAGATTCATCTCTTGTTTTTGGATTATTGGTGGATGTTTTTCATGGTCCTGGAGCAAACCTCAGGACAAAGACTGTATTTTGTTTCTGGTTTGAGTGGTCCTGACAAAAACAAGAGCGACCTCTGATGGGAGCGTTGTAAAACTCTTGAACCAGCTGTTGTTCAAATATTGAACTACATAAAACAAAATGCCACGTCCTCTCAGCATTCACGGCACATTTTGACCTTTATTCTCGCCGCCACATACACACCGCTCCGGTTTATATGAACCGACTGAACCTTCTTTCAGCGTTAACTTTACACTCCACCATCAGAAAACCGACCTCCAAATCCATCGTCCAGAACCAGAAGAATCAGCCAAAACTTTGATGCTTTTTTGTTGTTTTTTTTACTGTTTTTGCCCAAAGTGAGATCGTTTTTGCTTTGATAAAGTTGGTCGCCTTTTGGTTCATTTTTTTTTTAAAAGGACAGGGATGAAGCAGGTGCAGAAATAATCATTCTGGTATTTGGAAACCCTCCAGAGCTCTGGCCCACCAACACAAAAAGGAGAAAAACAATAACAGTTGGTCAGACTAACCCCAGCGTGCGCAGATTTTAACTCGATGAAACTTGGAGATCGTCCACTCTCCTGCCCCCAGTTTATTCAGGTTAGTTTGTTTGAATAGTTATTTTTTTCCCACATGACCAGGAGACGCCTTAGGAACGAGTGACTTTTCCTCTGCAGTTTTAAGTTACGTTTTAAGCCTTTGTTTGGTCACATTTTTATACGTCGCTTTTCCACCTTCACGGCTCAAAGCTCTGGCTCTCGTCGTATTTATTTACTACATTATGTAAATATATTTTTGTGAATACTGAAGTACTACAGTGTGATTCTTTTTCTTCTCATTTTTGTTCAGTGACAGATACAAAACAAAAAAGAACAAATATACCTCCTCACAACAAACCATTACACACAGACAGATGTGTGCGTTTATAATTTGTTATGATTTCATTGCGAGTAATGCCATACTGTGGAACTTGTTAACCACTGGGAATTTTTTTTTTTTATTTGTTTTTTTTGTGTACATGATCAGATTTAATCCATAAAAGGTTGAATAAATATGTTTTCTGACTCATTACAGACTCAAACTAACAACTAAAGTGTTTAATTCTGCTGTTTATTTGTCGCCGCTCATGATTTTGAACAATATTATAGATTTAGAATCGTTTCTGTGGTTTAAATCTGCTGCTTTTTTTGCGTCAGTGGCATAAATTTCAGTTTGAGTCTTATGGTTTATCGTGTATATTTACTTCAGGACATATCAAACTTTAAAACATGTTATTGTGTCAGACGTAGATGCAGGAAACGACGGATTTTATCAGAGCAAATCATGATCTCTTCTCATTGTGTGTTTGTGCAACTTCATTATACGTCGAGTAATATGTAAAATGAACAAATCCTAATTACGATCATGATTTCCGTCCGTTAATTGGCTCTAAAATCTCTGGTATAAAGGTCTCGCCGGTCGCACTGCGCTTGTTAGAGCTTCTTTCACACACTGATCGCTCTTTGATTTGATTTCAGCTTCATCTGTGCCATTCCGGGCTGTTCAGTTTGATTGGGATTGTTAATTAAATCAGCAGGATGTGAGGCAAACGAGCACGACTGGTTTTGGATGAAGACGCCGCCGTGATTCTGAGGAGCGTCGGCGACTCGGAGACGCCGCAACCTCATGGAGCAAATTAGGACTCGATTTCTGACGGCGCTTTGTCTTTGTTGGTTCTGTTCAAATCGACACTTTTTTTGAAATGATCCAGTTTAATTGACAGATAATAAACAATTAAAGGTGCACTGTAACATTTCTGCTCGTATCCAGGGAGATATTAATGCTTTACCTGGAGTTTTCCGCAGTTTTAAACACCTACGATGCATTTATTTAACTACACAAGCTTTGATAGTAAAAAAAAATACATCACGAAACCTGCGTTCTCCATAGATCTGCCCTGTAACTGGGCGTAGTGATGTCATCTGTGTGTCTCCATGGAAGCAGAAGTTTAATACAATATAGTGGAACATTCTAGACAAAACCATAACATCTCAAAGTTGCGAAAGAAGCTGTAAATCGACAAAGGCAGGAGACAAATAAAGCTTATATGACTCCATTTGATGCAGAAAATGTGCATATTTAGTATTTATTTATTTATTTATTCGGTCATTACCTCAAAATCAAACTATTTAATTTAATAATAACGCACAAGAATTCCAAGAAAAGCAGCATCAGTTCTACAACAAATGACTCAATATGTAACAAAAGAAAAACTACAAACCACAGCATCACATGAATCAGTCCTGAGTCCTGTAATGTTCACAAAGTCGTGTTTTATACTGTATTTAATGTTTTATTGTGTAGGAGCTTTTTAATTTATCATCCACACACACTGACCCCTCGAACACAAACACAGTGACGTTTTTTACTGGTTCAAGTCTTAATTTTTTTTAAAATAAACCTGTTTGTCTAAGATGATATTGACTCTTTTTATTTTTTATCTGCCTCATACGTCACTGCAGCTTTTAGTTTGATTTAATATTTAAATTTGCCTGGATCAAAAGTTTTTCTTTAGATTGTGTCAAAGTGTCTCTCTGTCCCTCTGTCCCTGTCTCTCTATCCCTCTGTCCCTCTGTCTCTCTGTCCCTCTATCCCTCTGTCCCTCTGTCCCTGTCTCTCTGTCCCTCTGTTTCTCTCTCTCTCTGTCCCTCTGTCCCTCTGTCCCTCTCTCCCTCTGTCTCTCTGTCCCTCTGTCCCTCTGTCTCTCTGTCCCTCTGTCTCTATCCCTCTGTCCCTCTGTCCCTCTGTCTCTCTGTCCCCCTGTCCCTCTGCCTCTGTCTCTCTGTCCCTCTATCCCTCTGTCTCTCTGTCCCTCTGTCTCTCTGTCCCTCTGTCTCTCTCTCTCTCTCTCTGTCCCTCTGTCCCTCTCTCCCTCCGTCCCTCCGTCCCTCTGTCCCTCGTCCTGCACAGACTCACTCCTGTGGTTTGAATACAAAGTCCACACTTTTGTCCCTGTAAAGTTGAGCCAGGCCTTTTGTTGTGTCTTTCTGGTGTTTTTTTTTCTGTTCTTTCTTTCTGTGTTGTTGTTTTTCTCCCGCTGGGTTCTGTGGATACCACCTCTCACCAAAAAGCTGCTTGAAGTTTGTCAGAACATTGTTGTTGCTGCTCGTGTGGACTCCCCGTGAGGCACTTCTGAAACGGACAAAGCCGTGCCAAATGCAGGAATCCTGCCATTTGGACCACACGGTTTGCCGTACCTCAAGCTGTTTGGTAAAAATGAAAAATCTACAGTTTGATTCTCTTTCATTTTACATAAATGTTTTCCGAGGGACAGTTTGGTTTTGAGAAATGGGAGGTAGAAGGTTGAAAATCACCTTTTTGTTTCCATTTTCATATACTCTACTTTTCATATATTTAAATCTCATAAAAATGTATAAAACTAAATCACTGGCGTCTGACACACTGGACTGTTATTGTTCATTCAAAGTTCTAGAGTTTTTTTTAAGTTGACTGAGGACTTTTCATAAAACACTGCAAACATGTCGTTCTTAGGGGCACTTGTGCAGAACAATCTATATATTTATTTAAAGTCTTTTCGTGCACAGTGGGCCCAGGTGACTCGTGTTCACTCTGTTTTTCTTCTGTTCTTGGAGCCTTGACTCTGATCATAAAAGTGAATATCAGTGATTTCTTTTGTCTGGTCCAGAGCGTCTGAGGTGGATCATGGTGACACCAAAACTCTTAGGGTCAATAACAATCAAACTGGAGCTTTACCTCTGTGGAAATGTGCTTTTTATAAATGAAAAAAAGTTCACACGACACAAATGAACCTGTGTGAACTTGAGCTGAGTCAGGACGAGAGGATTACACCAATGGTTATTTTAAAGATTATTAAAAATGATCATTCTCAAACTCGAAATAGACTCAGGATCAAAACACTTTATAATATTTGTACCATTGTCACTTTAGAACAGCAGCGTCAAACTCATTTTCACAGAGGCCACATCAACAAAATGGTCACTCTCAAAGGGCCAGATGTAACTTTAAGACAGTATAAATGTCACTAAATGTAACGTAAAAAAAATGCAACTACTTTTTATCTTGTTAATTAACTGTTTCTATATTTATTACTTATTCAACTTACAAATATTACTTATGGATTTGCATAGATGTGAAAAAATGTCTGTGTAACTGTCTCTCCTGATAAACTGATATTTTAAGACAGTCAGACCTTTTAATTTACCTTGTCACGGGCCACAGAAAATGATGTGGCGGGCCAGATTTGGCACGCGGGCCTTGAGTTTGACACATGTACTTTAGAATATCTGCACTAAATTTGACACTTTATAATCCCGGTCACTTTAATCCACGTTTACACTGTTGTTCTGATGTTGTCGTATACATCTACGTCTAAGTATTTACTTTTACTTTTAAGCATACCTTTTTAACTTTGTACATGCCAGTATTTGTACTTATTCTGTCTTTTTTGTTGCACTAAAAGTCTTTTGATTTTGATTCTGATTCAGACAAATATATTCTTGCCGTGTCTCCTGCCCTTTGCGACATACATAATTAAACTTTGTGTTCATGGAGCTCTTTTCAAGACACTCACAGCACTTTACAGAGCATTATTCACCCACTCCACTCTATTAATGTAACCACAGCTGTCCTGGGGCAGACTGACAGAAGCGACGCTGCCAATCTGTGCCATCAGCCCCTCCAGCTGCACACACACCACATTCAAACTGGACAACGTGTCTGAACTGCTCTGGACACGACAACATGGTCTCCTGTTGTAGAAACACATACTTTTGTAGTAGACACGCTGTTTAAAGGCTGAAATCGCCACATTTTAGCGTAGAATCTCTCCGTCGTACCTTTGCTCCTCGTCTGTTTTAATATTCTGTGAAAAGGTTGAGTCTGTACAGAATGACATTCAGAAACAAGGACGATAATGTTCACTTACAGAAACACTCGGAGATGACAGCTCATTCCAGTGGGGTCATCCTCAAACGAACGCCTCATCTTCTGCTCCATCTTCTCCAAATTTCAGCTTTGATTTCGGAGAGTGCCATTTATCTAGTGTTTCTGTATAATCCATTCTGAGCTGCAGCTAAGACGAGACCAAGCCTGTTATCATCCGAATCTGCAGCAAAAGTGAAATTATACCCCCCGAAAATGTCAGAGTTGAGCTATTTGATAACTTTAAATGGGTTTTACTTTGAATAATGTGCCTGAGTTCACTCCATTATCTCTGTGAAATACATCAACAAGGACAGAGAGAGGAGCGCGCCCCAAGCAGATGTGCAGCTGCTACTTTATCTGCAACTCGGGGACTAGACTTTAGTGGAGTTTTTGCCTCGTGGTTTGGAAATCTTAAAATATCTTAAAATACGTGAGTTATTTGAGAGATTTTTGGTCTAGGTTTATGAGATTTTATACGAAAACTGCTGAGAAACGTGAGAGAAACTGAGCACATTCTATTATTCTATTATTATGAGAAGCTTTCATTTAGGGTTTGTGGTGTCAGGATTTAAACCATGTACAGTTTTCGGTGCCGTTTGAAAGACATTTTGAGGGCTGGGCAGTTAGAGCGAGACACTGGCAAAGTTGTGTCGTCATGTTTTTAAAAAAGTCGTACAGTTTGTGAGATCTAGAGCCAGTCGAGTCGCTTTGTGCTCAAGAATTTTCCATTTGCGCATTAAACATTATCAGTGTTTGGAGCCACAAAACAGAATCGTGTTCATAAATTCCACAAAACACCATTGGTTTGCAGAAAAATTAGTTTATTTTGAAGCATTATAGAAAAAAGGCAATGGCACCAGCAATTTTAAATAAATATGTAAACTATTTAAGTCAAACTCAAGACCCAGGTGCCGACTTTAATTATTTTACTTTTTATATTATTTACTATTATTATTATTATTATTATTATTATTATTATTATTATTATTATTATTATTATTATTATTATTATTATTATTATTATCATTATTATCATTATCATTATTCTTATCATTATTATTATTATAACAACGTATTATTATTATTTTTTTATTTTTATTTTGTCTTTATTTAGGCTGCAGTTGAGAACAATACTTGAATAAAAATATAATCATAAAAAACTCAAGGCCCAGGTGCCAAATGTGGCCCGCCGTGTCATTTTATGCGGCCGCGACAAAGACAAATTAAAATATGTGACTGTTTTAAAATGTTTATCAGGAGATATGCGGTTACTGTCATATTTTTTTTTACGTCTATGCAAATTTGAGGGGAACCACTTGATGCTGCTGTGGCTCTCGGTGAAATTGAGTTTGACACTTTTGATTTAGACGGTGAAATTCATGTTAACGATAAACTTTTATCGCTCAAAACTCGTCTACATGTTTGTTTCTTGATGCATATTCCAAAAACACGTCTTTAGCTCCGTTTCCAGCTCCTGTTTTGGTTCAAACAAAGCATTTCCTATTTTAAAACCGTGTATTTTAGTCCTGCATTCGCGTCTAAATCAGTGTTTGAATATTCAGACGTACTAAACAGACCCGCGCGTCTTTGTCCCCGCGAGGCGAAGAGGCCTTTCAGTGACGTTCAAGTGTCTTGTTTTGAGCGTAATAAGCCCTCACACATGCATCATTACATCCCAACACGAGATGAAGTGTTTGGAGGGCCAACGTTCAAGTGGGACACAGTTTATACGCCGCGATCGCCGGGCGGATTCTCCATCTCTGTAGATCAAACTGTTGAAATAATGTGCAAAACCTCCGCGACCTTATGTCTTAACGTATCACATGTGAAGAGCTCCACAATATTCTGCATTTGTGCGTTTAATAGGGAACACGGACAAAACTGTAGATACTTTTGTGTTTCTGGGTCTTATTTAATGAACACACTGAGGTCACGTTTTTATTCAGAACCAAAACTGTTGTTAGATTTAAGTAATAAACTGCACGTAGTAACCACACTTTTAATATCCTTGACTAATAAATACTTAATTTCTAATGAACAAATAGTTTATTACAGTATTTTCTAGACTTTTTTCATCGTTTGGCTGCAGGTGCGACTTATTTGTGAATGTTTTTTTCTTCATTATTATGCATTTTTTTGGCTGGTGCGACTTAAATTCCGGAAAATAAAGACGACGTATTGTCCTTGTTTCGCTCTAAAGGTTTAATCTATGACGCCTGTGGATCATTGTTATAATTTGCACGTTTTAAATCACAATATTTATCTAAAATGACTTAAAATAAATAAGTTTGCTGATTTCTCCGTTAGAACATGGGACCTGAATCGACCTGTAGCTGCATGAACAGATGAAAGTGAGGAGCTAAAGTTGTTATTTGTACCTAAATGACGACAAAACGCTGCCAAATCTTTTGCGTATCATCGATTTAAGAAAAAAAATTGAACAATGAAGCAAGAAAATGGGGATCAGCTAAACGGCATCTTGAAAATAAATACTGTATTTTCCGGAGTGTAAGTCGCACCGGCCAAGAAATGCAAAATGATGAAGAAAAAACAAACATATTTCACACATAAATCACATCTGAGTGAGTAAGTAAGTCACATCTCCAGCCAAACTAAGAAAAAGTCTAGAAAGTATGTTTAAAGATGACTCAAACTGCACAAATTACTTCAAATACAACTTCAAGAGAGTAAATGAAAAAGGGAAACGACTAAAATATGGTTAAAATCTCTGAAAAGTTCATTTTTCTGTAGAATAGATCTGACTTCATTAGACCTGCTTGATTAATACTCTAATTCTTAACTTAAATGTGTTCTCAATAAACTATTTGTTCATAATTAACTCTTTGTTCATGCTTTATTAAGACTAAATAAGCTGTAGTTATTATAAATTGTTCATTACCTGCACACGCTTCAATCTCACGGTCGTATTCTGAGTTAGTTTCCTTCTCTTCTGCCAGGTTTTATTCCAATATTCCGCTTACATCTCGACGCTTTCGAACAATCGCCGTAATTATGAAAAGTGACTTTCAAGTGACATTTAATATGTTGTGATGAAAGTGGGGCATTTGACTGTGTGACAGCGGCAGATTAGGACTGACGGATGAATCCAAACACGTCCTGGTTCTAAACATTGAGCTGCCACTTTATTAAAAACACAAACTTTCTGATGGATTTGCTGCAGGTTATGAGTTTGTGGGTGAAAGTGAACACACGTCTGAGCCTGATCCTGCTCAGAGATTATGTCATAAAGTCTGTGTGTGAAGAGCCGCAGAGGCCAGTGCTGGTCCTGATGTTTGTTGAGGACGTTTTTGACTTTTGGTGGGACATGTTTGACCTGTTCTGTGTCTTTGAGGACGTTTTTACTTTATCTGCACATTTAGCAGTGAGATAATCAACTACAATGATAAACTCCCTGAATATCTCAGTTTTTTGTTGAACTTTAATCTGTGAACTTTTAATCCCAGATCTCATGATTGTCTGTGTCTAAAAACTGGCTGCACTAGAACTTAAAAATGTCGAAAATAAGCTTTTGGTTAAAACATGGAGGACATCTCAAGGACATATTAAACTGGACACACTTTAATAATCTGGTGATAAACATTTATGTCACCTGCTCCTGTTTTTAATGTTTCAGACGGATCTGTACAGTTATTTGTTGTGTTTTTGTTTTGTTTCTTTTAGTTTTTCACAGTTTCTTTGTTCTCTCTTTGGGTTCTCCCTGTATAAATAAAGATAAATGAAAACATAAACCTCCTCAGCTCCTAGTTCCTGTTTTACTAAATACTCCGAGTTCTTTTTATTGACATTTTAAGCGGCAGAAAACATCCGAGTGCTAAGACGAGAGGAAAAGGCACGAAGCGTCAGTCTGAGTCTTGTCACATTTACTCTGAACTACTTTCTGTCTGGTTGTTTCCGAAACACTAAACAAGGATGTCCAGACGAGTTCCAAGGATCTGCTGACAGAGTTTGTGCTCTGTGCAGATAAAGACGAGGGGAGGATAGAGGACATGTCAAAGGCACTTAATATTGGACTGAGACGGAGAAACAAACCCTGGAGAGGGAAAAGATAAGCTCCAAACAGCGGGAGAGAAGTCACAGTGTGCACCAGACAGAGGGGAGCGGACTCTGAATCACACTGTTGGATCTCTCGCAGGAAACGTGACCTTTGACCTCCCTCCAGTTGGTGGTAGAAGATATTTATTGTGTTTGTGCTCTGAGGTTATGGCTCGCGTTAATAAAACATCTGCCCGCGCCTGGAATGGATTTTTCTGCACATCTTCTATGGATTATTGGGTAATTTAGCCTTTTCCACGTTTCTCGTTCATGGATTTGATTTGAATTTTCATTTTTGTTGTTTATTTTGTGCCTGATTTTCCAGGAAGCAACAGTTTGTGGTTATATTTCTTCTCGGACAAACGCTTCCCTCGAGTTGTATCAAGGACAGTTCAGGCGTCAGATGTTAAACGGGACTTTTTTTGAAGTTTTTAATGTGTTACAAAACTGTTCCCTCATTGAAAAACACACCTGGAGTTGTGTTTTACTTCCTTGATGCTTGTTTGAATTTGAATTTACCCAGGATTGTTGCGTCATAGGTAGAAACGCAGCACCGCTTTTAAGTCCACGCATCACCAGACTCGCTCTAAACGTTTCCACATTAATGCATGTTTATATTAACCCGGGGCATGTTCCTTAATTGGATAACATCAATTTTTCCTTCCATGTTAATTACCTTTGTTACCAGCAGATGGCGCCCTACACCAGATTCAAGTGTGGGGATCACCCAAAATGGAAAATAATGTCTGGTTTCAAATAAGCATGAGATGATATTGAACTTTTGTGTCGCGATTGTCATGGCCAAAATAATTGCGAATAACAATTTTATCATAATAACAATTAAAATAATATAATAAAAAATATAAATAAGTTCTATATTTAAACAACTTTGACGTTTTTATCAGTGAAAACAACTACGATCTAGCAGAGAACTTTGGATGAACCGGACAATCCACAGAAATTTGGCGGCTTGGGTCAAAAAGTCTCACAATTCTGGGCCCCCTAAAACCCTGGGGCCCCGGACAACCGACCTCTTTGTCGCCCCCTGTCGACTCCCCTGCAGTTATGTAGATTTTTTCTGCACTTTTTGACGATACATTGTCCATTATCTTTGTTGCCGACTATCACAGTTCTATAAAATGTCCCGTGAACGATTATTGTCGACCTTTTTTAATCACGATATTATTGTTCATCGTCCCATCCGTAGTTTCAAATTGGTCGTGATTTTACGTTCTAAAACATGGGGATGCCAAAGGAAAGGTCCTCAAGAGCGTGTGTCCTTTCATTTTATACTAAAGACCTTCTCGATGCAGATTGTTCTTCTCAACCTGATGTTTTCACTGGAAACTGTATCTTTCCCAACCTGATCTTCAAAGTGAATTCGAGGTTACACCAGTGTCTTTTCTGTCTTATATTTCCCCATTTCTCTCCAGCTGAAAGTCTCTCCTCATCTCCAGACTCTTCATCTTGTAACTTCAGAGTCTTTTGTTTGTTTTTCGTTGTTTTTCTCAAAGCTCTCCATGTTGTGCTCAGACTCTGACGTCTAAACCCTTTGGCCTGTGCAGTCCTCAGATGGAGATACACACTTAGTTTTTCCTATAGGACCAATCCAATAAATACTGAAGGGACGGGGAGCGCTCGAACAAATGGAATTGAATCATTTCTATAACGCCAGGCCGGCCACAATAACACGTTTTGAAGTGCGATGTGTAGAGGAAGAAAATACAGATCTACAAAAAATGTATTCTATATGTACGATTGTGTTGATGAAAGAGTGAATGAGGCACAGGAAAAACAAATGTATTTTACAGAACAATGTGTACACAAAGAAATGCAATAAGAAAGACATTAAAATCACAACACAATAAATAATCATCAGCATCAATGAGTCTGGATTTAAACATCGTCAAAGTCGAGGCCTGAGTCACATCTTCAGGAAAAATGATCAGGTTTAAACTGAACAAAACTCAAACACTGATTCAACATGTTTAGACCCGGTTTAGTCCAGATTTAGACCTGGTTTAGACCTGGTTTAGTCCTGGTTCAGTCCTGGTTCAGTCCTGGTTCAGTCCCGGTTTAGTCCTGGTTTAGTCCTGGTTTAGTCCCGGTTTAGACCCGGTTTAGACCCGGTTTAGTCCTGGTTCAGTCCTGGTTCAGTCCTGGTTCAGTCCTGGTTCAGTCCTGGTTCAGTCCCGGTTTAGTCCTGGTTTAGTCCTGGTTTAGTCCTGGTTCAAACCTTGTACAGCTCAAATCCAAGAATCATCAGAATAGAAAAATAACAGAACATTGAACCATCAGCTGATTTAGTGTTTACAGTTTTGAATATAATCGCTCTGTGTTAACTTTTTTATTAACAATCTCCCTCTTTCTCTCCCTCTTTCTCTTGATCTTTCTCTCCCTCTTTCTCTCCCTCTTTTTCTCCATGTGCTTCTCTGGACCTGATCTCATCACCTCAACATCCTCTTCATATTTCAGGTAAGTTATTCATTTATTTCTTTGTGAAAATGTGTGAAAATGTGTTTTAACTCAACCTGACTGAGCTTTGTGTTTCTACACGGCTGATGGACGTGACTGGGGACGGGTTTAAGGGGCTGTACCACATTTTTACCTCAGTATTTGAGCAAAATTAGTGTCGTCCCAGTCCAGACATAGTGTTTAAGCCGCTGTTGATTTCCTGTTTACTGTCGTTTTATTGTTAGTTAGCTGCTTTTGCCTCTGAAAGACGTGAAAAGCACTTATAAACTCATCACCGTGAGTACTTTTGGTGCTCAGAAGACATAAACTAAGAGCAGAATGAACTGGGACGACTGTGGACCATTTCAAACAAACTGCGTCTGTTTTTCACGTCTTTAAAACCGTAAAAATCAGGCACGGCGCTGTTACGTTTGTTCAAGATCACAGCTTTTTATCCACACCTGAACTGAGAGAAATGTTGTTTTGTTTCGGTTTAAAAGTGAATTTCCCCTCGAGTATTTTTCATAGTCCAATTAATCTGAGTTAACATAATGTGACAACAGGAAACACACTGGCGTCTCTTCCAGTCTGTGCCTTCGCTCGATTTGTGCGCCCACCCCTCACAGAGAGCGCCATATGCCCAGACACGCCGTGATAAACCACACTTCATCATTTTCTCCTTTAAAACCTGTTTTAAACGTTGTTCTTCATTATTCACACGTGACGTTCTGCCTCTCGTAACGTCCGTGGGTGAAAAATGTGTCCAGCAGGTCTCGTTGTCGTTTGATTTCAGTTTAACAGATCGTACGCGTCTTCCACTTCCTCCCGCGTCGAATCAATAACCTTCGAAAAACAGTATTTATGGAGCTTCACCGCGATGATCAGATAAAGTGTCGAGATCAACGAGAAATCAGAAAAACTGCGGTTAGGCTCAGCTCTAAATCCAACACTTTTGAAATCGATGCAGAAGCATTAGCGGATTTGACGCGTCGGATTGTTGATTTAGGAAACAAGAGTGAGAAATTAATCACGGCGGAGTAGGACGTGTGTAGGTTCAGTGCTTTTTCTTTAAAACAGAGATATTTACTCGTATTAGACGTGTTTTCTGAGGTGGATTATACAAATGAGCAGAGTTTTGTTGAGAAATGGTGTTGATACGAGGTTCTTTGGACGAATGGGAGCGATATTTTTGAGAACGGATTATTTTCTAAACTTAAAGAGCTTCTGAGGAACTATACAACAACTATATACATCCTCTGTCAACTACTGTGTATTTGTATTTAAATGTATTTGTTTTATATTAATCTTATTTCATTATAGTACTGTGTTATTATTCACATCATTATTATTATTTTTATTTGATTTTTTTATTATTAATTTTTTATTATTTTTTTTTATTTTATTATTTAAATTTTCTATTTATTTCATTTAATTATATCAGTATATATACCTCATTCTATTTTAGAAATTAGAAATTATTATTTTTTTTAAATACAAAAATAAAAAAAACAAAATAAACTGCAGGATGTAGTAGTTTCATATTTAAAAAAAAATAAAAATAATAAAAATAAAATAAACTGCAGGATGATAAGTTTATGATAGTATTTTCATAAAAAAAATAAATAAATAAATAAAACGAAAAAATAAACTGCAGGATGATGATAAGTTTGTAATAGTAGTTTCATGTTTAAAAAAAATAAATTAAAAAAAAAAAACTAAAATAAACTGCAGGATAAGTTTATGATAGTAGTTGCATATTAAAAAATAAAAAATCTAATTTATATTTTATTTCAAAAACATTCACACAGAACATTGAAAAAAAGCCTGTATCTTGTATCATGCTTTTGTATATTTATTTATTATTTACTGTATTATTATTTTCAAAAGACACAACAATAGAACAATCGGTCAGCTGATCATTTAAATACAATTTCCATTTCTCCCATTGTTCTTCATATTTTTCTTTGTCACCTTAGAATATGTGGAATTCTGTCCATAACATGAATTTCTTGCACATTGTCGTTCCAGTTGTCGAGTGTAGGGGGCGTCTTCCTTGTGCCATTTGCATGTAATGGCTTTTTTTTTATGCTGCCAACAATATCTGGATTAAATATTAGTCCTTTTTTGTGAAGTGTGCATCAGTCGTTTGCTGAAAATCCATCTTTATGCATGTTCTTGTAGTGTGTGGGAAAATATTTTGCACATTTCTTTCCCCAAATTATCCCAAAACACACGTCCACGCCCCACATTATTCTCCAAACACTGTCTCTCTGTTGGTTAAATCAGTTCTGTTCAGCCCTAAGAGGCAAATACTGTTATGATTTTGTGCTTTACAATAATAAATGTAATTGAATTGAGCAATGGGCGGAGTCTTAAAGGTGCAAACGTGTGTGGATGACGTGTAAATCCTTTTCTTCAGGCATGATTTTGATGAGAAAATAGCGTTATAACACAGTAGAAAGCTCAAAAAAACTCAATTTAGCCTCATCTTGTGTCTGCTATAGTTATAATTTGATCATTATGTTATAGTTTGCACATTTTAAATCACAAAATTGAGTCTAAACGGAGCTGACGTCGCTGTAAACGTCATCACAACAAAGCGACGTGGAGATGTCAGACGCTTCTATAGATAGGAACTTTTTAAACTTAAACCAAAGTAAAAGTGAGATTGTGGTTTTTGGTCAAACTGAGCTCCTCACTGGACATGGCGGTGTGATTGGGTCACTGTCCTTCTGTCGTCCTTCAGTGAGGAATCTAGGAGTGATTGTGGACTCCACGCTCAAACTCCACAAATATCAGCTCAGTTATAAGAAGTAGCTTTTGTCAGCTCCGGACTCTGGCTAAACTTAAGCCTTACTTGCCTCTGGCTGATTTTGACAAAGCTGTACATGCTTTTGTCACATCGCGCCTGGATTATTGTAACTCTTTGTATCTAGGTCTGGACCAGGGCGTCTGCAGACTGTTCAAAATGCTGCAGCTCGACTTCAGACCAAAACTAAGAGACGGGACATTCCGCCTGTTCTGTGCACTTTACATTGGCTCCCTGTTGCTTTTGGGGTGAAATTCAAAGTGTTATTGTCTTTAAATGTCTTAACCTCATGGGTCCAGTCTGTCTTGGGGAGCTGCTGCCCTTATCCTCCTCCCAGAGCTCTGAGGTCAGCTAAAGCTCGGCTCAAAACTAGAGGGGACAGGGCCTTTTCTGTGGCAGCGTCAGTTTAAGTCTCGGCTCAAAACTCATCTTTTCTCCGTGGCTTTTAATACTGTGTACATAGAATGTCTTGGTACTTGTTCTTGTATTTTATGCTCTTTTGTATCATGTAACTATGCCTCATTGTGTGATGTTTTATGTGTTTATTTTGTGTGAAGCTCTTTGGTCAGCTCAGGTTGTTTTTAAATGTGATATATAAATAAACTTGAATTGAATTGAATAGAGAGCTGCACATCACACAAGCAAATAGCTGATGTTTTTTGCTCCATTTGCCCCAAAATGACTAAGTGACGCTGCCAAATCCTCCATGTATCACATCAAACTGAAGAACAAAGTGCAGAGCAGCGGGAGGTGAAAACAGGGATCGATCGGGAATATGGCGTCTTGAAAATAAGCGATTAAAGACGATTCAAATGAGCGGGAATCAGTCCAAAAACAAGTCTGAGACGGTGAATGAGAAAAGGAAACGACTATAGCACAGTTAAACGCTCTGAAGAGGTGATTTTGTGTCATAGATCTGCTTTAAATTATTATTAGAGCGGATTTTCAGAAACAACAGTCTGGTGTTTTTGGTCATTATTGTGTGAATCATTATGAAACACACAGGAGATGGAAAAACTCGACACAAATCTGCTCTTTGACACGTTTAAGACGAATCTAAACCTCAGACGTCTAAACTCAGAGATGGAAATGTGACTAAATGAAGTGAATTTACTGTGATGGAGAAGAGGAGGATGAGGAAAGATATTTGTCGTCTGTGAGGAGGAATTAGAGACGTCTGAAAACGACAGAAGATAAACTCCCAGGATCACGAGGAAAAAGAGATTTAGTGACTTTTATTCAGTCGGATGTTTTCACCGACAATCAACAAACGCTTCACTATTTCAAATGGAAATTAATTAAGTGATTTATTCGGGGATTAGCTTTTGTTTACAAAGAGAATAATAAATTACGACGGAGGAAAAGTGTTCAACAGATGTTTGATACAGCTCGGATGAAGAACGGGATCGTCAGGCAGGTGTGAAGGAGAGAGGGAGAGGGGAGGGAGGGGGAGGAGGAGAGGGGGGGAGGGGAGGAAGGGGAGAGAGGAAGAGGAGAGGAAAGAGAGAGGGAGGGGGGGAGGGGAGAGAGGAGAGGAAAGAAAGAGAGAGGGAGGGAGAGGAGAGGAGAGGGGGAGAGGGAGAGGAGAGGGGAGGGAGGGGAGGAAAGAGAGAGGGAGACAAGAGAAGAGGGGGGAGGGGAGAGAGGAAGGAGGAGAGGAAAGAGGGAGGAGGGGAGAGGAGAGGAAAGAGAGAGGGAGGAAGAGAGGAAGAGGAAGTTTAAGGAGACGCTTCCTGCAGAGGGGAGGAAAGAGAGAGGGAGGAAGAGAAGAGGGGGAGACGGGAGGGAGGGAGGGGAGGAAAGAGAGAGGGAGAGAAGAGAGGAAGAGGAAGTTTAAGGAGACGCTTCCTGCAAGGGGAGGAAAGAGACGGAGGCAGAGAAGAGGGGAGGGAGGGGAGAGAGGAAGAGGAAGTTTAAAGAGATGCTTCCTGCGGAGGGGAGGAAAGGAGGGAGAGAGAAGAGAGATAGAGACAAAAACAATAGAGATCAAAAAGCTAGAGAGAAAAGAGAGAAAAAGATGGAGAGAGAAAGAGACAAAAAGAGAGAGCATCCTGTCAGACAGATGGAGGTGAAGAGAAAGTGTAGTTCTCTCTCTCCATCTGTCTATGTCAGACTGAGACCTCGTGGATCAGTTTTGTGGAAATGAAAGTGTTTTCTCTCTCTGAGTAAATCCTGCAAAAAAGTGCATTTAATTCACCTTTAAATAAATTTAAGTATCAAAGTTTTTTTTTTTTAGTGCCCAAAGTTTGTCTCATCGCATCTTTTAATTTTTTTATTTCAAAATTAAAATGTCTCAAGGAAAATGGATCTTATGAACTCTTTATTTCTTTATTTCTTTATTCCTCATCTATTACTCACTTTTTTAGAAAGTTTTTTTGAAATATATTGGGGAAGAAAATATAAAAAAATATATTTTCCAAAAACACCAAACATATATATATATATATATTTTGTAAGTTTAGAATAAAAGCAGCTCTGAAGTCTGTTCCAGTTCATGACGTCTGTTTCCTCGTGTTTAATCAGTTCCTTTTGCTTCAGCTGATTCAGATTTAAATCATTCCTCTGTTCTGCTTCCACTTTTCTAATCGCTCTGCATTTCATTTCACTGCTGTTTGATTTTGCTGTGATAAATCCGACTTTATTTTGTTGTAAACACACAGACTGTTTCTCTTTAAACTCTGAATGTTCTGACAATAGAGCGACGATACAAACTGAGCCGTGACCTGATGAGTTGAGTTTGTGCAGTAACATCACACCGATCGTGTTCAGATCCAGTGACTTTGTGTCTTTTCATAACTTTTTGACAGCCTGATTTAAGACATGGACCACCTCATTAAAAAACAAAACTCTTTAAGGTCTTTACAAGTCTTGAAGCTCCACATTGCAACATTTCAGTTCAAAAAGTGATGTGTAAAAATGTTATTAAATGTCCAATCTGTAGCGTTTCTTCATGGAGACGCTTTGCCTGCAATATTCCACAGTATAACATTAACATCTGTGCAGCTGCAGGTGTTTTACTGTGGAAAAAAACAAACAAAATAACATTGAAATCCATTTATTATTGAGGGGCTTGTGACGTTTAACACCGTACACTGGTCCCTCGTTTATCGCCGGTGTCACGTTCTAAAAATAACCCGCAATAAGTTAAATCCGAAGTATCAGCTTTATTTTTTACATTATTCTCTCTGTTTTTGTCTGTAAAACCCCTCACCACACACTTTATACACTTTTCTCACACAGACATTAACATTTTCTCACATTTCTCTCTTGTTTAATTGATTAATTGATTGAGAAAATAACTTCCTCTCGACTCTGACATAAAAACAGAGTTACAAAATTTGAATTCACAGCTTTGCAAAATCCTTTTTTTACAGAAATAATCAAACCAAGTCTCAAAAATAAACAAAACTACGCTAAGAAAACCATTTGTCTCCGTGTTTATGCGCCGCCTCAGCACGTTTCCCAGGCGTGTGCTCTTTTCCTCGTGCGTGCTGTCGCTCTTAAAGTAACGGTAACATATTACATAAAAGTTAAATAATAACAGTTGTAAGATAAACATCAACATTAATGCAATAAAATAACTGTAGCTTATGTTTATAAATCAAATATTAAATCTTTCAACATTAAATCATTCACATAAACTTAAAAAAACAGCATTTATAACAAAATATCACCACTCCACAGAGACGAAACACAGAGTCCGCAGCAGAAAAGTTCCACAGAATGAACATTAGCGAGTGGATGATATAAAAGTGGAGACTAACTCTATGAAACGTCGTCTTTACGTCGGTCCGAGCTGCTCCTTCGTTCCCTGGTCTCTCTGTTTGACCACGGGGTTCGTAAAATAAAGCTGGACTAGATAAGCAGACGCAGTTATTTATATGGTAATTCTGCAACCAAAGACATCAGGCATTAGGACTGGCAAAGTTAAGGAGAATGAAATGAGATATTTTCCGTGGGTGGGCGGCGTCTTATATGAGTTTTTGTAAATGGTTTATTCCCATTTGACCTTGTGGAGACATTTCTTACGACCAAAACGTTCGTACATGTTTGTTGACGTGGTTTTTCTAGTGTAAGATTATGCAGAGGGGATGGATAAGGATGTGCTTAAAATCCAGTGCACTTATCCGTGTTAAACGGCGTGTGTCAGAGGGTATAATACTCCCTACAATGGAAGCACACTGTGTCGAGTGAGTCTCCATGTTTCATAATGATGGAAAAACAACGTCCAAATCTCCTGCCGCTCTTTAAAACTCTCGATTCGCTTAAATTAATGCAGTGTATGTTCTAATATGATGCTAACATGTCATTGTTTCATTCTGTGGACTTAAAGTGAACTTCTAAACGTGCTTTTCTCAGTCCTGGATATGTTGTTTACCTCTTGCCACAGCCATTTTCTCACATTTTGTTGGCTCTGCATTGTGGTCTTCTAACAAAAGAACATAGGATCAGACCGAAGTCCAAAGTAAAGCGCGGATTTAACACAAAAAACCTTTTTCAGAGACACAGACAGAGCGACGAGCCGAGGAGGCACTCAACAGGTCACATGAGCTCGGATTAAAGTTTGGAAGAAACTTTTCTGTAGTTCTGGAGAAAAGGGTCTGTGTCTGTACTAAAATGACCTTCTGTTGGTGCAAAGGTGACTCCCTGTCCCGGTTTAGGTCGTCCTGATCAGACATTTTGACCCTGTCCCTTTTTAAGAGAACGTCCAACTTTTTTGTCGCCACTTGAATTCCACAAAAAATCTGATTTACAAATAAAAACATGACGATAAAGTGATTCCCTGTGTAGAACTTTTAAACTTAAAGTCTCTCTGGACCTTTAATGTCACAGATCCAGAGGAAAACCTTAAATGAGGACAATAAAAATCATCTTTAGGCTGTTTATTTAAGTTGAGGAGTCACGGTTTATAAAGTCGCTCACGTCTTTTGGACCAAACTCTTATCAAACTATCTCTGGTCGACCTGGAGCGACCGCAACTTCAATTCAATTTATTTTTGTAAAACCTAAAATCAATGCAGCAGTCGCCTCTTAGGACCGGACATGAGAACTGATTTAACCAACAGAATGTTCGAGAATCAATGAAAAAGAAACAGACGAACAAATGAATCAACAGAAAACAAGCGACTGGAGAAGTGTCCCAGAGCAGAGCGCCCCCTGTCCTCAGATCCTCCTCCTCCTCCTCCTCTAGGAACTACTGTCCTAGAACATCCTCTGTCACTAGACCCTCCTCCTCAGCAAAAAAAAAGAAACCCAAAGCGAAGAGAATGTGAGCGTGTGAGCTGTAGGTGCGATGGAAATGTGTTTGAGCAGCACAGCAGTAGAAAGACATTTGTTCAAAAGTCTTGTTTCCGTAGTAAAAAAACATAATATTCTCAACACCCACAAGAAACCGAGACTCTTTGGATGATCTGCTTTCAGGACTGGGATGTTTGCGTCTGTTCTGTTCGACCAGATTCAACAACTTTTCCTTTTTTGTACAATCTGACGTGGTCACGGTTGTAGGTATTTGTCTGAAAATGTGCTCATCAGGAGTTCAAATCCAACTACATATTTTACATAAACGTTTCATCTTTCTGTCGCACTCTTGTATCCATAGAGATGTTAAAGCTTCACCTGGGACATTCCCTTGTATATATATATATCCATCTACTTCATTTGATTACAGCTGTTCTGATTGCTTAAAAGTACCAAAAAAAACAAACCTTAATTCTTTCTGTGAGCGGTCTCGCCTCTCCACAGATTTGGACTTTTGTAGCTACTTTACGGCGTCACCTTCTTGTCTCCATGGAGTGTATTTTAGTACATTTAATGCCATAGTGTGGAGTTTTGTGCTGTTGCTCTGCCCTAACTGTACATCTTGTTGACAGTTCTGTTTTTAATCTTCATTTACGTTATATTTCAGGCCTTATTTTGGATTTATCGTCGCGTACATGTTTATTTACGATTATTCCTGATTTTATTTTGCACCGTGGCACCGAGACAAGTTCCTGGTTTGTAAATTCTGTTTTCTGATTCTGATTAGAAACACTTGAGTCAGAGAAAATCCTGTTTTCTTATTTTCTGCTTCTGTGAAATATTGAGAATTCTTCTTCTTCTTCTTCTTCTGTCGGAGTGAAACTGTGCCAGAGACGAGCTTCATCTCATTATCGAGCTTCTGTTCCAAACTCGATGGTCATTTGACAATCACAAACTCATTTTCAAATTTCTTAATCTCGTTTCTTTTCCGCAGCGTTTGGACGGACATCGCTTGGTCTCATTACCTCATTCGTTTTTCGTGCTGAAGTTCATCCTACACTTCTCAGGGAGGTTCTCTGGAGACTTGTGCTTTATATTTTACTGTTGCATTTGGGAAATTAATACTAAAAGACGGCGGTGGTCATAAATCACAGTCTCAGCAGCAGAGTGGCGCAGATGATCATGTTCTCGCTGTGATGGAGCCAAAGGAGGAGCTCAGTCTGCGTCGGTTCACCACAGGAGGGGCTCAGGGTTTAGACAAACACGTTCTCCCTGTGCACACCTGCAAACAGAAATCCAGTGGTTTCAAAGCAGAGGCTGGAGTCTGGACGTACCACATACCCATAATGCAACATGGATAAGAAGGTCGTTTGCACTATTTCTTTTCTGTAACTCATCGGGATACAATATGTGTTTCTGTAATAAAATGATAGTTTAGATTTGAAACTGTTACATAATTCTGAGATATGTTTTTTAAAGGATAAGTTTTCATTAAGTGTCGACTCTTTGGATGGATGTATGAGGAGTTATTATCATGACAGACCTACGTGAGACTGAGATAAATGTCTTATTACTGGTTTGTGAGAATTTATGAGTCTTAATGGTAAAATAATAACAACCAAATGACTTTTTTTTTTCTTATAGGCACGTTTATTTGTATTGCACAAGTCGTACACATTCAAAGTGTTTTACAGAATAAGAAGGACATTAAAATCACACAAATCAAAATATAAATAATCACAAATAATCATCATAAAATTAACGTTAAAGCAGAAGAGGCAGAATAAACCCCTTTCCAGTCGTGTGTACCGTGTTATTCTGTGACGTAACCACGGCTTTGTCATAATTCAGTCTCATTCATCTTTTAAATGCAACATGTAAAAGCCATTTACATTCCCTCTGTTGGTCGTCAGAGGTCAGTGCAGTAAATCAGTTGTACAGCCGCCGCAGGGTCGTCATTTCTGCTGGATGCCCTTCCTTTTACAACCAGCCGTGGATGCATTGTGACTCGCCGGTGCGGCTGAAGTGTCTTGGGACGAGGTTATGGACAAGGTTTGAACTGCCTCTTCGTTTGGAGGACGCACGCAGAATAAGTAAGTTCGATTTGAATGGGGACGTTGATGTTTCATATTCGTTTTGTCTCCGGGTCAGTGCTGAAAGTTTAATTGGGCAGAGCTGTCCTCACATCAGCGTCTGTGTCTGCACATGCTCTGCCCTCACATAAAAGTGCAGAAGAGAAACAAAGTGGATTCTGATGTTCATGTCAGAAGCCGTGTGAATGTAGTTTAATCTCTGCATGTTTTTGTGTAGCGACCCTCTCTGGCTCTGCTTCTTTGGCTCCTCGTGGGTTTGCAGATGCAGTTTTAATGGAGACTCTAGTGTATGATTCATCCACACTCGTCCTCTGTGTGGAGTAATTGGTCCCACAGAAATGGCAAAATCTTAATCTTAAATAAATCATGAATTGTCACGATCCACAAGTTGTTTTCTTCGGCCCGGTCCGTGGTGTAAATCTCACAGTTAACATGTCTCGCCGCGGCTAATTGGAAACACAAGATGAAAACAAAACAGTGAAATCCCACAACAGTGTGATATTTTTGAGAGTGAAACTGATGAGATCATCGTCTCATGAACACGTCTCACTTCATCCCCTGTGTCCAATAATATCATAGTAACGAGTCCTTCAAACTTTCTTTATTGATGTTTCTTTAAAGCAACATTATGTAACTTTCTCCATATGCCTGGCTCGTATTCAACCAGGAGAAAGGCGTCGTTCTGTTTGTTTCCATAGAAATGTTGTTCCTTTAGCTCTAATCTTCCACTGTACAGCATTAAATGGATCTGTCTAAATAGAGAATGTTTTCAAAGTATGGGTTTAACTTCTGGGTTTAACTTCTGGGTTTAACTTCTGGGTTTAACTTTCTATGTCCATGGAATCTTGCTCATGTACCACCTCCAGAAAGTTACATACTGCTGCTTTAAATGTCTTGTATTGCGTTGAAGCTGAGTTCTGTTGACAGTCCGATTATTGAAGACGTTGTCCATTTATTCAGTTACGCCCTGAGAGTGGGGTCCCTCTCCACAGATCTGACTTGTGACTTGACCTGGTGGCGTCATGTGCTCATTTTCAAGGAGTTATGTTTAGAGGGATCGGAGGGACAATCAAACGTTCTGCTAATTCCAGTTTAAAAGGCCCCGCCCCCTGTCACTCCTGGCTTCTGTTTGCTGATCGACATGTCACTCTGACTTTTGACACATCGAGCGTTTTGTGAACTTTGGACTTAAACCTGCAACTGAGAAACTTGATCTTTGTATTTAGCATTATATCCAGCATTTTTGTATTTGTAGAGTCTCATTTTGTTGATTTTTATTTTGTTGTGTAACTTTAACTTTGTTTATTAAACCCTCACTTGTCGGAACAAAAAAAAAAAAGCTACTTGTTATTACTATCTAGTGTTACTTCCTTTCTCTCTAGGAAACGGTTTGGAACAAGCTGTGAAACCAGGCAGAGTTATTACATCTCCATGGAGACAAACAAGTTACATACATCAGCACCAGAACAATTCCCTAGTGCAGCTTTAACACAAACCACAGACTGTGTAAAGGCGTGAGTGAGTGAGACGCCACCTACAGCTCGTTGAGGCTAGCGCAGGTACAGGGGAATAACATAATAATAAACTACACTCTACGACATCGTGAATCTTTTGTATAATGTAGTGAATAAGAGTCAGAGTTGATGAGGGGCAGATATTATAAGCTTTTGCTTCCTTCTGTGCCCTTTCATTCACTTAACAAAAATTGTACAAAAGCCGTAATACTGTATGCAGTTATGCGGATTGTTTTGTTTTAATGAATGAAATAAAATATTAAATTGAATTGAAAAAAATTGAATTGAAATTGAATCTGGAGCCATGTTGCATATTAGGAATTCAGTGTGTATCATATTAATGTTCATATCTTGATTTACAGACACAATCGTGAAATAAAAACCACAGGATCATGTAAAGTGGGTTAATACGAACATTTAAGACCAAAAAGTGATGCAAAGTGAAAGTCGGTGGAGCCAGACGCACCGTTTGCTCATTTTGTATTCGTAGCGTGGCGGCTAGCACGTTAGCTAAGTCCATTTATACAAACAGTCGATGATACAAAGCGTAATTGTACTTTTAAAATATCGAGTTTTGAGTCACCTGGAGTAGTATTTGACTAAAGCGATTTGTGATTTACTCAGGACGTGCACTGAGTGTGAAACAACGGACTGTGTTTTATATAAAGTTTAGTTGTTGTGTTATAAAATTTCATTCTGACGACGGGATGAAAACTTAACTTTGTCGTACTTTGTGTCATTCACATGTAGATTTCTGCTGTTACAACTCGATACCATGTGCCCTGTGAAGTGTTTGTGTTAGTATGTAGTAAAAGTAATGTATAAATCTGAAAAATGTCTTTAAATCAATACGAGAGAGATGCGAGAACATTTTTCAGAAGATTAATTTCCGTGTGAATTGATGGCTCTGTTCTCTAAACGGCGCCGTCTGCTCACACTTATCACAGATTTACATCGTCCTATTACACCGCTCCTCCACAAACAGGGATTGGCTGCTGTCAGTGAACGTTTAGCATCATCTGAGGAGTCCACCGTGGTGAAGCCTGTTATTATAATATCTGAGCGCTGCATCCAATCACATTTTATCATCCCGTATCAGCCCGGTTGAGTGGGTTCCAGTTCAGGCTTATGGAGAGGAGAGCAGGAGCTGCAGCAGTGAAGATAAGACTCGTGTTGATCAGGTCAGGATCTGAAGCACAGGAAGCTTCTCAGAGGTGCACGGGAAATCTAATTTGTCCAAGCCAATCTAACGACGTGTGTTTGATTTGTAGTGTGCGTGTGTGTGTGTGTGTGTGTGTGTGTGGGGGTGGGTGTGTGTGTGTGTGTGTGTAACCTCACTACAGCACTTCTACTTGTCTTTTGTGTTCAGGACCTTTTATACATGAAATTAGTAGCGTTATATTTAACAGAAGTTTGTTTTTCTATGGTCCTGATTTATCACATGGCTCATATATTATCAACAACTGCCTCTCGATTAAATAATAGTCCTTTTTTTGGGATGTGTGCGTCAGTGTTTAGCGCAAAATACATTGTTTTGCATGTTCTTGGTCGTGCGTACCCAAATATTTTCCCCATTTTTTTGCCCTGGAGATTCAACAGTTCACCATCTGAAATGGCTTGGACTAAAACTCAAAACTTGTTACTCACCCTTTTGTTTTAATCACTGTTTTGTTTATTTTATGTTCTGCAAAAAGTGAGTTTCTACAAGTTTCGGGTCGCTGAAAATGAACATAATCGAAACATTCTCGCTATTGAGTTGTGAAATGAACACAGTAAAAGACAGACAGAATTGTTATCAACGAGTAAATCCAAGGTTGAGGTTGAGCATAGCTGGGGAAAAAGGAAAACGGAGAAGAAATGGTAAATTGGTGGAAGAAATCTAGAGCGCTTGTATTTATTTGACTGGCATTGACGTGTATCCTGAAAGACGGGTTCATTTTTGGAGCAGCAAGAACAGACAACACAGCGACTTAACATCTTTTAAGTCGCTTGTTTTTTAACTTAGGCGTATATTTTTGATCATTAATGAGCTGTATGCTGATATTATGTGTACGAGACTAACAGGGTGCGATGGAAACTACAAGCTGTGTAGTTTAAATGTGTAACTAAATTGAAAACTGAACTGAGAAACAGGAAACGAGGGTGCAGGTGAAAGGTTAAAAAGCTGTGTAACCTGAACTGAAAGATAAGAAAAGTCATGTTGTTCTCCTGATAAGCGTGATGGGAAAACTGCTGGGTTGAGTAAACGTGGCCAAATAAAAGGCTGCTGTGAGAAAGGGGAGTCAGAGAAGGTGCAGAGAGGACATCTTGGAGACTTTCTGTGTTGCTTCTTGTCTCTGATCCGAGCAAAGAAAAGTCTAACGCTTGTCCTGAGTCTTTTTTGGGTAAACAACGCGTCAAGAGCAGAGTTTTCTTGACAGTGGACCACTCGAATTTAACAAATTTGTGAGCAGAGCAGCTACGGTGGAGAAGTTGGGACAAAAAAGCACATTAGCTCCTGTTTGGTCACCCTTAAAAACATAAAATAACTGCTAAGAACTAACATCTAAATAAGGCAGGATGCATTCACTAAAGATCAACTAAGCGACAGAATCCTGCTCTGATTTCCCAGCAGCCTCGGGGTTTCAGTGTGGTTTTGTTTTATGGACAAACAGACAAGAGATTTGGGGATTTAGATTGCAAAGATTCAAAAAGCTCTTAAAGACTTGCAGAATAGTTTGGCTTCATAATTCAAAGTAGTGGCGTTGGATTTGATACTAAACTTCCTCCTCAGAAATATCACACTGCAGATTGCACTGGAAATTGCACTGATGGATAAAAGAGCATGGGAAATCTTTGGTTTGGGTTTTGTGTTAGTCTTTCATACACTTGCATCACATCTGGCTAATGTATGGAGTAACACCTTGAAATACTAAAGATAGAATAAGAACGACAACACAACTTTGTTCATATCAAAAGACCTGAATGTCCCATCACTGCAGGGATTTTACTCTTAAATCTTGAATGATGATGAAAATATCAGGAAATTTGAAAGTCTTTGTGTGTGTGATTGGACAAAATGCAGCATAATCCTCTTACAAAACAGTTTATATCCTGGACGAAGGTCTAAGGCAGGACAGGAACCAAAAACAATCCAGCTTTTTTAACTTATAACACTGCGCTTCCATTTGTCAATTTTAAATATGGTTTAAAAGGAAATATACCGTCAATTTTGGACTATAAGCTGCTACTTTTTTGCCACGCTTTGAACTTTGCAGCTGATTTATAGGTTTTTAAAGGCTAACGTCCACCAGGGGGCGCTCTCTAGCAGTAAACGCAAAAGTGAGACAGGCGCGGGGAAAGATTATGAAGAATACAAGAGTTCGTCCGTCATTTTGCGCATCAGGCTACAGCCTCATCGTGGAAACACATGAAGAAATGTGAAGGAAATAGAGCCACTGCACGAAGGTTTGACCATAAAAGAAGGAAATAAAGTCACTGCACGAAGGTTTGACAGTTAAAGAAGGAAATAGAGCCACTGCGTGTAAGTTTTACAATTAAAGAAGGAAATAGAGCCACTGCGCGTAAGTTTGACCTCAAAGAACTGATGGTGCGACGTTGGAGGCGGCAGCGGGAAGAACTTAGTCGATGTAAAAAGACGACAAAAGGTTTCAGAGGAAATAAAAGCAGATGGTTCATGTTGGTGCTGTTTTATTTTCTAAACCTGCAGGTGTGTTCATCCAGTGTTGATGTCGTGTTGGTGCCAATTTTCAGACACAGTTTAAAAAAAAGCGTCTTAAATTAAAACTCCAAAAACTCTCCATGTTCTGTAAATATCTTAACATTAAAAGGACATAACAGCATAAAAACCTGCAGCTCATATTCAAGTACAGCCTATTTATGTACAAAACGTATTTTCTTTTCAAATTTAGCAGGTGCGGCTTATAATCAGGTGCGTTCTACAGTCTGAAATTTAAGGTGTTTACTGCTTGAATGTTAAAAATGGGCAGGGTGAGAGAGGGTCCTGTTATGGAGGGACACAGTGTTATGGAGCTTGGATTGAGGACGGGGGGTGATGTGTTGTTTTGCAGATGTTGATTAGCTGCTTTATTGAATATATCTGGATCTGTGATGTGTTTCTGCCTCTGTATTTTCGTTCATTCGTATCTGAATCTGGACAGTCATTTCCTGTTTGCCTCGGACAAAAATAACTCAAACAACAGTATTTTCATGTAGAGAAAATTGCCGCAAAAATGATGTGTCTCAGTGTTCCGAACCATTACTTAGTGTTTTTACCTCAAAGTCTAAACCTGGAAATATTCACTCATTTGTTCAGTGTTGTTCTTTTGGCTCATGTGCTGGAGCATGAAGGGATTTAACACATTTTACTGTAACTTTTATGTAATCAAAGACAATACAAAATGAGGTAGTGTATGTTTTTAACCTTTATTTAACCAGGAAAGTCACATTGAGATTAAAAACCTTTTTTTCAAGGGAGTCCTGGCCAAGCGGCAGCAGCAAATACAAAATACAGAGACAAGATAACAGGAAAAGACAAACAGATTATGAAAAACAAGTGCATGTTATGGAGTCGGCCTCGAGATCTCTCAGTTTAGATTTAAAAGCATTCAAGGAAATCAACTCAAGTTCCAGTCTTTCTGCAACACGTCCCAAGCATAAGGTGCAGGCCCAGTTCAGTGCGAGCAAATAAAACAGAGCAGCACATGATCTTGAGAACGAAGAGACTAAGAATCAGCTCTTCTCTGTGACAGTCAGGAACAGATGTAGGTCGGCAGTAGTCCAAGCATCGCCTTATAAATGAAAGTGACCAATGACTCCTCCTTCGAACGGCCAGGGCAGGACATCCCACTCGAGAATACAACTCACTATTTGTCCACGCCACGGTTCACATCTTTGACTCATTCTGTCGTAGTATTGGAGGAACCTGTCAAAAGCTCTGGGTGAGTGCGATACAGTGCTACACGGAGATAATTTCAGGTTCAAGTTGGACCTAGTGGCCGACCTCAGGAAGATCCCCCCCCCCCCCCCCCCCCCCCCGCAGATACACAAAGGACATCAACACTACACGAATACTCCGTGTAGTACCTGTATCTTATGAGGACGACACGCTAACATTGTGCAGAACGTGTCACAAGTTAAAAGAGAAACTGTCTTTTAAAAATGTACGTTCTGCTCTGGCTGTTAGAGCTTTTATTGTGGTATTTTCTTGTGTATAAAACAAAACTTCCTTTGTTTCCAAAACTTTTAGCTGACTCCAGACCGTCCTCTTGCATTTAAAACTCTGACAGTTGCAAAAACTTGCAGCCATTTCTTTTCCATAACTTATGCAGTTTTTTGCTGACTGTGAATATATTTGCAAAAAGTGCAATATTTAGAGCTGAACTGTCTCATACTGCGAAGTCCATTGACTTCCATTACCCACTGCATTATACTTTCTCATGGACCATTGGGCTGTAATAACCAGAGCTGGAGGCATCAGACCAATGTCCTGCTCAGACGTACAGAGCTGAAAATAGTCTCTAATATTCTGACCCCGTCCTCAGACTCAGACTCTGTATAATGGAGGTTTCATCTAGAATGTGCCAATATCACACACGAGGGGAAAGAGACGGCTTTTCAATTGATCACATGATAATCTCATAATAACGATACAGAATAGATTAATTCTAACACGCTCAGACAGTATTGAAGGCTGTAAGTCTTATATATTGAAGCTGTTGAAGCATTAAAGCTCATCTGTAAAGTAAAGTAGGACAAACCAGTCGTACACATCCTCTATATGAGACGGTTACTCTTGAAATAATTACCATAACATCGCACAACTTACTAATTACAGCCAGCAGTATTCATACATTCATTACAATAAAAATAAATAACAGCTCTGCCTTTGCCTTGACAACTGTAGGTGAAAAATAAATCATATCCTGTACTTGTGTAAGGATGTGGCGTCATGGAGGTTTGTGGATGCAGATGTTCTCCGCAGACAGTCCATAACTAACAGAACTCCACCCACATTACTCCACACGGGCGGAAACACAGAGGTTTTTAAATGTGCAGGTCGGAGACTGTGCCTTTACTGTGGATTTATGATGGTCCATATTTAGTCCTGTGCTTCTCTCTGGAGACAAAATGATGGATGAGGCCAACACAGCGACGTCACACGTATCAACTGAGCTGTTTCCTCAAAGAATCGGTACCTGAGCTTATATAATTAATAAAACGTCGTGAGGGAATGGAATATAACGAGATAAACAACACGGCGTAGCTTTATATATATATTTATCGCTGTGGAACGGTTGTAAAATGAATCTCCAGCTCTGTGCAGTTTCGTTGGTCACGTAGAAAACCATTACGGTCCAAATAGTTTCGTACTTTGGAAATATAAGTATTGATTTTATTACACGACTCCAACATGTCAAGGAAATATACAACCTGCAATGTCACTACACGGGGCGTCAGGGACATGTCTTTTTTTACTTTTCCGTCATTTTAAAGTATGAAATTGGACCCGGTGTGGCTTTATTGTCGCCGCCGCAGGGCACAGAGTGATTGGTTTGTTTACAACTCTTTATTTGCTGTAATTTACCCTCTGATTTCTGAATGTCTACGTAATGGCAGTCGTGATTTTTGGAAAGAGAGTAATGCTAATTTCATCAGCCGTGTTGGATCTCCAGACAATCAAATCAAATAGCTTAAATTTGCCGGCTCCACTGATGCTTGCGGTTTTCATTGCAGGGTAGTGTTTTGTTCTGTGCTTATTTCAGCCTTATGAATATTTTAGACATCAGCAGACAGTTTGCAGTAGAGTATATCATTACTGTTATTATATTACCCACTGTTATCCAAAATGAAAGCTTCAGATTGTTTCCAGGGCTGTTCCTACATTTTCATTGGGCGTAAATGTATTGCTTCAATAAATGCATCCAGAGATTTTATATTTTGTGGTTATATTCAATGCGTAGAGCCATATTTTTTCTGTTGCCATGACACTGTACAATGAACTTTAGTGTACTCCACTCGCACAGATCTGTACGTACACGTCTGATGCAGAGTAAATGCAGAAAAAGTCAACATAAATGTAAAAAATATGTGCCCGGACCTTATATACACATGTCATATGCCTGCGATATTTTGTGAGTATCAATTATAATGTTCTTTTCTATCCTTCCGACACAACCTTAAGTGTCAGTTCTTATTCAGAGTGGTTCTTTTTTAGATTCAAATGCCATCTAACAAAAGGATTAACCTAACTCGCCTCTGCAACATCACAACAGCTTTGGGATTTGTGCGTCGTGTTCCTTTTTAAATCAGCGAGTCTCAAAACGAGGAAACATTTACGTAGTGGCTTATCCTGGTTTAGACCTTGACATCATGGAGTCCACTTTTATACTTAACTCAGTCCTGTTTAAACGAGGAGTGTGAGCAATTAATGTCACTGTCATAAACGTGATCATCACACGAGGTTAACGTGTTCAAATCAAATATGACTTTTACTGGTAACAACTGTAACCCTGACATATTATTATTATTATTATTATTATTATTATTATTATTATTTAAGGGAGCGACCACAGACTGCACATCATTCATATATTTACTTAAACTCTTATATAAAATGGGGCCTTTTTAGATTTGAATATTCAACCCACTTTTCCCAACAAGACACAAATGAGCCTCGTCTGTCATTTACAAACACTGTCATCTCTGCCATTTTATAAATGTCTAATGTTATTTCACACCATGACCCACATTTGGTCTTTCCTGTGATCACCATTTCTTTGTTATGTTTCTTGGAACCAACAGTTCTCTAAAGAGGTGTTTATTCTTGGCTGTAAAGAGGTGTTTATTCTCCTTTATCCCGCCCTGTGGTCCACATCCAAAGAAGAAGGGAAATGTACATTTGAATATATCCTGCAGTGTTCTCTGAGTATCAGTCCAATATTACTTAATTAGTGGGCAGTACGCTGACATATTCATAATAATAAAATAAAAAAAATAAAAAACATTGTCCATACATGTCTATGTTGTAATTTAGTTCTCAAGACGATTATTGAATCTAAAAGCAGAATGAGCCTAAAAACTAAAAGCCTCTCTCTGATCTGAACAGTCACTCCCTAAACCCCGGCACCTGTCAATCATGACTCAGTGCTAGTGCAGCCTCTGCGGCTCAGTGAGTGACGTCTGGATGCCCTGAGCTTTCACATGAGGCACAGTCTGTAATAAACCCACTGAAACTGCACGTTATGTATTTAAACATGCAGATTATGACGGGGCATCTGAGGTTCTGTGGTTATTGTTTTTTTAAGCCAGAGCACTGACTTTATACTTTGCTGTTTGTGGAGCATGGGAGTATAGAGTATAGTATAGTATAGTATAGTAGAAATATAGAGTATAGTATAGTAGAAGTATAGTGTATAGTATAGTAGAAATATAGAGTATAGTATAGTAGAAATATATAGTATAGTAGGAGTATAGTATAGTAGGAGTATAGTATAGTAGAAGTATAGTAGAAGTATAGAGTACAGTAGGAGTATAGAGTACAGTATAGTAGAAGTATAGTAGAAGTATAGAGTATAGTAGGAGTATAGAGTACAGTATAGTAGAAGTATAGAGTATTGTAGGAGTATAGAGTACAGTATAGTAGAAGTATAGTAGAAGTATAGAGTATTGTAGGAGTATAGTATAGTATAGTATAGTAGACATTCACCTTTGGTCTCATGTGTTTTCTAAACTTATTACCTGAGAAAACTTTATTACAGTTTGTTTACTTTATTATTGCTTCTGTTGGGTTGTTTTTTTAATCTGATGTTTCAGAGGCGTTTACCTTCAGAGGAGTAGAGCCCATTTGTTTGTGGTGTTTGTGTGTTTGTGTGTGTTTGTGTGTGATGTGTGTTTGTCTCAGGGCAGAGTGTTTCTATTGTCCTGTTAATATTATGTTAGGAAATGGAAAATTGCCAGTGTCATTCACAGAGTGAGAAACGCAACTCTGAACATAAGAGGTCAAATAGATTTTGTAACCAAGAAAAATAGAACATTTTTAACGTGATAATCAGTTCTGCCCTCAGTAGAGTACGGTTTGTGATGGATTCTTACTTGGAGTCTGATGTTTACGAGTTTTAAGACCTTTGTTTTTGAGGTTGTTCTTTGGTGGAAGTGTGCGAGTCCATTATAATTATTTTTTTGTGTATGATTCTGACTGTAACGTAACAGTTTGGGACAAGTCTCTGTCACCACTTCAGTTTTAAGCTCGTCACACACTACAGGATCATTTGGACTATTTAAGATCCAACTTCTGGTAGGCGTGACGTGATTTAGGATTGTCGTATGTGATTTTCAAGCGCAGGGACAGACGGATGGACAGAGGCGCAAGACACAAACTCAGGAAATGGCAGAAATAATTTAAAGACGACTTAAACTGCAGCGTTCACACCGAGATGACTGGACTGTGGATTATCTCTGGGCGATATGACGTGGGGATAACAATTTAAGGCGACAACCCGTCCTCCACAAAATAACCAGTGGACATTGATTCAACATTGTCACCGGCCACAGAATCCTCCAACAAACGGACAACGACGCATCAGACTTTTGATCAGTACATCAAAATAACACGGGCAAACGTTCTCAACTAACCCTAGCTAATTTAAACTAACAGGAATATGCAGGAAAAACATAGGAATAACTTCTTATGATTGAAACAAAAACAAAAAAAGCTAGAAAATGAAGGAACACAGGGGAAAAAGGTGCCAGTTATCCATTAGAACATCCCCTCCGCAAGTAATAACACCCAGTGCACAAAACAACGCAATTATCCAGTTTGAAGCATTGTTTAAAAGGTAAAAAAGGTGAGCGTAGTTCCTCTCGTGTCTGTTTACATCCACACAGAGAGGATCAGGGTGAAGTTGCTGCAGATTAGTGATAGCAGCTCTACTTCCTGTGTAGTTTATCATCAGTTTTCTGTGCATTAAAAGCATTTCTCTGGACACTTTAGAGTCTCAAAGCGAGTCGTTTTATTCCAGACAGGTTTGTAGTTCGACACGACCTTCGCCAAAAGTCGTAGGAACAATAGACCCTCCACCAGAGTCACATCGTGCTCTTCTGTTACATCCTAAGAACTTGTTTTCCAAACTCTCTAGACTTCTTTTACATCCTCCTGCACTGGTCCAGTCCAGTGTCGCCGCCCGTGTCCTGTGTGTAATGTCTTGTTTCGTGTAGCTGCGGGCGGTTGAGTCTCTGGAGTTAATTTGCTCCCCGGTGCAGCCCTGGCAGTGGGAGCTCAGCCCAGTGCAGATCACAGCCTCTGTTTTGTGGAAGGAGCCGATAATTACATGAGAAAAGACCCACGCAGAGGCACTACTGCAGCTGGACTGTCTGGACACATTAAGCAACAGTTAAGTTTTGAAAGTACACTGAGTATTTATAGTGTTTTTATTTCACTTTCAATGTCCAGATCAGATTTTTCATATGTTTGGCTGCAAATAATTATGCCAATAAAGGCCCGTTCTGTGTTCATGTTTATTTTTAGCCAACCAGAACTCTATTTTGTAAAGTGGTGTGACATTGGTGGGTCTTGTTGTTGCACTTTGTGTGTGTCAGGGCATGTCGACCAGTCAAAGTGAAAAGCAGGAAAAAGATTTGGCAAATGTCATCATGAGGCAGCTGCAAACGGCAAAATTAAGACTATTTCACACTATACAGATACAAAATTCCTAACTCTTTTCTTTCTAAATATCTTTTACTTTTCCAGAGCCTTTAGAACGACTCTTCTGACATTAATCTGAGCAAATCCAGCACCGAGGAACGAGCCTCATTGTCCAGTGGGACTTTGAGTCACATGGGTCAAATGCACAAACCCAGCGGTGTTTTACCGTCGACATTTTAATCCCAGAGACGCCCCGAGCGTAAACGACATTAAAGGAATAATAAGTGTTTTTCACAGACGGGGCAGTATCTCCACAGACCTGACTAGTCCTGATTTCTTCCTGTGGGTCGATCTTAAAGAAAAGGTGTTTGTGAATAAACCTCAGACGATAAACGACTTAAAACAGAATATCGAGGATCAAATAAGAGACATAAGAGCCGGAAATGATTTAAATGTGACGCAAAGTGAGTTGTATCAGGCTGTTCAGGGACAAACACAAAATGGTGGACAAATTAGGTGAAAAATTAGGTCATTTTTACTTCCTCTAGTTTAAGTCGTGATAAAAATCTCGTTAGGTTCAGTTTATCTACTGCTAAAATTTGGTGAGTTTAACTTAAGAATTAAAGGAGCGACTGAAGATTTAAAAGTGTCAGTGACTTTTGACTGTATTTACAAAGCCAAGAAAGCTCCAGCTGAATTACATCTTAACCAATATTCTTCAACTCACACACACAGATTCCACTAGAACTCCTCCAAATGTGAGGTTTGATTGACTGACATTCACTGACTTTACATAATCAACCATCCATTTGGACCATGCATGTCTCTGATTGGCTAATGCACCTGTCAGTCACGCCCATCTGCACTCAGGGATCTGCAGTATCGGAGGAGTGCGTATTCTGGATCCTAGGAAACATTTCACCCACTACTGAGCTCAGTTTCTCTGTTTTAAAGAGCCATGGGGGCATATTGCAAACCACCATGTCAGGGAATAAAAGTGTCTTGACGTGAAACCACAATATATAATTTTCATTCACCGAAGCGTAAACGAACTGAGATGTCACTGAGAGCTTTTACGCAGCGTATTGCTCGACGCTACCTGCCCAAAGTTTGTAATAAATGTGTGATTTTGTCAGTTTTGAATGTCGCTTTGTTAAAGAAAAATGCCGTAAACCCGGAGGTCACGGTCATGTTATTATTGTCATGGTCAGGTTTTAATGAAGATCAGCCATTTGTTCTGCCTCATGTAGTTCAAATAATACAATTTAAACAAAATATGGGTGTTTTTTTTGTGTCTTTGCTTCACTGAGAAATATTTAATCTATATTAGACTCAATGACAATGTGGATTTGGAGAATGCCTTGAACAGTTATCCGTCTAACTATTGAAATTAACCTTTTGAACAGGTTTTGTCTTGTGTGTTTTTCCCTTTTCTAAACGAACATCTTTATTTTTAAACCTTTACCCCAAGCAACTACACATCTTAAATGCAAAACGTCACGATGTGTGTACGATTTCATTTTTATTTAATTGTTATATATATTTTTCCCAACCAGATCCGTCATGACAGGATTTATTTGTGCGTTTTGTTGTGCCCACTTCATGCTTGTCATCGCTCTCATCTGTAGAATCGATCATTTCCAGACACCTCTATTGCTCTTCTCTGTTACATTTGCCGTCCCATCACGATCTAAATCCACCATTTATAAACCACCTACTGTCAGCTGCCAGGAAATATAAAACATAATCGTCGGCTTCAGCTTCATCTGTCTCTTTTGTATCTGAGTTCTGTCATAAAGTAAAATCATGGATGGTAAAAATACAAATTCAGATCAAATGAAGAGCTTAAAACAAAAGCATCTTTAAATTATTCCTCTACTTTACACTGTGGGCAAAATTAAGCATCATTTCCATCTAATTACCAGGCTCAGTTTTAGTCAGATGGTAATTATATATTTTTGGCTCAGACTTTGCGTAGTTATTAGCTTCTTGTCCTTTTGACTTGTCTTTCTTATTCAAATTGTGAAGTGAAATTGTTTGAAATACTGTTGGGTTTCACCACGAAAATCTGTGAAAATAAAAGATCTGGCATGATTGATGATTTTTTTTTTTTCATGCAATCTACTTTGGTTTATGAACATACTTGTGTAATACATAATTTATCATCGTTTTATCATCTCCGCATCTTATTTGAGTCTCTGTTTGTGCCAAAGTGCTAATGCAGCACAGACAAATGTTAAAAAGATTCATATTACGCTATTTTCTCATCTGTTCTAATGTTTCCTCATCACAAACGCACCTTTCAGTCACATGTTTAACGCACACACACCTGCAGATTTAGGCTGTGTTCTTCTCTCAAACAGAAAACACTCTGTTCCACCTTGTGATGTCATCATGTGGTGATACAGGAAGTGCTCCACTGTGTTTTTAAACTCCGCAAACCTTCATTTCTAGAATAATTTGGATCATTTCAGCTCTGGAATAGCCACGAATCTCATCAGAACTAAAGATAAAAGGAGAAAACGACCACTTGATGACATCACAAGGTGGAACAGAGCATTTTGAGGTTTGAAGATGTAGACAGATTAATAATAAAGTGTGACTCAAACAACTCCGGGTTTGTTTTTGAGGAGGAAACGGCATTAGAACATGGATTAACGCTCACAAGAGTCAGTTTTGTGTAATATAGGACCTTTAATGTCTACATATAGTGGGTTAGAGTTAAAAACCTGCATATTTACAAACAGAAAACACTCTGTTCCACCTTGTGATGTCATCATGTGGTGATACAGGAAGTGCTCCACTGTGTTTTTAAACTCCACACACCTTCATTTCTAGAATAATTTGGATCATTTCAGCTCGGGAATAGCCACGAATCTCGACAGAACTAAACGTAAAAGGAGCTGTTAACTTGAAAACGACCACTTGATGACATCACAAGGTGGAACAGAGCGTTTTGAGCTTTGGAGATGTTACAGACTAATAATAAAGTGTGACTCAAACAACTCCGGGTTTGTTTTTGAGGAGGATGCAGCATTAGAACATGGATTAACGCTCATAAGAGACAGTTTTGTGTAAGGACTTTTAAAGAAAACATTAAAAAAAAAAGTCTTACTGTTGACTTAATAAAATCCCTAAATGAACTGAGCCATAAACATCTGGGTTTAGACTCTCAAATGTCAGTTGTGTGTGTTAACACTTAGCAATTAAGACAATCTAGTTACAGAGTTAGTGATTAGTCCAGTTATCTCAGTGTTTTTGTTATTAATTGCATCAGTTTGTCCTTTACTTGTCCATTTTTGCCTCTTAAATCCTCCCATTTCCCCCTCAGCCCAGTCCGATCTCATGCAGCTCATGTTCTCTTCAGTTTGTAGTTGTGCCAGTGGTGTATTCACATTTAATTAAAGAATACAGCAGGGCTCTGGACGCACAGCAGGGCTCATTTTCATTCATTTTGCATCTTATTTTTTTTTTTTTTTACCTCCAGATGTGTCAAGACAAAGTGTTTTCTAAAGATTATCCTCAGGCACTTCCCCACACATCTTACAGACCACTGATCTAAATATACAAGTATGTGAAGTACAGCTAGACCACATATTCCCTGAGTATTTCTCCTGTTGCTCATGCAGAACACGCACATTATGGCTGCATTGTTTGTGTTGAGGTAATTTCGCTCAGTCCTGTATCTATTATCCGTAATCCCAAAGCCGTACGTCTGTGCACGAACTGTTAATTAAGAGCCCTCTACATGTCACGGATCGGTTTTGTATTGTAGAAAAAGAATGCACTTTAATTAAGCGCGGCTAAATTGATCTAGAAACCCCTCTGTTGACCTCAGATATAGAACGACACAGAACACATTGTTTTTATAATAGATTAACAACATTGGAGCGTGCTTTGCAAATTAGTCCCTGTGTTGGTTTATTTGTGCGTAAAATGTGTCATTATATTGTGTATTTTCACAGATTTAATTGAACGGCTGTTTATAATCCAGATTTTTCTCTTATAGTAAGTGAAATAATTTTTGAAAAATGTTATTCAGTTGAAACCAGAAGTTTACAAGGATTATATAAAAAGAAAAAGACAAATACACTTTTTTTTTTCTCACTGTCTGACATGAAATCAGGAATAATTGTATTAATCCTAATTGACCTAAAACAGGAAACGTTTAATCTGATTTCAGGTCAAACAGTGAGAAAAAAAAGCGAATATGTCTTTTGATATATGCAAACTCCAGAGGCTACATGCTAAATTCGAAGCTCTACATGTTTAATATCAAGTTTTAATTAAATAAAAAGATTCAGAATAGGGTTTTCTCCGTAATCAATGAACATTTTGGTCACATTATCTCAAGCTTTACACACTTTAACACATTTAGAGGGATGTTTTTAGTTTCCTGCCTCGGTAAATAAGCTCCATTTCATCTCTTTTCATGATCTCATGCTTCAGTAACGTGTACTTTTAGTTTTTGCAGTATTATATATATATCTCATAAGTACAAGCTGTTTGGCCGTCGCTGTCTCACGCCGTCAGACCAAAACATCTGCTTCATTAGCTGATGTAGTGTAATGACATTGGCCAAGTTGCAGTTTTTGACACTGTGTTTTCTCTTGGAGCTGAGTTTGCACATGAACCAAGGTCAAGCCCGAAAGTTTCTTGTATTAATTTGGTTTTCATTATCAACATTAAAAAAAGGAAAAAAAAATCCATCTCAGAACTCATTTGAGCATAATTTACAGGGTTACAAATGCATCGTTACCCAGGACAAATGTTCTGAAGCAGTTCATTAGATTTCAGTGGAGACTCAATGACAGAATAACACATGACAAATATCTGCTCCTCTGCTCAGTGTTTCATGTCTTATACATCTATGTATTTATTTAAGAAAGACTAATTAATGAAGATTTAGTGTTCTGTACCCAGTGGAGAAAGATATTTCTGTTTTGAGTTCATCTTTTTTGTCCACTCAGAGCCACCGTAGCTGCCATTTTGTTACAGACTTTCAACAGATGGGTCATTTTTCCGTGTTGAAGCTCTTTAAAGTCTCATTTGGCCCCATGCAAACATCTGTCTGAGAGTATTGTAATATTATAATATGTTAATTCGCTCTGGAATCTCATTTGAGGCAGTTTAAATTAATTTACAGTGTATATTTGCACTAAAATAGAAGATGCTAATAGCACTAGCATGTCTATGGGATTTTCTATTCATGTTAGCACAATGCTAATCAACAGTTTTACATAGGTGTTCATTATCTGTAGTTGCCCTTAAGCTAATGTTGTGCATATATTATATTATAATGAGATACTATATGTTGTTTTATGTAGCGCTGCATAATATTTGTTCATAGAAATATAAAACATGATTGTAATGTGCAGATATCTCCTTTGTATGTGACAGTTTTATAATCTGCTCTTCAGTAAATGTCCAAAACAGCGAGAGGCTTCATGATGTTTACTGGAGAAACTGTTCTGTCTGTAAACACGAGTGGAGGCAGAATATTTAGACAAATGTAAAAAATGTACAGCCTTGGCTTAATTTCCACCTGTGGACCCCCCGGCAGTTTGGTGTTAGAAAAAATAAAACCTAAACATCCACAATTTACACAGAGGTGAACAAAGACAAGAACAGTGATGATTACAGTGTCATTTTAGTGCTGATATTTAACAATGACATGTTATTGCACTGATTCATATTGCACAAAGATCCATTGCACATATTCTTAGTAGATTTAGTCAATTTAGTTAAGAAAGTCCTATATGATACAAACCAGACTTTTTATGTTATGGTCATTTTCATATTTAAGCATGTGAATAAATATAAAGCCGACAATATTTCACTTTAAGTCCTGAAGTTGGATTTAAATTCAGTGAAAATACTGCGTGTACTTTGATGTGAGTACTGCCGCGCCATTTGAAGGAATCCCCCAGGTATTTGATCTAGTCGCGTCTAATCCATCTTCTGAGCAGGTGATCCACTCATTCAAGTCTCATTATTATTCATTGTGACGCATAAAATATTCATTTGAGCTCAGAGGAAAAGCACCGGGGCTTATCTGGAGAAAATTCAGAAATCGCACTTTGACAGTTTAGGATAAGGTTAAAAAGAAGAGACGAGCTTTTATTTATATGTGTGGATGGATTATACTTTATACAAGATTAATAAACTCAACCATATAACTTCATTCAAGGTTCAAAGTTTACATCAAACACATCACACAAACGTCCTACGACACGTTTTGGGCTCGTTCAGTCCTGTCCTCTGGCTTTGCTTTTTGTCTGCTCCATAATTTGACAGTTTTCGCACAGATTACACGTCGATTTATAGTTTTCTAAAGTCAAAATCTTGTTTCCTACACTCCTCTTCTGTTATTAAACGCTGTTTCTAACACAGAGCAGAGGTGTGATGTGAGACGATGAAAAAGAAGTTTCTTTTAACAAAACAAGTGTTAAGTTATGAGACGTAAATCCTGGAATGTGCCATGTCCTTGAGCGAGGAATTACACAGAAGTAATTTGAAAGAATACTGTTTTACTTTGTTAAAACCACTTGATTTTTTATCTGGCTAAACATCAGACTTTGACAAAACTTTACAAAGACGTGTGGGTCTGGAATCGCATCTTTTCCCCCAATTCCACTGGACAAGGGAATTGACTAGTGACAGAAATGTATGGTTTTATTTATTTATCTTTTTATTTCGAGCACATGTATCAGGTACACTTAAAGAACATTTCACAAATTAATCCTTATATAAGTTCAAAAAGGAGTGGGAAGAAGAAAAACGTATTAAATCCCACGCCCGTCTTGGTCATGGTCTGTCCTTCCCTAAACAAACATGGTGGATAATGAGTAAAACAGAAAGAAAAAACAAAACACAAAACAGACAAACAGCAGATACTTCTGCAGAATCAACAAGTGAAAAACAGTGGTCCCTGGTTTACATTCAAAAAATAACCCACAATAGGTGAAATCCGTGAAGTATCAGCTTTATTTTTTACATTATTCTGTCTGTTTTTGTCTGTCAAACCCCTCACCACACACTTTATACACTTTTCTCACACAGGCGTTAACATTTTCTCACATTTCTCTCTCGTTTAAACTCTCTCAAAGTTCAAACCTTCGTAGGCGTCTTTGTCGGTGCAGAACGTTTCATCGACATTGTGGGTTTTGTCGGGGAGAAAACAAATTGCAAACGTACAGCACTTCAGAGTCACACTGAGATCCAACGTTTATGTAAATTTGTCTGAACACATTCTGTACTGGACAGGAGACACGGCACGGAGGAGACTGATGGACAATGGTCTACAGTCCAACAGCCAATCAGGACGCACGACACAATGGTCTACAGTCCAACAGCCAATCAGGACGCACGACACAATGGTCTACAGTCCAACAGCCAATCAGGACGCACGACACAATGTAAAAAAAGTTTGAAAATTGCACTAAATATTCTACGAAACATCAAGGCCACAGAAGGAGAACTGCGATGTAGCGAGGGACAACTGTACTAAACATTTATGCGTCGAAGGTAAAAGATGTTGTATATTTTGTTCTGATACAACAGAATTCAGGAGGAGAAGTTAGGGTTTGTCCCAAGTTCGGACAGTTGTTTGACGCAGAAGTCTCTGGAAACACCACAAAACATCACAAACAGAATGATGAAATTTAAATTCATAATCAAGCATAAACGATACGAAATAATAATGCAATACCGAAACGCAGGAGATTCAACTAATACAAAGTGGTGTGTTGTTGGAGAAGGCCTGACTGCATTACTTTTTCACTTTCCCTGTCTGTCCGGGCCTCTTAAGTAAAGCCTGATAAACACTGACAGTTATTTATATGGTAATTCACCAAACACTCTCGTCCAATTCAGGAGGAGGACATTTGTGGATTTATGTTGTGTCTGTTTCTGTCTGTGCATTCACGGTTGCACCACTTTTTAGAATAACTATTTGAAGTCAGTGCAGGCTCTGTCTGGTTTGTCTTTTCTGTGCAAATAAAACGACAAAAGCGAAGGGCGATTTATAATGTGATGGTCTAATGAAGTCGGGGAAGAGGTTTTGAGGTTTAAAAGTAGATCTTAGTCAAATTTCAGAAGATGTCCAACTTAAAAAAAAGATCTTAGGATGAACTGAACTTGCCAAAATGTGTTGAAGGAGCTTAAGGAGCGACTTGGTTCACACGTGGAGAACCTGAGCTATGAGTAAAAGAGTAAGGAGGAGAAATGCAAAGTTAAACCATTTAATATGTGACAAAACGTATGAAAAGCAGAGGCCTCCCACACAGCTGCCTTCAGGAGACAAAGGTCACGTCCCACTGCATGAAGAGCACGAGTGTTTGTGGACGTAGATACAGTTTACGGCCTGGAGAACTCACCGGAACATTACATTGATTGGGCTGATATCGGTTAAAGTGCAGTGAGGGTCAGTGAGTCACATCAGAAACTGTGAAGACACGACCTAAACATTGATTGTCTGCTGTTTTTCTGGTTCTACTTTAAAATTTAAGAGACTCTACCTGATTTTTGCTGCCAGGCTTGGTCTCGTTTGTCTTTTTTGTGCAAATAAAATGACAAAAGCGAGTGGTGATTTATAGTGTGACTGTCTAATGAAGTCAGATAAGTTCAATCTTTGTAAAATTTCAAAAGTCGTCCAAATTTAAAAAAGGTCTTAAAATAAACTGAACTAGAAAAACTTCAAAAACGGAATAATTTTAAACAGTTTGCAGTGATTCAAAGTTATTGCTCTCTTACTGTATGCATTCGACCATTCTAATTATTCACAGTGATGAGTTGATAAGGGTTTTGCACGACTTTCAAAGGCCAGAGCAGAGTTTTGCTTCATGATAATGTTCACCAACACTGTTCAATTCAGTTTTAAATCAATTTTTTTTACTAAAACCCAAAATCACAGCAGCAGCGTCGCCTCTTTGGGCTGAACATGAGAATTGATTTAACCAAGAGAAAGTTAGAAAATTAACAATAAAAGAGAAACAGACCAGCAAATTAATCAACAGAAAAAAATTAACTGTCCCAGAGCGCCCCCTGTCCTTAGACCCTCCTCCTTGGCAAAGAAAAACTCAAAAAAAAACCAATGGGAAAAAGAGAAACTCAAGGAGAACCACAACGAGAGAACCACACCCATAGACGCCAACCACTCTCTTCCTGATTATCGGACAGTTAAACTCTATAATTCGATGCAAACGAGACTGATTTTGTACAAATACATTGAAAAAAAAATGGGGCACAGGTCCTTCAAACAAAATAAAGTGAAGAAAAAAAAAAGCTCCTCTAACACCTCCTGTCTCAAATGTCAATAGTGTTACTGAAAAGGCACATTTAGCTCAACCCTAAAGGTGAGTTGTAATGAATTGGTAAATGTAAAGATTGATGCTCGTGGAGGCAGCTGTAATCAGGAAATGGCTTTTGGTGCAAACTCAGCTCTGCAGATGTGTGGACGGCACAGACACGGCCGGATTATCAATGCGTTCTGTCAGAGGCTCGTTAACTGTGTCCTGCGCTGGTTTAACACGCGGACAAGAAAGTTTACAAAGCCTTACACTAAGCAACATTAATTCTGAAATAAAAATGCAGATTATACTGGATTAATGTAGAGATTCAGTACTGGCACAGATACTGATTCTTTGCAGGTGTTTTTTTTATGCCCCTGTTATTCTAAATGTGTGTAAATTAGCAGCATCACAGAGAGGGAGCTCCGTCCTGGGCTGTCCTCTGGACTCAGTGCAGGAGGTGGGGGACAGGAGGGTCCTGGCTAAGGTCTTTTCTATGCTGGGCCATGAGTCTCACCCCCTGCAGGACGCTCTGTCCTGGAGAGCAGCTTCAGTGACTGATTCACCCTCGCTGTGTCTCAGGTCTTTTCTTCCTGCTGCTGTCACTGTACAATGAACACAGTGAACACTGAACATGTGTCATTCATCCAGACCCATGTGCAATACTCAAGTCACTGAACCACACCTATGTGCAATACTCAAGTCACTTTACGGAGACATTAGAGTCTATTTTTAGTTTATTTTTAAGTCTATTTTTTTTTATTATTTTAAGCTATTTATCTATTATCTTGTTTTATTACATGTTCCATTCTCCTTCTGTTCTTTAACTGTGCGGTGCAATACTGGAATTTCCCCACTGTGGGACAAATAAAGGCAGATCTGATCTTATCTTAATTACTAAAAAAACCCCAAAAACAAAACAGATTCACAAACAAGACTTCACGTAACAAGACGTCACATTTGAAAACTCTAACATTATACTTCTTTGTTTAACCACATTGGACCATTTAAAGATTTTAAAACATATTTCTATGCTTCATATTGTACATGTGATAAAAACTCCCACATAGGCGAGAATTCCCAGTTGTTTAGTGACGTCCTGATGAGACGAGCAGATGAGGTGAGAATCGTATCTACACAACATTAACTGAGTCTATTGGAGTTTGCTCTGCCTTTCACGCTGCGTCTGGTGCTTCATTAAACACAGAAATGCTCTTTGATTTTAGAAGGGCAATGGGTTTAAATGTATGAAAGAGAAAAAGAAGTATTTTGCAACATTAAGGAAAGTTTGTAATTGTGAAGGAAGTGATTCCAGACCAGGTAGAGGTTGAAAGAAGTTTTATCTGATGAGAAGAGTGAAGGTCCACACAGCAGCACATGTGGCACATGATAAAGGAGCTGAGGAAGAAGCTGGACATGGACTTAAACTAATTTGACATAACGTTCATACAAGGCCACGGCACTGTTTACATGAAGGACGAATATGTCACTGAAAAGACTGAGAGCTCTCGTCAGAAGAAGATGGACCTGCAGCTTGTAACTGAAAGAGTTGGTTTGGACATTTTAAAGTACATCTGTGTAACATTCTTAATGAGAAACAAGTTCATCTTCATGTCTATAACACACAGTTTTCAACACAAGGTTTAAGAGAAATTAAACAGAAATCAGGCTTTCAAAGTTGCTGCAGTATTTGTCTCATAAACCGAAGTTTTGTGTTTGATGTTGTCGACTTTTATGGCACTTTTATCCATTTCAGTCTAATATTCATTCCTGACCTGCTTAAAATACCAGCCGGCGGTCACTTGTGTATATATATATATATTTTATTTCTAGGAAATACTGACTCAGTAGAAACCTTTGACCCAGAGAGAGATTTGTGGTTCTTGCATATTTAATGTTGGATTCAGAGAAGATGACAGCGCAGCACAACCATCAGGGCCGGACTCCAGAACTCAGAAGAAAATTTACCTTTATTTTTTACTTTTAGTGAAAGTAGTGAATCTAGTTTGTGCCTGTATTTACTTTTTTAGATTTTCCCTAAAAATAAGAGTGCCTTTTTGTTGAAACATTAACGACTTGCACCATTCTTCATTTAATCACTTCACATGTTGATGGCATTGATTTTTCTCTTCTTTTTTGTGTTGACTCACCCAGAGACTTTTTATTATTGACTTTACACTATATTTAAATATCTTTACAAACACAACATTAGGTTCCAGATGTCCACACAGTCTGAAGCCCATTTTCCCTAACTCCATGATTTGACTTTGTGAGTAAATGTGGTCAGTTTGTGTTTAGTCGTGTGCTGGTGCATCACACTATAGTTTTAATTGAAAGAAGTGATGAATCAGAGCATCACTGAGGCCCAGGTGATAAACTGAGGCTGTGTCACTAGAAACAGACTGATCTCAGACCAGCAGAGACTCTGTGGAGCTGCTGTTCTCATGAGAATCAGAGAAACGCTGCAGATGATCGTTGCCTCTGTCCGTGGTGCTGAAAGTCACGACACGCCGGACATGACACTGGTGTTAAAACCTGTGTTTGAATTGTCATTTTTAGAGAGCAAAGCTGAACTGGTTGAGGGGTCAGCTGTTCATACTTGGCTTCACAGTGTAACAAGAGCCAAACAGGATCAAAAATAACAAAATAAATCAAATATTCAATTTGTCTAAAGTGTTTCAGTGTTTTTTTCTTGTGGTTATCAGACCTCGCAGTGTCAACAGGGAGTAATACACATGAAGGTCACTGGAAGCATCACTTTATGTTCAGGTCTTGGTGGTAATTTATCCAATTACAGTGGATATATTATGTGGGAGAGTTACTGTGTTAAACTGAATTATTAATGTCGTAGTGAAGGGAAGATTGTCCATCATGTGAATAATGGGTCTGTTTAAACATTTCTACAGCGCCAATGTTTCTCTGACATTAAAAAACATATTATTCTCTAACTTAACAGCAGGTGGAGGTTTACTGTAAATATTTCCACACACCCAGTCCACCTGTGCATTGAGCTCTCTGAGGATTGTGTTCTGTTGAAACAAGACGAAAGTTAATACAAAGAGGAAAATACAAATATGACCATATGCTGTGCAGTTTGTCTGAGGGAAAGTATTTCTAAAACACTAATTAGGTGTCTCAAAATAAAACAAAGACTGCCATTTTGAAATGAAACTGCATTTTTCTGCATGCCTGTTATTTTGACTATGCTGCTAATTTCTTAAGTGGATAATTTGTCATCGTGGCGTTTCAGAGAAGCTGAGTTTAAGTCTCCTCAGTCCAAACATTAGGAGATATTTCTAAAAACATTACAGACGTAGATTCAGTAATGAGCCCTGTGCACAAAAGCACCTGGAAACCTCACTGTTAGCATCACTACTTCCTGTTTTTTGCAGTCTAAAATGGATAAATATTTAAAGATGAGGCAGTGGACAGGGAGCTGCAGGTGGGTCAGGGGTCAGGGGTCAAAGTTAGGGGGTTAGGGTCAGACAGTGGACAGGAAGCTGCAGGTGGATGTCACTGAAAACACGTTAAACACGACAAAAATAAAATGAATGCTTCACTGGAGGACACTTGTCTGAATGTTAACGCTAATGCTAATGCTAATTTGAGGCCTAAGAAATATTAAAACATCACACACTGAAGTATTCTGCATATAAAAATAACTGGGTAGTCTTTATTTTAATGAATTTGTTTATTTTAGATTTGAATAAAAGTGACTGTTGTCTGTTTAATCCCTCAGTCGTCCAGGTCTGATCCAGAGTAAAAGCCAAAGTTAAATCTGTAAATGGACAAAATGTTGTAGGAGTGAAGACGTTTTGCTGCTCGTCCAAGACACACTTTCAGTTGTGGTCAGATTACTCCTGGACACTGCCTTATATCTGTCTGAAGGAGGAGCTAACGACACTGAAACTGTAAACATCTTTTGTTTACAGTCTGTTTGTAGGTCAGGTCTGTTGGACACAGCAGACTGGGGTCCTGAGCTGCTCTCTCCACGCTGTTGTTTCTCTTATTCTTTCTCTTATGAAGTGTCTGTTTAGTTTCCCCAGTGCAACACTCACTGCACTCTTCACTACACTGTTAGTGTTAGCTTTGAAACACAGTGAGCTAGCTAGCACGCTAACAAAACAGAAACATAACGACTTGACTCATTTACTTTCATTCACACGGTCTAATAGATCAGCAGAACTCACTTAATTCTACTTCTAAAATGTTCACAATTATTATTTCCCATTTTTTTGTTTTAATATTGTTGAAATAACTATAATCAGTCCAAAGAATAATCGTGTCATCCCGACTCTGCCAGTGATGACATAAAACGTTTTATTTGCAGAGTAAAGTTTCAGATCAAACTCACCTTTATCTCCAAAAATCAAAATAATACAACCCCAGTGACAACGGCGCCGCCTGTGGCAACTTCTTGAATAACGTGGGTACAGTCCAACAGTCCTCAGTCGTTGAACGTGCAGAGAAAGTAGATCCTTCAGACTTGCATCGCTCAGACATCCTCCTTTCTTCGTCCCTCTGTAGTTTTAGTCGGTCTGTATCCGTGTGTGTCTCTCGTCTCTGCCTCCCGTTTCCTCGTCCTGTCAGCTCAGATTGATGTTGTCAGCCCAGCAGCACATGTCCGTCTGACAGCAGCCAATAAACACAGGGCATCATCACAGCCCGCACGCTGCTATCTACGACCACGACGACCCTCCGCCCACACGATGGTCACGAGGACGCGTGCTCGAGGTCTGCAGGAGAAACACATTACGCAGCCATTACTTTTAGAATATGTTTACGTGTGTCGGACATATGACCTACTGACATGACCCTCGTTCACGGTGGATTTTGGGCTGACAGTGGCTCAGTTGGTAGAATGTTTGTCCACTGATTCAAAGGTTTTCGGTTCAAATCCAGCTCCCAAATGAACGCTGTCGTTGTGTCCTTGGGGAAAACACTTAACCCTCAGTGTTGTGTGTGTGTTTCCTTGTTGTAAAGCGGTTTGAACCTTGAAGACGGAAAAGCGTTGAATAAAAATGTGACCACTGACCATGGTACCAACGACATTGTTGTTAAGTGTCTTTGACTCAACAAAGACAGATTTATTATTTCACTGCGTAACTGTTCTGGTCTAGACCCTGAAGCCTGTTTTACTTTTACACTACTACGACTGAAATATTTGACAATGTGGCATCCAGTTTATAGTGTCCAGCGTTTATTCAAATACATGTGAAATGTTTTATTGCTCATTACATTGAAAAACGACAATCGTACTATGAGTTTGCTCGCCTCTCCACAGATTAGACCTTCTTAAATGCTTAAATACCATTCAATCAATATGTCATTAATACAAAAATCACCCAGAGTCTCTTACCTGCTTCCTGCTCTGTTCTAACTTTCATAATCTGTGAAACTTGTAGGGTTCAGCAGCATCTCCATAGCGACGCTGCTGCACTATCAAACCCTGTGTCTGGCCATAGGCAGGGCCGACGGTGTGGTCTGGCAGCGCGGCGATAAAAGAGCGGGTGAAATTGGTGCGTGAGGTCCACTCTAGCAGAGAAAAGCACGCTCTGTGTTCAAACTCCCGCTGAGCTCTGTTTGCTGCATGTGTGGAATATTCTGTTATATTTACGTTTTAGGCTCGAGCTCATTAGTCGCTGTGGTTCAGATTCAGCTGCAGTGAGGCAGAGCTCGGCTGATTGTGCATCTCTCTGGACTTTTCTACAGCCTTCATTTGAACCGCCATGTGCCTCCAACTCCCTCGGCTGTCAGTCATGTTTCAGAGTTTTGAGCGTTCAGGACGGTCGTGGTGTGAAGGCGGCGGCGGCACAGAGCTTCATTTCAAGTCATGTCGAATGTAACTCAAATGTTTGTACAGAATATCGAGGTTTGTGCGTCTGTACCATCTTTTAAGGTGGCGGCACACATTTTTTTCGGTGTGGCTGAACAGAATTGGCAATACCCCAGTACATATTTCTATATATATTCTATAAGCAGCTCTTGAAGTATAAATGAGACGCTGTGTGTGAATGAACCTAATTATTAAACATTTTATCCTCTGAGAATCAGGAAGGAAACAAAAAACAAAACAGAATCTAGCGCTCTAGTCTCTGAAAGTCGTGAAACATATTTATAAACTCATCATGTTGAATAATTCTTTTTTTAAATATATTTTTTTGTACATTTTAATAACTCCTCACACCACCCCCTCCCCAACAGGTGGCACCAGCAAACACAGAAACACAACACAACTGTTACACACAAATACATTAGAATTAACACATTTTTATACATTCATACATCTACACACACACTAACACACACATATCCATACAAGAAAGTACAAACTAATATACAGTATGAAAAATAACAGTAGTAAAATAAACAAAAATAAATCAAAAATAAAATAAATAAATACATTAATAATAATAATAATAATAATAATAATAATAATTCCATATTTTTAGTAGTTCTCCATTGGTCCTCATCTGCCCCCGTTTCCACAGAACTGTCGTCACTAAAAATATCTGATAATATTTAATCCTCTCCAGATCAGACATTATTTACGCTCTACTTTCAATATAAACTTCTGTTATAGTACTTTTCATTGTAATAAGTTATTAATAATTCTCTAGTTTATATAATATTATATCTCTAACGATTTTTACTTTATAATTACTTTGAATTCTGGTCTGGAGTTTGCCTTACTTCCCCGTTTGAAAGGTCAGAGGTCAATAAGACGCCCCCATAAATCGTTTTAAAGGTCCATCCTCTGTTTTAAAGCGTAAGTTTGATTCTCTAAACAAGAAATGTCTCGTAGCAGCTGCTTAAACCTGCTAAATTTTGGAGGATTATCTTTATTCCAATTAAATAAAATGCATTTTTTGGATAAATATGAAATGATACACAATTGTTGATCATATTCAACACCAAAAAGGCTAAACTGATGAATAATTCTGATGTTGGAAATACATAAAATGAGTGAGGAACAACTTTGGACCTCTGCAAACTGTTAAAAGTTGTGTTTTTCACGATTTGAAGATGGTGAAAATCAGGTACAGAGGCTTTAAGTTTGGGCTTTTCACTATGATTGCATGATGCTGTGTAATATTTCATTAACTTCATATCTTCAGAAGACTGATGACACCACAGACACAGCGGAGACGCACGGGAAGGACAAACAATAAAACATAACAAAGGTGATTGATGCTTCATGATGCAAGGCTCGGAAATACAGCAATAAAAGCAGGTGAAAGAGCGAGTTTTCAAAAAGCATATTATTATAAACTCAACGACGACTCCAGGTTTAAGTAGGTGCTCATTTAGACGCCGTCGCTTTAGAACAAGTGGAGAACAAATGGCGTTTACAATATATCACTCTATATTTCTTAATAGTCTCTTAATCTGCCGTTACAAGTGTTGCGTATACTTTTAATGTGTTGAAGTCTGCTGATTAAATGTTGATTAAGCGGGAAATGAAGTGTGCAGAGCGAGAGTACAACAATCCCAGTCCGCCTCTGCAATAAAACGACTGTAACACACACACACGCGACGCACACATGCACGCCCCAGTACTGTATATACACGCTTTCACTCTCAGATAAGACTGTGTTCAGAAATATAGAGTGTTTTGTGCAGACTCCAGCTGTGAATGGAATGTTTGGGATGAAGCAGAACCAGCGCAAGAACAAATAGACCAATTTTCATCACCCGGGACTCTTGACACAGTGTCCTTTTTGTTTTGTTGGGGAATATGAACATAAAAACAAACAAAAAACAAGATATTTCGCTATAACCCCAAAGAAATCTGACTGTTTTGTAAGATTGAAAAAGGGAGACGATGACCAGGACTGATGGGGACATACAGTAGCACTTCTCTAGCGCTAGATCAAGGGCGTTATAATACTCCCTACAGTGGTACTGATGGTTAAAGAAAAGTGCGCCCCGTCTCCTGCCTCTCTCTCTTTGGCCTTGTGAATCATTTCCACAACAAAAACCGGGTCTAAAAAGGACTAAAAATCCAAAATTGTGCTCAAAACCAACACGTTTTAGCAAAATGTCTTGGTCCTGACGTGGTTTTCTCTGTTGATTCTTGGAGTAATAGTGTTTTTTTTGTTTTTTTTGTATATACTGTACCTTACCTACTGCTGTTTCGATCGCGGTTTCTAACTTTAGAAATGATACAAAACGAAATAGTGACTCATCTTTACACATTTATTTATTGTATCTTCCATGGTCCCCAACGATAAACAACTTCACAATTGCAGCCTTGAACCAAACCACTGTGTAGGAAGTGCACACAATTTCATATAAAAACAAGAAAAGTACAAATGCCGCCCAAGAAGCATGGCTCGAACACCGCTCTGTGCTCTGTAATTGGATTCGGCCTGGTTTTCCCCCCGTTTCCCTTATATCTTCTAAAACACCACCTACTACTACACAAGTGCTATGAAGTCGTGAGTGCGGACCGAGGTCTTTGTTGTCTGCAAATGGAAATCCTTCAAACTGATTAGACGATGAGTTACATGCGTTTTATTATAATCATTGTGTTTAGTCACTTTATTCATACATTCATAAGTGTTTGGAGCAAGTTATGTGTGAGTTTTAATGCATTTTTATTCTAATCATTGTGTTTTTTCTGCTTTTCTTTATCGCTAACCTTCTGACCTGGATTCTCCAATGAAGGTAAAGCCACATTTTTGTATCTTTTTGTTGATTTGTGCTGCTGAGTGGATTTAAAACAGGCAAACACATGCAGTAGGCTGGATAAAGAAGTGGACTAAGTGAGTGTGACGTTACCCAGAGCGTCTCCAGCGACTTAAGTCAAATGAAGCCCATCGAGGCAGTAACACTGGCGAATTTAGAGTTCCATGTTTAGAATTCTCACAGCGAGTATCATAGGAACCAAAGAGCCAATCCGAAGCGAGGCTATTGAAAGAACACGCCCGATTTGTCTATTATTAATGTTCATATCTTGATTTACAGACACAATAGCGAAATAAAAACTCCAGGATCACGTAGAGCGGGTTAATACGAACATTTAAGACAAAAACGACAAAGCTCACTGCAGCTGTCACAGAGAGAGGACTGAAAAAGCGAATGTAAAGTGAATTAGAGCCAGACTCCCCTCAGCTATGTCCATTTATATAAACCGTCTATGGGCAAAACACACTGTTGACCTTCATTTGGACACGTGTTCTGTAATCGTAGGCAAACATAACTTGCTTATTTAATTGCTTATGTGATTTTCTGAACTTGGAATTTCTTGCTCGAAGCCTCAGCTCTCAGTTTTCCTCGGGCAAATGAGAAACAGTTCAACACACGTCAAACTCCGCCCTAAACCTAACCTTGCAACCAGATGTTTGTAAGAAGAAACACCAGACTGTAATTGTTACTGTAACTAGCACAGACACACAAAGCTGCAAATATACCTAGATTGAACTAAAATTACAACAAAAAGCCCAGGGACAATAGACAATACGCACTAAAAACACCATATCCACAGTTTAGTAGCAAACAAAGTTGATCTAGTGTTTAATTCCACTTAAAGTTAATAATCAGCTCTGCCTCTGCTCTGCTGGTCATGTTGGACATCAGGATCTTAAACAGGACTCTATTTTTTGGTGCTTGTGTTACATGAAAAGTACAGAGAGACTGAGTGAGACACATGTCAAGAAAACCGTCCAACACGACACACAGACAGACATATAACAGGGCTCTTGGTCTCAATCACAAAAGAAAGAGAAAGAGGATTTGACAGAAGATGTGGTTTAAGACACACTAACAAGTCTACAGGGAAAGAACATGAGAACCAAAGCCGAGGTCTGGTTTGATTGAGGGATTTCAGTAACAAACGAGTGGACCCTCAGGCTTACCTAACACAAGGCTGGACATGGACACTAATGGTACACTGTATGAATGGAAACGACAAGGCTGACGGCGATCTGCAACACAGATTTATGTTCTTATTACGTGAAGACAACACAGGGTGAGATGCCCTTGTGCGCTGTATGTCCACACACGCATGTCCACGACTACGGTACAGTGTCGTCAAAATGATCAATTTGAACAGGGACCGTGGTAAAAAGAGTCACACAGCCCCACTTATATTCACGGGTCTCTGCTTCCTGTTACATAGAACATTTTATGGATTTTTTCTCATTTAAAATACGTAATATATTGTTTTAAACTGTTAACCGCTATAGTAACAGTTGTAACTTTTCATCTTTCTGCAACAACAATTATTTCCACTTAAACGTAACTCTGATTCTGAACTCTATGGATATAAGAAATTATAGAAAGATTGACCAACAGACTCTTCCCTTTTGTCAACTCCCTTCATTCTGAATAGGAAAAAGTCACTGACACTTTTAAATCTTCAGTCGCTCCTACAATTCTTAAGTTAAACTCACCAAATTTTAGCAGTAGATAAACTGAACCTAACGAGATTTTTGGCAATAAATACAGTTATAATTGTTCACTTACACTTGAACTTATCACTACTTAAACTAGGGGTAGTGTCCACCATTTTGTGTTTGTCCCTGAACAGCCTGATCCAACTCACTTTGCGTCACATTTAAATCATTTCCAGCTCTTATGTCTCTTATTTGATCCTCGATATTCTGTTTTAAGTCGTTTATCATCTGAGGTTTATTCACAAACACCTTTTCTTTAAGATCGACCCACAGGAAGAAATCAGGACTAGTCAGGTCTGTGGAGATACTGCCCCCTGTCTTTGAAAAACACTTATTATTCCTTTAATGGCGTTTACGCTCGGGGCGTCTCTGGGATTAAAATGTCGACGGTAAAACACCGCTGGGTTTGTGCATTTGACCCATGTGACTCAAAGTCCCACTGGACAATGAGGCTCGTTCCTCGGTGCTGGATTTGCTCAGATTAATGTCAGAAGAGTCGTTCTAAAGGCTCTGGAAAAATACAAGAAACATATTTACATAACAATAACAAAAGAGTTATGTCACTAATGGCACCTCTAAAATAATGACCGTACTTTATTTGTGTTTATTTTTCTTGTGTTGCTCTTATTAACATTCAGTCTTGTGTCTTACTTTTTACTGTCTCTGAAAAATATGTCACACGATCTTAACCTTCTTCCATTTACTTCCCATCTGTTTTTGTGATTTAAACATAAAACCGGACGGCTAAACTCAGGCTGTGCTCTGAGACTTGTGGAATATCGTTGTTACAGATCAGGTAAGCAGTGAGTGTGAGTTTGATTTGACAGGCAGCCGTGTTTCAGACGAGCCCCTAAAGACCAAACTAATTATATTACCAACAAGTGACTAATACCCTTTTATGAGAAGACAAGTCAATTTGTCTCCATAAACAATGCAGGGGGTGTGTGGTCTATCTCTGCGCCAATAATAACAAATGAGGGAGTGATTCATTCAAGTGAATTTGCATTTGTTTCTGTCATCAGCTCATTTACTCTGAAATCAATGGCAGGAGGACAGGCTGATGCAAACAAAGTGCCTTTTCACTTTTAAAATATCGACAGATGAGATCCTAACCATGTTGTGTCTATTTTAGATGTTGCGTAGCTGCTTAGCGTACATCTGGAGGTACAGAAAATGAGGTTTACTGTCTTTAAAAAGTGAAAAACGGCTCATTTACTACAATTTGCAGCAGTATAAATGTGTCCCTTACTTTCCTAACACATACCATCCTAATTATAGAGGTTATTATATCGTTTACAATGGATCATAATTGCAGTCTTTGAGATTTGATTAACTTACTCAAACCGTGATTTTGATTTGATTTAAATAAATGTGCCCATTTCAGAATGTTCAATCAAAATCACTGCCTATAGCCGCCCTTATGATTAATCAGATGGCAGTTTCTTTTTCCGTGTGTTTGCCGGAGCTTGATGTGGTTAACACTTTCTCGACGGAGCAAAGACGGTGCCTGAACTGTGTCCTAAATGAACTCACATTTATCAAGTTCTGCTTTAGGTCACGTCAGGTTGTGTTTAACTCTCCATGTCTGAGGAAGTGCACCAGTTTTGCAAGAGATGAAGAAATACAACTTTCCCTTCCATTTAGAACAAAAATAAAGTCCATCACTATGAACCTTGCACATGAAGATGGATCCTCGTGATATTTGTGGGTTCACAAACTCACGGGGATCCATCGTGTCGTGTGGTTGGCACATGTATCACAGAGCAGCATCGAGGTTTGTGCGGAAGTCAAAGGTCGCGAGTCCAGGTGAACCAAAACCAAAGCACGACACATGTACTTCAGCCTATTTCAACATCAACGAGGACGATTTAGTGCGGAAAAACGTGCAGAAGGTCAGAGCTTTGTGCGTTTGTGGACAGAGAAGATGTCGGTGCTTTTCTCTCAACTGGATGCGACTAAAGTTTTCGTCTTGTTCCGCCGTCGTGACACTTCGATCAATCAGATTCAAATAATCATCATGACGTTCCGTGTTTTCTGATCCCTTTCAGCGAGAGTCGTCCCGGATTAATAATGTGTGTCACGCTGAGTTCTCTGAGCTAAACCTGCATCCTCTAAAACACACGGATATCAGCTGGTTTCACTAAAATGAGTCTGCAGTATGAATTATTAACTCTAATTCTACCTGTTTAATTAACTTTGATCCATGCATTGTGAATGAGAATGAGACGGCCTACACAAGCGACGCATAAAGTAACTAAAACTCAAGCCCAAATTAATGAAATGTGAAAAATATCAGGACTCCACAGATGTTGTTTTGCTCTCATTAGTCTGTTGTTTATACTATCAGTGGTGCTAATTTCCTCAAGGGCTTTTGCTCAGAAGTAAACAAGGATCTTTTCTATTTCCTGAAAACATTTTCCTTTTAAACGCTGCCTTATCTGCATCGACTCCAGTGTTTACCCTGCTGTGTTTTCTAAAGTAGGACACATTCTGCTTGTTTAGATATATGTTTAGCTCACGGCAATGATAAAGAATGAACCAATCAGTGTGCGCCGTGTTTGATGGATGTAATTCTGAGTCTGCTCCAAAGGCCTCGGGTCACAGCGGAGGAGACAGTGTGGTGCATTGTCTTTATTGCTGTTTACTTTCAAACTGTGAATGCTTTTAGCTGATTGGATGGATGAGCTACACACCCACTATCCTCGTCTGCGTGAATACAGATTATGTAAACTGCTGACGTCTTCAGTTATACAAAGATGAATGATGGAGAATGTCATAGTACGAGTCGTGATGCTGCTACTGGAGATCAATAACTGTAGGTCATAGAGGCGATGTGTGACCTAATGCGTGTCATGTTGGTCTAATATCGATGCCATCACCTTACAAATGTTCAGTTAGCATAATATTATGACAAAGATAAAACCTTCAAACCTTCAGGCTAGAAATCTAAGGGTCATAAAGGACTCGAACTGTAACAGCCATATCAAATCAGTAACATCTGCAGCTTTTTACCGTCTAAAAACATGTGAAAAGTCAAAGGTAAACTGTCCAAACCAGACTCAGAGAGACTTATCCTGCATTTGTGTCCAGTAGATTAGACGACTGTAACGTCCTGATCACTGGACTCTCCAAACGAGCCACAGAACAGAACATCCAGAACATCCAGAACATCCAGAACATCCACAACATCCAGAACACTGCTGCTCGGGTCAGGACTAGAACCAGGAAGTACTTCACACATGTGTCCTGTGGCTCCTGTGGCTCCTGTGGCTCCTGTGGCTCAGAGACTTTAAAGCAGCTCAGTGTGAACAAGTCTCTCCATGGACCAGCACCAAAGAACATCTCCCACATGAGCCACAAGAACCATCTCACATGAGGAGGACTAAACCAGGACTAAACCAGGACTAAACCAGGACTAAACCAGGACTAAACCAGGGACTAAACCAGGACTAAACCAGGACTAAACCAGGGACTAAACAAGGACTAAACCAGGGCTAAACCGGGGACTAAACCGGGACTAAACCAGGACTAAACCAGGACTAAACCAGGGACTAAACAAGGACTAAACCAGGGCTAAACCGGGGACTAAACCGGGACTAAACCAGGACTAAACCAGGACTAAACCAGGGACTAAACCAGGACTAAACCAGGGCTAAACCGGGGACTAAACCGGGACTAAACCAGGATTTAACTGGGACTAAACCACAACTAAACCAGGACTAAACCAGGACTAAACCAGGACTAAACCAGGACTAAACCAGGACTAAACCAGGACTAAACCAGGACTAAAAAAGGACTAAACCAGGACTAAACCCAGAGATGTGAGACAAGACTCGACTTTGACAATGTTTAAATCCAACTTACATTTTCAGGTTCCCCGAAATTAAGATTTTAAGGCACCATGTATTAAAGATGCTCTATGTAGATGTTCTCTTCTGGTTGAGGGTCTACCACTTCTCAAAAAAAAAAAACCACATACACATACACTATCACTGTGAGCTGGATCATCTCTCCACAGATCTGACTCGTGACATGATCTGATGGTGTCACCTGTTTTTTATTGAAAAATATTCCAGGTAAAGCAATAACAGAAGAGACAAACAAGTGACGAACCCTACACCAGGAAAGTTACATAGTGCTCCTTTAGCTTAGCTTTCATTCACAAAAGTTATTAGGTCGATCTGACTCGTGTTTACTTTTTTAAATACATTTTTTCTTGGACATCTCTATGGACATTTTACCCCTTTGCAGAAAACATGGCAGATGTCAGTAAATGCATTTTTTGGCATTCGTTTTAAACCACGTGTGTCAAACTCAAGGCCCACGGGCAAAATGCGGCCCTACATGTCATTTTATGTGGCCCGCGACAAGGTAAATTAAAGTGTATGACTGTCTTAAAATGTCAGTTTATCAGGACACATGTAATTATACAGCTATATTTTTTACATCTACGGAAATGCATAAGCAATATTTGTAATTCTAATGAGTAATAAATACAGAAACAGTTAATGAACAAGTTAAAAAAGTAGTTAATTTGATTTTATTTTACATCTGGCCCTTTGAGAGCAACCATTTCGCTGATATGGCCCTCGGTGAAAATGTGTTTGACACCCCTGATCTAAACTATAAATCACAGAATAACCTCTATATTTGCCTGATATTATTTGCTAGTCCTTTTTCCAAACCTTCACAGACCTGCGCCTTCATTCATTTCATTTAAAGTTCAAAGATTTTATTTAGCCTGAGCTCTCATAGTTACTAAAATGATATCGCTAATCATTTCCCCGAACAGTCTTCCACATCTGAGGCTGTTGTGATTAAAGCGGTGTTCCTCTCAAAGGCAGAGTCCTGATTGATTTACTCATTTCACCAAAGAAGCGGCGTCTTGTGAGTTCAAATTAGATCAGCCCAGGCCTTAATCGAGTCAGTCTGTGTCTCATTTCTTACCAAAATAGCTCAGACTTTCCACTGCTAGTTTTGAGAGTGCGATCGTTGTATTAATAGGACCATAGCTCTAGATTTTAAATGGGTAAATATCTGACCTTGGAGAAAGTACTCGAGTATAAAGCGTAATAATAAAAGCAGCATTTGCAACAGAATAAACCTTTACCTGAAAGTGAAAAATAAAACAAGATGTCAAGGTGCCTTTCTAAGATTCATTAAAGCTACGATCTGTAGTTAGACTGGCTGACCCACCACTGTTGTATTCTCACATGTCATCACTAGGTGGTGTCTGTTTGATCGTGTGAAAGCTTTAGCCTCGCAGAAGAAGACCAGAGACATGTACTGGTAAAGAAAAAAAACAAAACAACTATAATAAACGTATTTGATCCATGCATGCATCTAGTAAACTATTAATAAACTACAGACAGCTCAAGATTCCAGTCATTTTCAAAGCTACAAACACTTTAAGACAGAAACTGGTTCATCCAAAGGACAAAACCCTGAGGCACAAACAAAGTAAAGTGTCTACTCCATTCAGTGAAGAGTGAAGTGAGCGTCACACTGGAGAAACTAAACAGACACTCCATAAGAGAAAGAACCAACGCAGAGAGAGAGAGCAGCTCAGGACCACAGTCTGCTGTTCATCTCCATCTCAAAGACACAGACCACTCCTTTAAAGAGAGTGAGGTTCAGATCTGAGCCACAGAAAAGAAATGGTTTGAGAGGAGAGGTAAAGATATTTTTGTTAGGAAAGATAATCTATAACTCCATCCTCAGACCCAAAGCAAACAAAAACAAAGAGAACACTAGAGCGAGCCAGTATTACCATTAAGGGTTGAATATAGACCATTAAGGTTCAAACTGTAAACAAAAGTTGTTTCCAGTTTCAGTGTAGTTATCTCCTCCCTCTAGATAGATTATTACAGACTGTAGCTATAAAACATTTAAAAAATATACAAAAATATACAAGTAGCTGGTACAGAGATGTAAAAAGACGAGTGACATAATCCGTTACGATCTCAGCGTCCGGTCAAGTTAACAATAGTCAAACTGTGGAGTAACTTTAACTAAAGAGGAAACAGCTAGAGGATTTTCTGTAGGATATTTTTCGAAAAACGTAAAATGTAAAAAAAAAAAAAAGCACAAAAGTCCAATAAATCTTTTGCAACAAGGGTGATGACTTCTGGGCTTCTCATAATGTGATCTTCTGTGTAACATTTGAACAAATCAATGACAAAACCCCGAGTTTGTCTAAAGAGCCCAGAGCCAAAGGAAATGAACACCTGCTTTAATGTTGCTGTTTTGTTGTTGGCAGTTGGCAGAACAGAAGTTGAATACAATCCAAGATGTTCACTTCACTTTGCTGATGCGGAGCTGTACAAGCGCCAACTCAGACGGGAGCCGAGCAATAAGGAGCTCAGACTTTATAACGAGAGCAGAACTCCTCAGATGAATGTCATATTAGTCTCAGAAAATATTAAAGATATTCTGGGTTTGTGTATCAGTGTGTGTCCATTGTGCCATTGAAAAGACTCTGGGTTTACATCAGATTTGTCAGAAAATCGATATTTCTGCACTAGTATTTCTTTATTTATTTTTACCATAGTCCCTGGATTATCGTGGAGTTACGTTCTAAAAATAACCCGCAATAGGCGAAATCCGTGAAGTATCAGCTTTATTTTTACATTATTCTCCATGTTTTTGCTGTAAAACCCCTCACCACACACTTTATACACTTTTCTCACACAGGCATTAACATTTTCTCACATTTCTCTCTCGTTTAAACTCTCTCAAAGTTCAAACCTTCGTAGGCGTCTTTGTCGGTGCAGAACGTTTCATCGACATTGTGGGTTTTGTAACGTACAGCACTTCAGAGTCACACTGAGATCCAACGTTTATGTAAATTTGTCTGAACACATTCTGTACTGGACAGGAGACACGGCACGGAGGAGACTGATGGACAATGGTCTACAGTCCAACAGCCAATCAGGACGCACGACACAATGGTCTACAGTCCCTTAGCCAATCAGGACGCAGAACATTAAAAACAGGAGCAGGTGTGTGTATAAAAGTTTATTAAATTGCGATTGTGTCAGTGAAGTCTCTAGTTTGGCTTTTCCTTGTAGCATATTCCATTTTTGTGAGGTAAAACAGCTAAAAGCCTCTTTGCGTCTCAGTTTTGGTGCGGCTCGTTCTTAGACTTATCCCGTCATGTGATCATTAATAAATTGTAACTATATCTGCGTCAAATACCAGTAAATCGATGGCCGACTCTTGGGTTTTTCTTCAGAAGTATGCGTATATGATGTTACTATTTGATGTTTCTTTCCATTATTGAATGAAAAAGAAACGTAAAACAGTTCTTATTGGATATGGCTTGCACGATTAATTATTGAAACTATAGATCTCTGCGCTAATTAGAGAAACCTGTTAAGTTATTCCATATTTGCATGTAAAGGTTGTGAGTTTAATGCCTCATCAATCCGCCGTGTCTCATTTGCCTTTAGAATCCACTCGTTTCATGCAATCTCCCTTGTTTTCTTGTTTCACTGCGAGCTGAATTTGTGATAAACCTCTAAATTCCGTCAATCTTTAGTGTTTTATCTCCAGCCTCCCGCCCGTTCTTTCATTCGTCCTGTCTGATGCAGGTGCAGAGTAACCTTGAACACGTCTCTAGTGCAGTACTTCTTATTCTGCCAGTGTGCCGCAGTAACGCCTATCACACGCCGTTTCCCTCCAGGATGAAAATTCAGCTGACACTCTTGGGATTAAGTCTGATATGTGCCCATGTGGATTCTCTCTCAGGGCTCCCAGTGCTGCTCTGATATTTCTTGAGCCATAAAATGTTAGCGTGCAATCCAAACACTGTAAAAACATGGTGTGGATTAAAAAAAAGGTATAGTGACCGGTGAAGTGAGGAGCGGAGTCACTGGGCCGTGGGTTAAATGACTCGGAGCGGCGGTGGAGCGGCGTTAGCATCACTGCTCTAGTTCAGGGTAATGAGACACTCGGTAAACCCTGTTATTACCTGCAGCGGGTGGGCGGTTTAGCTCCACACGAAGAGCAAAACTTCTAAGTGTTCTCAGTAATATTAAAGATACCGACAGATGTTATGTTTCTGTTTTTGTTTACGTTGTTCATTTTCATGTTGGGACGTTTGTTCGCAAATCTGTTCTGTGTTCTGCTTGGGGATTATTGAGGAATTGAATACGGTTTTTGCTCATGGTTCTGCAAACTGAGAGAAATGAAATCTGTAGCTGGACAAAACGTTGTAGGGTTGAAGACGTTTGGCTGCTCGTCCAAGCCGCGGCTTGGACGAGCAGCCAAACGTCTTCAATTCTACAAGACGCTTCTTCAGTTGTGGTCAGATTACTGCTGGACACTGCCTTATATCTGTCTGAAGGAGGCGCTAACGACACTGAAACCCAAAACCAAACCTCTTGTCTACAGGTTTCTGTTTGTAGGCTCATTTCTGGTGTAAGTGTTGAAACATCAAGTCAGAAGGTTTAACGAGTTCCACACAGGTAAAGTGAATAATGAAACCACAGACTCTCAGAAAAGGACAGAAGTGAGTCCAGAGATGTGCATTTTTACAGCTTTTATAGTGTCTCTCAAAGTATTTGTGTCTTAGGCAGGTTTTGCTCTGGTTTGCACTGCGTTACACATTAAGAAACTTTAAGCAAAGTCTAACAAAGTGAGTGTTTTGTGACCCTCAGAGTTGGGGTCACACATTCCTGAGATGTGGCTTTAACCAAAATGACCAGAACATAGCTGTTTATCTTATCGTCCACACGTCTTGGTCAGTCCCCGCTGGTCTGCAGAGCGTCTTCGTGAGTCCCCACACTTCCATATGTGTTTTTACCTCAGTATTAGTAAATCAGGTTTGATGTTGTGCTGCACTGCTAGAAAATACCTTAAACTAGTTCTGCACTGTGCACTGAGTCATTCAAGCCACTAGTGAGTGATTTCACGCCTGTTTGCATCTACCGTTCTCTTTGTTTCCTTTGTTTGCTTTGGGTCTGAGGATGGAGTTATAGAAGCGGCTTGGACGACTTCACTCCTACGACTTTTTGTCCAGTTGATAGATTTTATTTTTCATTTGCGGTGGATCAAACCTGGACGACTGAGAGATTACACAGATATCAGACTGAAAAGTGTTTTGTTTTTCTTTTTTTTCCAGTGAATACCTGTCAGACCTGTCACTCATATTAAAGCGCAGAGGGTTAAGTTGTACCTGTTCAGCCTGTCTTCATCTCTGAGATCACACAACTTCGCTGTAATGTCACTAAAACATGACCAAATACATGTATTATATTCCTTAGCTCTCAAACTTAAACTAGATGTACCAGCGCTACATCAGAACTTCAACCACTGTCATTTGTAAAGGCCCTATGTCACACAAAATTGACTCTTTTGAGCTTCAATCCATGTTCTAATGCTGTTTCCTCCTCAAAAAGAGACCTTGAGTTGTGTTTTGTTGCATTCACAAAAGCTCAAAACGCTCTGTTCCACCTTGTGATGTCATCAAGTGGTAGTTTCCAAGTTAACAGCTCCTTTTACCTTTAGTTCAGTAGTAGATTGACAATTCCAGGACTGAAATTATCCAAATAATGGAGTTTAAAAACATAGTGGAGAACTTCCTGTATTACCACATGATGACATCACAAGGTGGAGCTTAAATCTGCAGGGTTTGTGTTTTAAACATGTGTGAATGAGACAAAACACAACTCCAGGTCATTAAAACAGATCAGAAAATGGTGTAATATGGGCTCTTTAAGATTAAATATTTAGATTTTATGCAATATTTTTTTTTAAAGTTTGTTGTTTTATGTACTTTAAATGAGAAAGAACGAACTTACATCTTTAAAATCCTGCGCTCCAGCTCCTGATCTCACTTCTGTCTGTATCTGTGTCTCCAAATCATTCCCTCGCTCTGCTCTTGCTTCCCCAGCGCTGATTGCACTGAAAAAGATAAAAACAAAATTTGAGTTTTCATAACCGAAAAAGTCATCTAAATGGTAATCACCTTTCTTAAACAAAGGCACTCGGAGCAAACGGTTGTGCTCTCGTAGATCTTTGGAGATGTGTTTCTGTCTCGGAGTTGCAGATGTTTTTGCTCCGATGCTGCTCAGACTCGGCTAATCCTGTGTTTACAAACTCATTTTCATGTTGAGATCTGCTCGTTCGACACCAACGAGTTTGACTATTCACTCCACACATTCCATATCGCACAGACGAATCTATTAAACCAGTCCAAACCGTGACATTCACATTCACCACAACACTTTTATGCACAACTATCTCCTGAAGCGCTCTACGGTCATGATTTTAAAATATATGAATCAATCTATGGACGATATTGTGTAGCGGAGTGGATATTTTGAGTCTTAAAGTTGCTGGTTCAAGTCCTGACTGAAAAAAAATACATTAGAAAGCCTGAATAATCCATAATATAAGGTTTTACTATTATGTTTTGTTAATGTACGCCTCAGTTACTGCAATTAAAACAAAAAACTAAACAAAAAAAACCCCAAAACTCTAGAACAACGGGATCTTCGGCTCATTCCAAACTCGTCAAATCGGCCTCAACGCTCCCCAAACCAAAACTGGATGTAAATAATCCACTGAGTTAGGAAGGAGTTAGGAAAAGGAGCCTGCGTACTTCCTTAAGGATAGGAACCTCAGGAGTTTCCTAACCAGCGCTGAGGAGCTATGAGGCGTCCCATAATAGAGTGTACAAGGTTTCTGAACATGTCCAATCTCTGCACGAAGAGTTTGTGATGCAGTAAAAGTTGCATTTCCTCCGACATTACACAAAACAACTATGTGGATAAACCCAACTTTATATAAGAAAATAAAACTTTCACAGCTTCACGTGATTTATCTGTAGAGACATAATGACATAACAGAAGATTTGTGCACATTGTTTATGTTTATAGATTATTTTGAGATTATTCCTCTCTTCTGTCGTGTGGAGATGTTTGAGGTGGTTCATGTTTAAACTTTTCAGAGTCAGATCGTACAGTTTGTGAGTTTTTTTCAGTTTATTTTCAACAGCAGCAGCGTTTGTCACGTGCGAACACTCGGGTCATTTATTTGCTTATTGTAGTCGGTTTTGTGGGTGTTTTACTTTTTGATTAAACAGCTGGAGGGTCACCTGACTTCTTGTTGTTCCCGTTGCTGCTTTGGACCTTCTCCTACTTTATCTTTCTAGAAATCCGTCCGTCACAAAGCTTTAAAGTCAAAGGAGTTAGGGGCTAGGACCTAGGACGCCATGATTTGTACAATTCAGAACAAATCTTATTAAGGTGAACTTGGCTAGAGGATTTTAATTTTGCATGTTTGGCAACCCACACAATGACCAGAAGAACATGCAAAGTCAGAAAAAAACATAGAAAAAACAAAACAAAACTGCATTTTTAAGGAATTGAACCTTGACTTTGTTGCTATGATAAATTTAATCCTCATTACAACAACATTAAGTCTATTAGACAGTGGACTAAACACGTGCGGAGCAGAAAACCCACTCACTCACTCCGCCGTGGGAATATAATGAAGCTAAATTAACATAATGAACGAATATAAAACACAACGGCCTCAGAGCAGCGCCGGTCTTTAATGTGTCCCCCGTTAGCGGCTTTAGCATGGATGACCAATCAAAGCACAACACCACGCATCACCGCATCATTTACCCTTATTAAGTGGTTTGAATGAACACTGTGCATTTGACCACACGGAAACGGAATGTTACACAGTGTAGCATTAGATTTATCCAAGTTGCATCTGTTTGATCAGTTGTTTTTATTGCTTAAATCGGGGGTGTCCAAACTTTTTTCCAACCGAGAGCCGCACGCTGAAACGTATTTGAAGCGCCACAGACTTAGAAGATTGTTTTTAGGTCTGTGTCGCGGCGCAATGTGATGTTTTTCAGGTTATAGAGGTAGAACGTCTTCAGTTTGTAGGAAAAAGTACTTCCTGATCAATTGGGCCAGTTTAGGAGGAGGCATGAGGGCCAACAAAAACAGGTCTGAGGGCCGCGTTTAGCCCTTGGGCCGTAGTTTGGACAGCCCTGGCTTAAATAGTGATTAAACTTGCATTCTTACTGTGAGCGGGGTTGAGTTTTCACAGATCTGACCTGTAACTTGGCCTGGTTTGAGATATGTTGATGTTTATGTTTTGAGTCTCCACTTCTAAGGTAAAGTAGGTCCTACAACAGACAAACAATAGTGTTACTTTACTTCTTTACTTCTTGTTTTTTTAATATCTTAACTTTGCTTTATTGATATGCAATAATTTACCACAAACCTGAAGTTAAATAAAGCTAAAACCTAAAAAAAAACACAATATAAAACCATTTGCAGCTGCTCACGGACGCGACCAAAACACTTTTTTTTTTGTTCCTGATCAAATTTCATTGAGTCAGTCTTGGACTCTGGTTGATTTTGTAAATACTTAATAAAACAGGTGGACAAATTATGTTTCCGAGTCGTTAAAGCCAAGAAAAACTAAAACACCAAACCCATAATTGGTCAGAGTAAAGCCCACATAAGTCCACATTTTATCTTTAAACTTTGAGCTACATAAATGTTGGAATTGGCCAAGTTAAGTTTTGCTTTAATTCCTCGGGTAACACATTAAATGAGACGTAGTTAAAAAGTTCCCATCTTTAAAAATCCCAAACATTCCAAAAGTTGATAATTAGTTATGTCCTAAACGCAGATGGCAGATATATTTGGTTAGATTTGGTTAGATTTGGTTATATCTGAAATGTAATTGCTCCCTGAGACTGATTTGTTGATTCTGACAGATATTTTTTGTACATTTGGTGTTAATTTTGCGTATGTGTTTACCAACTTAAAACGATAAAATATTGGTGAATTATAAATCACAAAGCTACGGCGAACAAACAAATGAAGACAGTGATGCATCTGCACAGACAGGGCACTGCTTAATGAGAGAAAAGAAAAGCAAAACAAAACAGCCTGCCCCCCACTAAACAAATGGGATTAATTTTTGGAAACTAGACAACAACATTTAAGCAGAGTCGTTTATCATGGGGCGGATTATTTTTCTTTTTCCCAAACTTTTGTTCTTTCTCTAACAACGTTCACAGTGAGGAAGTAAGACTGTTGATGATTAACCAAATCCCCTCTGCTTAATCCTCTGATACTGTGTGTGTGTGTGTGTGTGTTTGTTTGTGTGTGTTTGTGTGTGTGTGTGTGTGTGTGTGTGATATTGTGTTTTTTATTTTAAAGAGCGTTGACTAAGTGATACATGGAAAATAGCAGGTCTTGTACAACAGGAAGTCAGTTTTTTTTCACCCTTCACGACGCGCTGTGGATTTCCGATACTTGGACGATTCAGTAAGTTAAAGTAGCTCTGTGTAACTTTTCTTATGTGTGCAGAGGTTATTGCTTTGCCTGAAAGTTCCCCAGTGCTGCATTAAACTTGGCAGATCTGTGAAGTGAAAAGTAAAACAAATGCTTGACGTGTAACTCGACTCAGTGTCATGTACGTATTTATGTTGAAACAGATGTTTAATGTCATACTGAGGAACATTTTGGGCAAAGTTACATAGTGCAGCTGTAAAGTTATAGCAAAATTACAGAATGAGGCATTATTTAATGTACTGTGTAAGATTTGACATTTGGCATTTGACCCATCATTGAATGTCCCTGCAGAAGGTCGTGAGAAGTAATGAGTGACAGCAAAAGATTTACCACAATTTACAAAGATTTACCACAGTTTACCACGATTTACCGCAATTTACCGCGATTTACCACAGTTTACCACGATTTACCGCGATTTACCACAGTTTACCACGATTTACAAAGATTTACCGCGATTTACCACAGTTTACCACGATTTACTGCAATTTACCGCGATTTACCACAGTTTACCATGATTTACTGCAATTTACCGCGATTTACCACAGTTTACCACAATTTACAAAGATTTACGGCGATTTACCACAGTTTACTGCAATTTACAAAGATTTACCACGATTTTCCGCAATTTACCGCAATTTATCACAGTTTACCACGATTTACAAAGATTTACCACGATTTACTACAGTTTACCACGATTTACCGCAATTTACCAGTTTACCACGATTTACCGCAATTTACCACAGTCTACCACGATTTACAAAGATTTACCGCAATTTACCACAGTTTACCAGTTTGTTAAAAGCCGCACGGTCAGTGATCCATCCGTTCATCTTCTTTCTCTTATCCGGGGCCACGTCGTGGGGGCATCAGTCTAAGCAGGGACTCCCAGACCTCCCTCACCCCAGACATGTCCTCCAGCTCATCCAGTGGGACCCAAGGTGTTCCCAGTCCAGAGACATAGACCCTCCCACGGACAGAGGATCATTCAGTCTCTGTCAATACCAGGTCCTCAAGGGGAGACTTTGAATCCATTTTTTTACGCCCAGTTTTCAGGCCACACCCAGAACACGTCTTCAGGGAGGCGTCCAGGAGGCATCCAGAGCAGACGCCCGAGCCTCAGCTGCTCCTCTGGACGTGGAGGAGCAGCGTCTCTACTCTGAGCTCCTCCTGTGTGGCCGAGCTCCTCACCCTATCTCTGCGGTAAAGCGAGAGTGAGATAGGGAGTTCAAAGGTCACATTTTTATACAGCACTTTTCCACCTTGCCCAATGACAGTCTTCCTTTGTGTCCACGGATCTGACCGCTCAACCAACGATTATGTCAAGAGCGCGATTCAAACCGTCTTCATCAGTCGACAAACACACAACCAACTGATCCACCGTCGATTTAGCCTAAGCTTTGAAACTTTAGCATCCAAAAAAAACCAAAAAACGTCCCAGACACAGGTCAAACTTTCACATGTGACACAGGACGTCAGGATCTAACAGGGAGATGCTTCTTAGAGATTTAAGCAAACACTTTAGATTCCTGAGTGCACCGTCTTTACAGCGAGCGTAAAAAGACGATGATTCATGTGACGCAAACACACGATCCATCACTGACAGATTTGTGCCATTCTTGCTTCCAATGTGTATTTTTTTTATCTTAATAGAAAATAGGCATCCATCATTCTCATGTGGAAATGGTCACACGGCAAAGACTCTGATCTCACTGATGTAAGCACAAAGCACAAAGCAAAACCATCCATCAATGTCTCTCGTGGACTAATGTGTCTTCCTGAAATTGGAGGGAAAAATGTCGAGAAAAGGTGCGGCCTGAAAACTGGGCGTAAAAAAGATGGATTCAAAGTCTTGAGTTTGTGTTTGTCCATTCAAGTCAAGTGTTTGTGTCTCTCCTTGAGGACCTGGTATTTATAGAGAAACAAGCCCTGATCAGTGATCCTCCTCTGGATGCAGTACAGTACAGAGTATTACACTGCAGTCCATGTGAGAGGGACAGAGGGACAGAGGGACAGAGAGACAGAGAGAGAGAGAGAGAAACTACAGTACAGTACAGAGTATTACACTGCAGACCATGTGAGAGGGACAGAGAGACAGAGAGACAGAGACAGAGAGACAGAGGGACAGAGAGAGAAACTACAGTACAGTATAAAGCATTACACAGTAGGATTATGTCCATGTGAGAGGGACAGAGACAGAGAGACAGAGACAGAGAGAGAAACTACAGTACAGTACAGAGTATTACACTTCAGTCCACATGAGAGGGACAGGAGACAGAGACAGAGGGACAGAGAGACAGACAGAGAGAGAAACTACAGTACAGTACAGAGTATTACACTGCAGTCCATGTGAGAGGGACAGAGGGACAGAGACAGAGGGACAGAGAGACAGAGAGAGAAACTACAGTACAGTATAGAGCATTACACTGCAGGATTATGTCCATGTGAGAGGGACAGAGAGACAGAGACAGAGAGACAGAGACAGAGGGACAGAGACAGAGAGACAGAGAGACAGAGAGACAGAGAGAGAAACTACAGTACAGTATAAAGCATTACACTGCAGAATTATGTCCATGTGAAAAAGACAGAGACAGGGAGAGAGACTGAAACTACAGTACAGTATAGAGCATTACACAGCAGTATTATGTCCATGTGAGAGGGACAGAGACAGGGAGAGAGAAACTACAGAGAGAGACATAGATAGAGAGACAGAGAAAATGAGATGGGAAGACAGAGAAACAGAGACAGAGACGGAGAGACAGAGACGGAGAGACAGAGACGGAGAGACAGAGACGGAGAGACAGAGACGGAGAGACAGATGGAGAGACAGAGATGGAGAGACAGACGGAGAGACATAGATAGAGAAAATGAGATGGGAAGACAGAGAAACAGACAGAGACAGAGATGGAAAGACAGACGGAGAGACATAGATGGAGAGACATAGATGGAGAGACATAGATGGAGAGACATAGATGGAGAGACAGAGATGGAGAGACAGAGATGGAGAGACATAGACGGAGAGACATAGACGGAGACACATAGATGGAGAGACATAGATGGAGAGACAGAGACAGATAGAGACAGACACGCAGTAACTTTTTCACGTGAGGTTGACACTCGCTTGAATTTTCCCAGTTTGTCCTGAAACATTCTGCATTTATTACATCACTGATGTTTTATTGTGCAAAAAAACACCTTAAAAAACACGTTCTTCTACTGTGGGTGGGGTCGTCTCTCCACAGATCTGACCTGTATCTCGGCCTGGTGGCATTACTTAAACTTAATGCCATACTGTGTCATATTTCCCTGAAGTGGAGCAGGTGCTGGACCCTCCAGAGAGACATGATGTTTATTTCAACACTTTGGTTTGAGTCTTTGTTCCTTTTGAGTCTGTGAAGTCTTTAAACTTTATAATCGTTAAAATCACTAAACACAAACACTCCGCTCTTGTATCGCGGCACAATTAGCATTTTGTTAAACGTTCAGATAAAACCACTTCATCTCACCGGGATCAACGTCTCGACCTCAAAGGTTAAATTCAAAATGGATTCCAGTTTCTCGGTTTCGCTGCTTTGAAGATTCTCTCTAAAACTTAGAATTCATTGGAAATCGAGCTGAAAATGTGGACACAGATTTTGAAACGTTTTGCGAGGTTGTCATGACACGCTGTTCTTGTTCTTGACACATTGAAATAGTGTTTTTTGTGAAATTATATCCAAAAAAATACAGCCCATACCTGGTTGTTTTGAATAGTTATCCACAGTTAGAGCTGAACAGGTGGACGTTTATTTAACTGGGGCAAATTCATCAAAATATCTGCGCAACAAATGCTCAACTTGAACAAAACCGAGTCTGAAATGTGAAAAATCATCATCATTTGTTTTGCGTGGCGTGTGAATCTGCTGCCTCCAGATGTCACAGTGTAATGTGTTTTATGTGGTTCATTTATTACAGATCAACACGGCGTCACTGACATAAAAGCTCCTTGTTAGGCTTTTTTCATGACTTCCTGTCTCTTTAAACGACTGACATCCTGATGACATTTTGATTTCTTTTCACTCACATCTGTGCCATTTTTGTCTGATTAGGATTTGTTTGTTAAATGATCCAAATGTGTCAAAAATAAATAAATAAAACGGCTTCATGAGAGTTTGAAAAGATCAGAGCTCATCATGTCTTTTGTATGGACTGGTGGTATTTTTTATTATGTTTTGATGCTATTTCCACAGGATTCTTTATAATTTAATTTATTTTAATTAAATTTATTTCATTTTATTTATTTATTAATTTTTTTAAATTTATTTTTCTATTTATTTTTGGTAGTATTTTAAAATCCAGTCCAGGACTCACCAGGACTTTCTGTGGTACTTTGTAGATACTTGACTGGTGATTACTGTGGTACTTACAGTGGTAGTTACTGGGGTAGTTACTATGGTACTTCTGGTGGTACTTTGGCAGGTACTTATACTGATACTTACTGATACATACTGTATAACTAATAGTGGTACTTTGTGGTACTTACAGCAGTACTTATAGTGGTACAGAAGTGATACTTGCACTAAAAAGTACTGGTACTAGTACTGTACTTACTGCAGTATGTCGTATTAAGTGAATATGTTGTTCTGAGGCAGATGAATCTTTATTTCATTATAAGTTCAGAGAAAATACACAAGACAAAACTGAAAACACAAACACTTTATTATGACAAATGTCACATTAAAACAACAACAGACTGAAAAGAAACAATAAAAACAACAACGAATAAATGATACGATTTAAATGAACATGACAGTGACACAAACTGGAACTATCAAAACTTTAACTGTATTTAAAGACACACATTATGGTACTGGCACTAGGAAGTACTGGTACTAGCTATAGTACTTACTGTAGTATATACTGGTAATTACTGGTACTTTCTGTAGTACTTACGGCTGTTTGTACATTTTAATTACTGTAGTAGTTACCAGTGAGATACTACAGTAATTATCAGTACAAACAGCCGTAAGTACCACAGAAAGTACCAGTACTAACCAGTGCAACTGCCATAATGTTAAAATACAGTCGTCTCACTGGTCCTGGTAAATCATGGACTGTATTTTAAAGTGCTACCAATTTTTATTTTATTTTTTATTTTTTATTTTTTTGAGCACAGGTGCACTTAAAGCTGTTCTTTGTTCATGTACAGGGTAGAAAAGTAGTTGGAAGAAGAAAACACATCAAGTCCTAGCTCTGTCTTCATCAGGACACAAACCACATCCTTTGTTTATGATTCCTAATATTCGTATTTATTCATAATTAAACCAGTTTTGCATCGAGTTAATCGCAACAGTTGAAGATGTGGAACAAAAAGAAACTCATTTGACTTTGGGCTCAGTCGTTTCTGTATGTTCTGACCCAGTTGTGTAAAGGCCTTTGGCAGTACAAAAGAGATCTTTAATGAAGCACTTCAGTAAATTTAGCCCATTTTACTACATTAGAAACAGAATTAGGATCATTTTTAGAAAAGCTATTAGTACGTCTAATAATAACTGCAGTTACATTTCCTTTGGTTGGACTTTATTCTTTCATTCCACTTCTGCTTTTCACATTAACTTTATTACTATGTTTACTCCTAAAAAGTTTTATAGAATGACATTAAAAGTTCTACATTGTGCAAAGTTTAAACTGTTTTATAATGTTTCCTCCTCAAAAACAGACCTGGAGTTGAGTTTTAGCTCCAAACGCTCTACCGTCTAACGTTCTACCTCGAGATGCAAAGGTGTACGGAGTTTAAAAACACAGTGGAGCACTTCCTGTATCAGCTTATGACATCACGAGGTGGAACAGAGTGTTTTGGGAGAATAACTCAGTGTAAATATGCAGAATTTGTGTGTTAAAAATGCATAAATGAAACAAAACTCATCAGAAAATAGTGTAATATGGCCCTTTACATTCCTCCTCCTGCAAAGTTCCACCGTGCGTCTTTAATGTTTTGTATATATTTTTATAGTCTAGCTCCAGATCTCACGGTCTCATCCAGTTTCTAAACCTCATCTCATTTCCTGCATAACAAACGTGCGTGTTCTTTGAAGGGCTCAGTCGCTCCGTCTCCAGAGGGCGCCGCAGACCCCCCCTCGGTCTCCGTCTTTTCCTCGAGCTTTGACTCTTCCGCTTCCATATTTATACACAATTACGTCTTTATAATATTTGATTTTGCAAACGTAAGCGCGCACGTTTAATCCTTTAGCTCATTCACAAAGTTCTTGATGTTTTATACTAATAATTCTCAACGTCTACATTAGAATAACTGGCCTCGTAGCGTCGCCGCATCAGTATTCAGAGCGGCAGAGTCTATAATCCCATTAGAGTATCGGAGGGTGAATGCGCCGCTTCTCCTCAGGGTTAACTCTGAGACCACTGTGAGACCAGACTTAGCGAGACCCTTTCCCATAACTCCTCTCTCTTACATCACGGCGGGGGGAGGTTTAGCCCCGAGCTCGGCCGTATCGCTCATCTATCACGGCTTTGATCCACAGAACGGTCACGATACATACGCTCCTGTTCTGAGAGGACAGACAAAAGCTCGGACTCCACGGGTGATTGTGTAACGCCTGGTCCCTCTGGAGTCAACGCAGATGTTAAGTGTGGGAAATCCCAGCTCCTCTGCACATTCGGTTTATTTCACTTCCATAACATGTGATTTATGAGTTAAAATAGTCAGGAAAGTGCTGTGAATATAGAAAATTACACGTTAAAGCAGATCTATTATGTAAAATGGATCGTTTAACCATGTTCTAGTTGTTTTCTCTTCTTATTTTACTTCTCGAAAGCGTTTTTTTTGGACTGATTTGTTGATTTGTATGAAGTTTATTGTTTTTAATCGTGTTTTTTTAACGTTGTACAGCACTTTGGGCAGCCTGGGTTGTTAGAAGGTGCTATAGAAATAAAGTTTGATTGATTGATTGATTGATTTGTGCATGTTTGAGCAAGTTTTAATCGTTTATTTTCCAGACGCCGTATCGCTCATCCCCGTTTTCACCGCCGCCACACGCCCACTGCTCTGTACATACTTTGTTTTTCAATCTTTTTTTCTAAATCCAATGAAAAAAACTACTGGCGCTACTGGCCAGTGTGATGTGCAGCTGTCCATAGGGGGCGCTGCGTTTACGGCGACGTCAGCTCCTATTGGACGCCACCATTTTCTAACGCAAAAGTCAGTGGATTTGTTTGTTTTATTAAGTTGTTCTAAATGAATATTATGATTTAAATTGTCCAAATTGTAACGTAATGATCCACGGATGCCATAGATTATAACTATAGAGCAGACAAAGCACAATAAGACTTTTTTAAACATTATTCTGATGTTTTGTTGTTGGTACAGCTCCGTTGCCATAGCGATTAACTCGTCAGTGTAAAATGTTGTGTATTTTGAAGAGTGAAACGTGCTCAAAATGTCTTATATTTGTGGGTTTCAGCTTCCTGTTTTGTTCTGCAACCATTTCAAGTCTGGAGATGATGGATGTTTAGAGTTTCAGTGTCGTTAGCGCCCCCTTCAGACGAATATAAGGCAGTGTCCAGCAGGAATCTGACCACAACTGAAGAAGAGTCTCGTAAGAGTGAAGACGTTTATCTGCTCGTCCTTGGACGAGCAGATAAACGTCTTCACTCTTACGATCATTTGTCCAGTGACAGATTTAAACTTTGTCTTTTTGGGAACAGTTTGATCAAACGTGTGATTATTTAGTGATAATTGTCTGAAGTTGTGCAGGTTCCTAAAGTTCAGATGTGATTCAGAGGTCACCCTAAAATCTAAAAATGCAGCTCTGATTTTACGACGCGCCTTTTTCCTAATGTGAGGAAGTGAAAATATATAAAACACGTGGGAAAAATGGCTGTATGGAGATTTCGCGAACCCTCAAATGTCATTCTTTTCTTCAAAGGAACAATTTTTAATCTGGATAAAAGGACTTTGATATGTGTAAGTAATAACACAGTAAGAGCACTCTGATGGCAGGTAATGCATCACTCCATTTGAGTGATACATCACACCAGCCACCGCAGGAACAGAGACACCGACAATGTGTCAAACTCCTTTTTCTGATCATGTGTGTGAGCTGAGCTGGATGAGGGACAGGATGTGCTGAGGAAAAGGAGCGGAAATGTAATGTTCCAAAATTGCTTTGTGCATTTACCTCATTTTACAGCGTCGCCTTGGCAACGTGTCGTCAGCCTCTCTGAGTCTTGAGACGGGGTTTTGGTCAGGATCTACAGGAATTCTGCTTGGAAAATGAATGGACTGATGCATTGTACTGTGTTTGTGTGTTTGTGCGTTTGTGTGCTTGTGCATTTGTGTGTTTGTGTGTGTTCATGTGAGGACTGCTCTGGAAATGCTGCAGATGAATTGTTTAAAATAAATGAAATAAAATAGTTTTTCATGGATAAATTACAGAGATTATTGCTCATGGGGATCAAAGTCTCGTCTTTCTAGATTTAACTTTTAAGACAAATCAGTTTCTATTATTATTACTGCGTTAAAATGTTTAATTAGTTTCAGTTTTGAACACTCTGTCTCTGCTGGACGTCCCAGGAGGAGAGGGCGATGCGGCGAGGGCCCGTGTGGTGGGTCACGCTGTAGAGCATGTCCTGGGTTGTAGTTCTAGACGAGACACTTGGTCTTGTTTACTGAACCAAAAGAAGGATTAAAGTTGTGCAGTGAAAGACCAGAATATCATGCAAATGTGTGAAAAATACTCAGAAAACCAAAATGTAGATGAAAAGGGTGAAAAAAAACAAAAAAAAACCTTGTTGAACATCTTGTACATAACACGATTTTTATTTCTATTTATTTATCTGATTGGGACAGAGCAGGATAATGAACAAACATGATTCAACATGGACGATTAGTGTTTGTTTGTCACATTTAAGACATTTAAGACTATTACATTCTATTTCCACCCCATTTATATTTATCTGGACATGCAAATATATCTGTAAAGAAAAGTTAAAGTCACATTGTCACTGTGGATGAAGCAGGTTTGACACATCAGACCAAAATGATCAGCAAGATTTAATAATGGACAATGAATAGAAACAAGTGACCTCATCGAGTCCTGGGATCTCCTCTAATCCAGGGATCTCCTTTAGTCCAGGGATCTCCTTTAGTCCAGGGACCTCCTCTAATCCAGGGATCCTCTTTAATCCAGGGACCTCCTCTAGGATCTCTAGTCCAGAGACCTCCTCTAATCCAGGGATCTCCCCTAATCCAGGGACCTCCTTTAGGATATCTAGTCCAGAGACCTCCTCTAATCCAGGGATCTCCTCTAATCCAGGGATCTCCTCTAGGATCTCTAGTCCAGAGACCTCCTCTAATCCAGGGATCTCCTCTAGGATCTCTAGTCCAGAGACCTCCTCTAATCCAGGGATCTCCCCTAATCCAGGGACCTCCTCTAGGATATCTAGTCCAGAGACCTCCTCTAATCCAGGGATCTCCTCTAATCCAGGGACCTCCTCTAGCATCTCTAGTCCAGAAACCTCCTCTAATCTAGAGATCTTCTTTAGTCCAGGGATCTTCTTTAGTCCAGGGACCTTCTCTAATCCAGGGACCTCCTCTAATCCAGGGATCTTCTTTAGTCCAGGGATCTCCTCTAGGCAAGTCAAGTTTATTTTTTATGGCAAATAAACTTCCTCTAGTCCGTGGATCTTCTCTAATCTAATCCAGGGACTTCTTCTAATATGAGGCTCTTCTAAACTGTGGATCTTTCGTGAGGTTTGATCGACACAAGGTTTATAAGCTGGAAGAACTGAGCTCAGAGTGTATTTTAATAAGTACAACTGCAGACGACACATACACTTACACATATGGAGTATTGTGTTATAAAATGATATGTTTGTAGTTCATTGTTTTGTTTTTGTTTTTGTTTTAGATTTTAGCCTCATAACTCTAGATGTAGACTCTGCATCAAAACAAACTTGAACACTTTCCTCAGTGTCCCTTGTATTTCGTGGAGGTTATGAGGTTGTGAAAGAATTTGTCATAGTTTGAACTGTGAGGTCGGTGCAGTGGGTGTGTGGGAATGAAAAGGCCAGAGACTCTGCCATGATCAGTGTCAGTTTCTTCTGCTGGCCACACAGCTCAGTTATAAAGCTGGCATTTGGCCCAGAACACACACACACACAGAATCAAGCTTTTAGAGGAATATTGATCTTCTCCGACGCAGTGTCACAGAGTCAGATGTCTGATTTATTACGGTGTGTTGTGACAGTGATATGAACAGTGAGATCTTTGACGTCTGATGTGATTTTCCCCGTCACAAATGCACAGTGTCCCGTATGCAGCTCTGAGACGGAGATAAGTTAAGATAACCTTTATAGAAAAGGTCAACATCGAGATAAACAACTATTAAAAATCGACTTAAACCCAACGCAGCGCAGTGCAAGCAAAGCAAAAACACAAGAACACAAGACTTCAGCAGTATTATGTACATGAAGTGTCTGTGTTTGTGCAGTACAGCAGTAGTACAGCTCGAGTTTCACTGCAGGACTTTATTCTACATCATATACATCCATGTTATCACCTGTAAATATATTTAAGTACTATATTCCCATTCTTAGCGTCACTTTGATTGCATTTTGTTAAGTATAAAGAGCTGCCATGACGACTGAACTGCTCCTCTGTGAGATCAATGAAGTTCAGTCTTATCTGCTACTCGTCTGTTTGTACAAAATATTCGAGTTGTGTATTTCTGTATCACTTTAAGTACAGTGTTTCTGATACAAACTCAGATCAGTTTATTATTCAGACATTTTGGTTGCAGTATTTAAAATTATATGTCGTGGAAACATGACAAAGGGCAGTGTTGGTGCTTTTGTTTTTGCATCATGGACTGGAATAATGTAAGTTTTACTTTCACGGAACGGCCTTCTACAGGTGGCAGAGAAATAAGTTAAGTGCATAAAAAATACAGCTCACCAAACCCAAACCACTGAATCAAAGGGAGAACTGAGCTTGTTTCTTTACGATGAGGTCGTCCCGTCCAGGACTGACGGGAGACAGTGACATCCACATTGTGTTTATGTCCAGTCTGCTCCGTAATTTCTTTAAAAAACTTTAAAGGTTTATCGTTTAATCCTGGGTGTTTAGTCTCCATGAGCTGAAGCAGTTTTGAAGGTTTCATTGCCTCCTTCGCTTTTTCTCCACGTATTATGTAAAGCGGACTCAGCGCGTAAGACTCACCTGTAGCGACAAACTCATATTTTAAGTAGGACTCCTGGTGTTGTTTGTTAAATTTCGCTTTCTTTTTCTTGGAGGTCGTTGGCTCTTCTTCTGGCTCTTTTTCCGGCTCTTTGGCCTTTTCCCCTTTGTTAAAAACCTCTCTGAAGACTTTTATTTTTGCTCATTTTCACTCTCTCGTCGCTGCTCTTTTGTGCGTCGCGTCTTATGTGTTTTACGTGATTCGTCGTCATGGAGACAAGAGCAGATCCAGCACAGACAGAATAAACTCACCGTTACATCACACGGATTTCTGTGGCGATTTCCTCTCAGGATTTTCATTATATATTTACAGATGAGCTTATGAGCGTGTCAAGAGGAACGTGCGAAAGTTACGTCGGAGAAGATGCGGTCACTGATAAGTTTATGTTCTTGTGCGGCCTGGTAGTAAATGCATAACGGACCAAAGCCGATCCCCGGGCCGGCGGTTGGAAACTGTTTAACGTTTCCAGGACTGCATTTTTAAGTGTACTTCGTTGTAATACCTCTCTGCCTTTATAAACATTGTTATAGCTGGTGCACAGGAGGAACAGTTGGTTTATACATCTCATCTTTGTTTGTCTGTAACTCGGCTGCATCAGATAATTACTATTCAGACGTTGTGTTGAATAATTTCCATGACCACGGGCATGTGCAAGAAATAAGCTTTCTCCTGGCTCCATCTCCCTCCTCTCACCTTCCCATCTCAGACCAGCACATACATATTTATGACGGCATTTGAATAATGTGAATCAGAATGACAAAACATCATTTTGGAAAGCGGGAGGTTGAAATGGCAGGAAGGTGAGGAGTCGTAAACAGGGGAGCCGTCCTATCTGGAAATATGATTAGGACATGCATAAGCTCACGGCGCCGATTAGAAGTGCTTTGATTTTGGTGATAGATTTGGATTTCTATTAAACTCAGACGTGTTATTGGACCATTTCTGTCAACAGATTTAGTGTTTTTTTTGTAGTTTTCAATAAGACAGTGCAAATATTCAGTCACAAATATCAAACTGTGAGAAACAAGATTAAAAATGCACTATGTAACTGTCCTTTGCCTGGAGTGTTCCACAATAAGGCTTTAAAGTTCCATGGAGACAAGCAGAATAAGCCACTGGGCCAAGTTACAAGTCAGATCTATGTAGAGGCAAAGATTTAGACTGAAGGAATCAATTGAATCTGCACTTTTCTCTTTAAAAATGTCCTTTTTGTGATGATTATTTATGTTTTTAAATGGTTGTATTGTGATTTTAATGTATTTTTTATTCTGTAAAACACTTTGAATTACTTAAATAAACTTCCTTTGCCTTGAATTAAAGCAAAACAAAACACATTTTATGTATTTTGCACTATAAATCACACTTTTTTCATAGTTTAACCGGCGGTATGACTTATACTCATATGTTATATTATTATTTATTTTATTTTATTATTTATTATTATATATTATTTTTTTATTGTATTATTTATTATTTATTTATTATTATTATTATTATTTATTTATTATAATTATACCTTTTTGTGAAATATGTTTTTTTTCTTTGTTTTTTTTGTTGCATTTTTTGGCTGGTGCGACTTATACTCCAGAAAATACGGTAATATAATAAATAACGTAAATGATATACTGTGGAATATTCCCAGCAGAGCAATACCATCTCCACGGAGACAAGAACGTGCAAATCATACTCCGGAAACAATAAAAAGTGCAGCTATAACACCACAAAATTCCAGTATTTAGTCGCATAAACGTGACCGACAAAACCAAACTGAGCCAATTCCACTCTGGCATCATTATAATCCCCGTCGTCTTGACCACGGCGTCATGTGACACGGCGTCTTTCTCCAGAGAGTGCGTTTAAGCGTCTGCACAGCTCCTCGCCGGTGTAAATGTCAGCAATTACTCATCTCTGTATAATTTATTAACCTTGGGAGTGAAAGGAGGTTGTCCTGTTTTTGTTGTTGGAATGATTTGTTACAGCTCCTAATGGATCCTTCAATTTAAGATTCGAAATATGAGCCCCGCCCACATTAAGCGCGAGGTTGAATCTATTATGCGTGTCCTTGCGCTAAGTATTTAAAACTGACAAGCTGCCAAAAAAGGTTATGTAACAGGCGGCAGATTTCAGAAAATGTCCACTTGGAACGTTTGATTTTTCCACATAATCTTTAGTGTTTAAACTTTTAATCCGTGTGGTTTTTTTCTCCTCGTTCTGTGCTCTTAACGCGTCGCTCACTGGAAAACAAAATGTCCGTGTGTTTTTTTAATTGTTTATCAAATGTCAAACAGCATTGATCTTTTCCAAAGTAACTCTTATCTTATTTATGTGAGTTTGTCCCTGGTTTTGCCCGTTTTCTGCCAGATTCAAACTTAAACTCATCACATTTATATTTTATTAGTATTGTGTGAAATGGTATGGAGTAAATTCGCTGATCAAAGCTCATCTTCACCAAATGATCCGCCGCTGCCTCAAAGAGATGAGACAAGAGTGAACTGTGAAATTACTCCTCTCTGAGTCATTTTCATTACGCACACAGCTTGAACAGAGAAATTATTCAATGTGTGAGATTCAGCGCTGAAAGAAGTGCTTTTAAACTTATATTTGACTCAATTTTGTTATTATATTTTTAGCTGACATGGTTTTTTTTTTTATGAATTCACATTTTCGTTAAATACTGTACTGAGTAACAGCAGAGTGTGGATGAGCAGACAAACGTTTTCACTCAAAAAAGGTTTTGTCCAGTTCACAAAATCTGAATTTTTCTTTTACTGTGGGTCAGACCTGGACAAAACAAATGGACCTTCTGTTTTTATAATCCTTCCATCTTCCTCTCCGTCACATTCAGCATTCACTTTTTTTATTCTGATTTTCAGCATGTACTAGAATGGATAAAAAAAAAAAAATAAATTAATTAATTAATAAATACTTCCAAAAAATGTATTCAATTATAATGTATTTAAAATTTGATTAAATTATGCCGTTTTAAAAAGGATAATTCCACACTGTTTGATATTTACGTGTGTCTTATTATGGAAAGGATTTTATTTATTTATTTATTTTTAGATTACATATTTTTTTGTATTATGTTTGCTGTTTTTTATATTTTCCCATTTGTTTATTTTACCTATGTCTTATTGAGAAAAGGATGTGTTTTTAGATTTATATGACATTTCTTTTCACTGTGATTATTAACATGCACTAGAATGGATAAAAAGAAAAAAAAATCAAAAAATTAATGCAATCATAAAGTATTTAAACTTTGATTTACCGTATTTTCTGGACTGCAAGTCACACTCTTTTTTTTTTCTTTTTTTTTTTTCATAGTTTAACCAGGGGTGCAACTTATACTCAGATGCGACTTATATGTGAAATATCTTTTTTTTTCTTAATTCTTATGCATTTTTTGGCCGGTGCGACTTATACTCCAGAAAATACAGTAATAAAGCCATTTTAAAAAGAAAAACTCCACACTGTTTGACGTCTTATTGAGAAAAGGATGTTTGTTTTAGATTCATATGACTCTTCTTTTCACTCTGATTTTCAGCTTGTACTAGAGTGGATCAAAAAATAACTTCCAAAAAATGTATACAATTATAAAGTATTTAAACTTTGATTTAACGATGCCATTTAAAAAAAAAAAAAAAGGATAATTCCATGCTGTTTGATATTTTTCCCATGTTTTTTTACAAATACTTTGAAGCGATTTATATGTGAAATATTTGTTTTTTAATTTTTTTTAAAATTATTATTATTTGTCTTGGGCAAATGGACATCTTTTCTCTTTGCATAGCCTAGGCAGCCACAATCGATATCAATCAACACAATGATACAAGAGACAAGGAAAAATAAACAAAAACAGACAAGCAAAACACACACACACACACACACAAAAAAAATAAAAATAAATAAATAAAAATTATTATGCTTTTTTTGGCTGGTGAGACTTATACTCCAGAAAATACGGTAATAATGCTTTTTAAAAAGGATAATTCCACATTGTTTGATATTTACCTATGTCTTATTGTGGAAAGCATTTTATTTATATTTTTTCTCGATTACATCATATTTTGTACCATGTTTACGGCCGTCTTAGCAGCATTAAACCAGGATGAGAGCACTTTGGCTGCAGTGGCTTCCCTCGACTATATTTCACTCGCTTAATGGTCGGAATGCATTTGGCTGGTCCACCCAAGTATCGACAGATGCGGTGAGTGAAAAGCCTGATGAAAAGTGGGCGATGGAAGAAGAGGTTTGGTCAATAAGAGTTCTGTGTGGCATTTACTGCGGTCCAATTGGATTCCGTCCCAAGCTAAATGGATGGGTTGTCAATCACTTAGTCAGAGGCTTTTAGTGCGCCGGGCTGTTTGTGGTGAACTGTGGAGCTTATGGTAGAAATGTAAGATACTGTAAGGTACTGTCAAAGCAGAGAGGAGCAGCGAGGATATGAGGAGCACGGATCATTGCGGAGAGGAGCCAGAGGGGCCCCGGGGAGACGGCAACAGGCTGGGTCAAAATAGCAGAAGAAGAATCACGCGGTGCAGCCTCAGCACACGGGATATCACTATAAATCCCACTGTGTGTCGCCTGACCAGTGCTACACGGAGACAGAAAACGTGTCTCGAATACTGCGGGTTTGTGTTGGGTTTGTAAAAGGTTTGTTTATCGCTCTGTCCTTATGATTTTTTTAGTACAGCTTTTGTTTTTTTGTAAATATGCTTCACTTAAAGAGGGATTTTATGAGAACATCTGCCTCCCGAAATAACCAACAACGTTATTTTTTAAAGGTTTTTTGGGAAATGGAAAAAATAAGTTATCTGGTCAAGGAAATTACTAGAATTATTTGTAATTTTTTGGGAGGGGCTGTACATTTTTTGATTGGTAAAGGACAGAGCTATTGAGAGGGTTCAGAGAGTAGAATCAGCATGAATTACACTATTAGGCCGGTTTAACATTAAGGGACATTTTGTTTTTATACGGTTATGCCTTCTCTGCTATATTCCTTTTACTATATTTACATTATTTGTCTTTTTAAAGCTCCCCTCTGTTCTATTTCAATCCATCTAACACCAATATTATCACAATTTTGGAAAATATCAGCCAATTTCGTTTAAACTAGCTAATACTCTATACATTTTTCGACACAAAGCATCCATTTCCTTGTTTATTAGCGATCATTTTTAATATTTACAGGAACATATTTCTATATCTACTCCCTTATGTTGGATGATACAGATCTGGCCCACAAAAAACAGGCAAACAAACAAACAAACAAACAAACACGGCAGCATTGGGCATTGTTCCATATCATCACATTATCTATTCATTATGCGTTATTCTGTCTGACAAATGTTGTTGTTTAGTCGCACCATTGGGACCCTTCACACCTGCTAATGCACATGATGCTCATTTTATTTATTGGATACAGAGAAAATGCAGCGATTTACATCCAGAAACCAGATAAACATTGTGCATCACTGTTCATATTCGTATTAATGCACATTTATTCAACGTTTTTCTCTTCTACTGCATTGCTTTTAGTCTAAGTTTGCGTTTAATCAGACTAATATATGTCCAGCTGCAGGGAGAGTAGCTGAATGAATGATTGGCTTTAGTTTCCCAGAGGAACGCTACAAAAATAGAGCACAGTTTGACAGAAATCTAGCGTTTTATTGACCTCATTCCACCCTGCACATTTTGTCCTCTAAATGCTCCAAACCGCTGTCACCAAGCTCTGTGAAGGCACGTCCGGTTACGCAGAAATCCCATCATTTCAAAGGAGAATTCGGGAAAAGTTTTGGCGTAAAAAATCTGAAATAAGGTCGGTTGAATTGTTTAAACTGGTCAATGTTCACGCGACGGACAAGTCAACACTGCAGCGATGATCTTTGAGGGTTTAAAGCGGATCTGTAGTCCTCAAAGATCAGCAGCTCAACGCGAAATAATACAACCACGATGACGACGGCGACGCTCACGACGACTTCGAGAATAAAGTGAACGCTGTGGCTAACAACACGTCTGTATCAAGCGAAGAAGCACTGAACACGAGCTCGTAAATGCGACACTGCGGTGACTTTATAACTTATATTTGATATTTTATCGCCCCACCCTGCCCCGTTCTTTCAAACTAATTAGCATGGTTAGTCATCCAAACAGCAATTAATTTTAGCTCAGGACACAAACCAAATTAAAAACACTCGGAGTTGCCAAATCGCTACATAGTTTGTTTATACAATTTTTAGTGCGCCAACAACCTAATGCTTTTTAATGGTGGTGTATTAATAATCCCAGTAATGAATTTGTTGATTGTACGGATGCCTCTCAAATATCTTTTTAGCTCAGTTATTTCACGGCGTTAAAGTGGTTCTTGATACTTGAGCGTTTGTTTATGTTGTTATGTTTTACGGAGCGTTTTTTTTAGCTACAGTCGAACGTTCCTAAACTGCACATCCGTTTAAACACATGTATAATCTGCCTCGTGTCAGTCCCGTATCCACAGTCTCATCTCTGTGGACGCACTGACACAAAGTGCACTCTGATGTTTTCATGTGGACTGATCAGCGGTGGAGTCGGAGCGGTCGTGACCCCCACAGAGGTGAGCGAGGCGCAGCGGGACAAAGGGCAGCGGTCAGGAGGACGGGGCCAAAGCACAGCGAGACGACAGCAACACAATAATAGACTCGGGAGGATGAAAAGGTGTCACATTAAGAGGAAGTCCATTTGGAAAACTCAGTACGAGACGTTTTAGTGACCGTTAAGTAAACAGAAGAGACAATGGACTGATGAAATAGTCTGAAAATGTCCCACTGGTGAAGAGACCGACTGATATCAACAGCTACGATGGCAGAAAATATAATAAAATAATCATTTGAGCTCATTTACATTTGCAAAATATTGTATTCTGATGAGCAAGATAGGAATTAGTAATAATCATAATAATCATAATAATCCTCCTCCCATGGACCCACCGCCTGCACGAGGAACATAAGGGCCGGTGCAGAGATCTGGGCAGGAGTCAAAGGCGGGGGCTTCGATGACCGGATCTCTGGACATGGAGACTGGCTCTGGGGACATGGAACATCAGCTCACTGGGGGGGAGGAGCCTGAGGTTGTGTGGGAGGTAGAGTGTTACCAACTGGTTACATTCAGTCTCACCTTCACACACAAGTCGGACGTCTTAGAGTCCCTGGGAGGGGTACTAGACAGTGCACCGACCGGGGACTTTATTGTTCTCCTGGAGAGACTTAAACGCCATGATGAGTTCCGTCCTGAGTCTCTTGGATGTGGTGACGCTCTCTTGGCTGACACGCTGACAGTGCTCCCTTTGTTTAAGAAGGACCAGAGAGTGTGTTTCAGCTACAGAATCACACTCCTCAGCTTCCCTGATGAGGTCTATTCCAGGGAACTATAGGGATGACAAGCTGATGGATCCGATAGTTGAACGTCGATCCAGGAGGAGCAGTGTGGTTTTTCATCCCGGCTGCAGATCACTGGCCAAGCTCTACACCCTCCACCCGGTCCTCGATGCTCATGGGAGTTTGCCACAGTCCACATGTGTTTTGTGGATCTGGAGAAGACATTGGACTGTGTCTCTACTGATGTTTGGAGTTAGAGAAGTCTGGGAGTCTCTGCTTAGACCGCTGATTATGATGATTAATAATAAACGTCACCATCATAATCATAACCATTATAATAATCGTAATAAAATCATGGAATTATCCTATTGGTCTTACAGTTTCAAAAATAAATAAATAATGAATCCAGTGTAAATATCATCTATACCAAATGTAAAAACGAGTTTGTGTTGACAGTATAAAGCTCATTATTCCTCCCTCTGGTGCAAACACGGACAACAGCCTCCATCACAGCGTGAGGGGACAGGACATGAACAGCGGGTACAAAAAGCCATAATGTGTCCCAGCGGTCCCTCCGCAGACTGGGACTGTGATGGAGCTTTGAACTGCCAACCCGGGTCATGTGTGGAGGGAGCGAGGGGGCGGGGCCTGGCTCTGGGACAAAGAGCTCACATGAACAGGTGTTAGACCAGTCACATGTTTTATTCATAGTTTTACAGAAGCGCCACAGCTGCACTTTAATCCACCTGAGCCTTTTCATCCTGGGCTTTATTAGATCCATATTCTCTGGGATCTATTGACTTTTAAACAAACATTTCCAGACTTAATTTACACAGATATTAAAGCAACCACCATGTAACTATTCAGCCATTCAGTTTTTTTCATTGCAAAACATTCATTCTTGCTGTGAGCCGGCTCGCAACTCCACAAACCTGACTTTTATTTGCTTTTACGGTTGTTTTCTTTGACTATAATCTTCCACAATCTGGCAGGTATTTATCTGCCTGTATATCTTTGCATCTATCCGTCTATAAGTATAATTTTAACGTTCTATTTCAATGGAATCATGCAGGTGACGTTCCATCTTCAGAAAGTCCCGCAGTGTAGCTTTAATCCTCCCCAGTACGACGTCTGTGCCAGTCCACGATGTGTCGCAGATGTGCTATAGCCTCTACACAACTATACTGTTTTTTGTGTTCATTGAAGAGCAGCCAGGCGTCTCTTTTGTTACGCCCTGAAAAGTAGTTGGCAGAAATTCACTAATTAATTAGAATTCAACCGGAGACATAACGGGACCGATGCACAGAGCACTTGAGAAGAAAGTTGTGAATCTCCATCAGGCCTTATTAGAAGTGATGTGCTTTGAAAGAAGAACTACAAAGACCTTGTGTTTGCTCCATAATATTTGAGCTAATTACAGCAATCACGTCAGAGATGTGGTGTTTCCAGTTAAAGTTGGCAGCACACAGCCCTGTCTCGAGCTGGAAGAGGCTTTAGGATCAACAGCTCCTCAGATGTGAGTGGGACAGATGTTAGAGACGCACAGAGAATGGAAAGTCGACTGAAGTGTGAGGTGGGCACTGGAGCAAGAGGGAGAAATACTGTAAATGTACTTATGTAACTGTAGACAAACTGGGTGATGCTTTTACTGACAGAGGATTATCTGTGAACCTCAGTTAAAAAGACACAGGAATAACACTGTTAGAAAAGTTTAAATCGTGATATTGATGATGTTACAGTTCACTGTATAAATAATATTGTCACGCTGCTCAATGGCACATTCTGGTTCTGCTGTGCTGCTTATGGTGAAAGAAATATGCATGTTCTTGTTATTGTTGTTGTTGTTGCTCTAATAGAAATGCATTTTATAAAAGGCCATCATGGCTTTTCCCAGGTGGGTTTAGAGTAGGAGTGGGAGCAGTGAATTCACGGTGAGTTCTCTCGGGTGTCAGCAGAAACTCGGGGACTGCTCCGCTGTGTTTATGTTTAATTAATAAAACGAGCCCAGGCCTGTGTTCCACTGGGGTTCCACGCTGCAGCTTAACCTTTACACGTGATTAGAAAGTGATTAGAAAGTCCACAACATGTTACATTTACCACGTGTACTTCTGGAATTAACACCATTTCTCCAGTGTTTGGAACTGTGTCGTCTTTCACGGTACTCTGTAGGCCTCGTCTGTAGGCCTCGTGTGTATGTCTGTCTAAATGTGAGTGTATATAAATGTGAGTTTATGTAGGACAGAGTCAGTCCTGCTGAAGGCTGTTCTCACATGAGCTGAACTCTGTGTCTTTCACTCAGCCTGAGGCTCCTGTCTGTCCCTCATGTCCAGTCCTTGGACTGTCCCTCATGTTCAGTCCTTGGACTGTCCTCTCAGGTCTTTATCTGGAGCTTCACTTCAGCCAAAGTGGGACAGGTGAAAGTATCTCCTCCTGCTCCTCTTCGGTCACATCCAGAGGATGGGGACACTATGGTAGGACATGGATCTGTCCTCTACAGAGGACTTGTTTATAGATGATTAAAGTTTTCTAAAGTTCTAAAAGTAGCTCAGAACTGTGTTGGCTGTACAGTCACTACAGTAAAAATACTTCAGGAGGCGTGACTTGAACTTCGGCTACATTTACTCTAAAATCCCATGAACGATCATTGTGCTAACAAGTCTGCAGAGACTCGAGACGTCAGGCCTCAGGAGACGGACTCAGCTCAGAGAAATGTGTCCTCAGACTTTTGTTTTAATGGAGCCCTCTGTATGATTCATCAACAATCGCTCCAACGTGTCCAGTAAGTGCTCCAGCAGCATGAACCTACGGGAACTAGAGAAACAAATGATGCTCACAAAAGACAATTTACTGAATTGAATTACTCTTCACTATATTGTTTTAAACGTTGCCATTGCGCTGCTTTTCTTTCATTCTTTTTTTCGTTACTTTTAAACCAAACCATTTTAAGTTCAGTAATAACGTCATAATGATAAAGATTCAGACTTGTATTTCTCTTGGGCCAGTTTGTGTTGCAATATCCCATGTTTATTTCAAGGACGGACTTGAGGCTCAACACGACGTGACTGATAAAGTTATTAATGAGCTGCTGAAGTAATTAGTGCGAGTGCTTTGCTTGGAGGGACAATGATAGCAAGTCAAAGTGAACACCAGAGTTTGTTTTGGGAAGTTTCTGACACTTCAAGGCCTGGGCCAAAGTCCACTAATTACAGCTAATTAAACGCAATCCAGATTAATATCTACATAATACCTTGGTCCGTTGAGTTGTAGAGTTCAGCTGCACGGAAACGCTTTTTGAAATCATTATGTTGTGTTTGTATAAATGTATGTTTATGTTTCGCAGTACGGCAGTAAATGTAACTGTCTTCATGGAGATAAGTTTCAGATACTTTAATGTAATACTGTGGGATGTTACAGTCAAAGCAATAACAGGGAGACTAGCGGGCCGTGTACCCTCCACTAGAAACGTTACATACACCTTTAAATGCTTTTAAAATCTCATCTCAAACTCGATGGAACACTCAGCACAAGTTTGAAAATGCTAGCGGTGATTGTATTAGAATTGCTGGTATTGATTCCCGTGTCACGAGGCCGGGGAGGAGAGTGAAGTAGATGGAGACATTTCCGCTGTTCTTTTGGCTCGACTCGTCTCTGGCTCTGCTCCAGCCGCTCCGTCTCTCCTCCGTCCCTCCTCCGTCTCTCCTCCATACCTCTGTCATGTTTTATTCAGGTGCTAATAAAACACAGACAAACCAAAAGTTCACTCACTGTAAATATCACAGGTTAATATGAACTTAAGTAAATGTCATGCTCACAGACTGGCTTCAACCCGACCATATCAATTCTGCTGTAGGGCCGGCCACAACCCGCCAGCTCCATTTACAAAATCAGAATATGTATGTGTGTTTGTATATTGACCTTGTCTGTTGGCAGGATGAAAGCAAGAGCAGGTCTATAGAAAAAGAAAGAAGAAGAAAAGAAGAAATGAGATGTACTTTACTGTGTCCGCCACCAATGTTAGCGACTTTGATCCAGTAAAGTGGTGTTTTCCCGCAATATGTCACGGTTCACCTTTTTTAGGTTTTGCATAATTGGCTAAGAGACTGTAGACCATTGTGTTGTGCGTCCTGATTGGCTGTTGGACTGTAGACCATTGTGTCGTGCGTCCTGATTGGCTGTTGGACTGTAGACCATTGCGTCGTGCGTCCTGATTGGCTGTTGGACTGTAGACCATTGTGTCGTGCGTCCTGATTGGCTGTTGGACTGTAGACCATTGTCCATCAGTCTCCTCCGTGCCGTGTCTCCTGTACAGTACAGAATCTGTAGGGGGCGCCATTACGGAATAAATGAATCTTCGGTTTGTCACATAAAGAAGGAGGAAAATAACAAAAGGACGACAGCAGCAATAAGTTTTAACAAGGAACAAAAAGGGACGAAACTGCAACAAGACGTAAAGATAGAGTCTGCTTTAGTTTTGTCAATCAGTGACCGCAGGAAAAAGAACATTACGGGACATTACAGCGGCGCGACGTCAGGATGAAGAGGCGGAGTCAGAGGAACTGTGAAATACACTTGAGTCATTATTAATCATTTCTTTTGTGTCCAACCTCGTACGTTGATCATTAAACTTAAATTTGTTACAGTATTTTTAAAAGCTGTTATTTTTATTTACACCACAGTTTAGTATTTGGTTTTGTTCTATAAAACTGCGCTTATTTTTTTAAATCTACGAAGGTTTGAACTTTGAGAGAGTTTAAACAAGAGAGAAATGTGAGAAAATGTTAACGCCTGTGTGAGAAAAGTGTATAAAGTGTGTGGTGAGGAGTTTTACAGACAAAAACATAGAGAATAATGTAAAAAATAAAGCTGATACTTTGCAGATTTCGCCTATTGCGGGTTATTTTTGGAACGTGACCCTCGTAATAAACCAGGGACCAGTGTATATAGACGTTTTGGAGGCTTTTGGACTTTAACCTCCTGAGACCCGGGCTCTTGCATGAGATGCTTTAATTTCTCTTTATTTGTTCTGATTGGACCTGATGAGTCTAAATACAAAGAATTATATTTTTACATTATGTAGTTTCTGAGAAAAAAATTATGTAAATCAAACTTCCTCATATGTGACATTTTACTCATTTTGATAAAACATTTAAATAATGATTTACAAAAACTATTTATTAAGACCCTGAACAGCAACATTTGTCCTAAATGTAAAAACTAAATGAGAAACAACAATTGTGTCTCTTGGAACAAAGTGTCTCGTGTGAAGAGACAGGAGCAGGAAGAAAAACAAAAAAACATTTAAATTAAATATTCTAAACATTCTAAACTGTTAAAAATGAATATATATAATATATTTACATTGTTGCTGTTATTCTTCTTCTAATAATTTGCACTGTGGCCCAGACAAACCAAAAATGTGTTGTCCACATATGAGGACGCCAGGACTCAGGAGGTTAAAGTTTGCGTTTAAGATATGGATTATTAATAAAAACCAAATATTTAAATAGGTTTGTGTGCAGAGTAAAGATTTTGCAAGCAGCAGGTCTGGTCCTGAGTCTACAGCTCTGCAGACAGATGAACCTGACACAAAACAAAATACAACATACTGCTCTGATTTCCCAGCAGCCTCGGGGCTTCAGTGTGGTATTCTTTTAACAACAAACAGTGAGATCTATGGGACTGTGATTCACTTTACAGGAACCTGAAGATTCATAAAGCTCCAGCAGAGACCTGTGCTCTCAGAGTGAAATGTGATTCTGTCAAGTCCGATTTATTCTGCCCTCTTACTCAACTTTATGTCGGCAAATCTTTCCACTCACTCTGGAAATGGTTTAAGAAGAGTGTTGCAAGTAAAGACATCACACGTGTCAGGTTTCTCCAGAGGTGGCTGTACACATTTCCTTTAGTTGTTGTTTTTTTTTTTGCGTGTATAAATGTGTATTTCGTTGAGTAGTTTTCACCCTTTTACTTCTCATCAAGTCATATATTTCACAGCGTAACAGCACTTTTATTTTGCGTAGAAGTTTTGGTAACTTTTCTCTCTATAAGTCTAGTCCAAAAATGTTCATTTGGTCTTTTTTTCTTCATTTTTGTTTTTGTTTTAATCTCATTTTGTCTCAGTTTGTACCTTGACATGTTTCGACTGTTTGCTGCAGTCGTCGGAATAATCATGTGATGTCGCTGTGATGTGTCTTTTCCGGCTGATTTACATCGTCTTTCTTCGAGGAGAGGAAGGACGGCGCCGCTTCCTCTTTAGTCAGACTTATTCAGCACAGTGTCCCAAATGTGGGCTGCACAAAAGCACTAAAATGAAAAATAGGAACAAAAACAGTTAAAGTCCAACATCTCAGACTCCTGCAAATTAGAAAATCACGTGATCGACTGGGACAAAGGACAATAAACTCCATCGCTGGATAAAAGAGGCAATAGAAATCCAGAAACGTGCTCATAATACAGTAAACCGAGATGAGGGGGCATTCTCGCTTTCCCACACTCGGGATATTGTTCTGAAGAAGATTGCGCTGTCGTCGTTTCAAGTGACTCGTCTGAGGATGACTGTGGACACGTAGTCGAAATATGTCAAGATAAACAAACAAACTGTGGCGTTTATTGTCCTCTGTCTCACTAACTCTGGCTCTGTCCCAGTCCATGATGTTGTTCTCCCGTTTGCAGTGGCCTAAGACGCCGGACTGCAGCTGTTTTTGATCCTCTTTTAGTGCTTTTGTGCAGCCCACACTTGGGACACTGTTCTGAATAAGTCTGACTAAAGAGGGAGCGGCGCCGTCCTTCCTCTCGCCGAAGAAAAACGGTGTAAATCAGCCAGACAAGACACGTCACAGCGACATCACATGATTATTCTGACGACTGCAGAAACATGCCAAGGTACAAACTGGTTTATGAGATTAAAATGAAATGAATATGATGAAAAGAAAAGAAAACAAATGAACATCTTTGGATTAGACTCATATTGGTAAAAAGTAAACAAAACTCAAATAAAAGTGCTGTCAGATGCAAGAAAACGTAATTCCAATCTGAGTCTATTGACAAAAGCAACAGTTTCTTGCTTTGTTCACGTAGATTTTCCTCATTTTTGTCTGATATATATTTATAAATCAGACGTCCAGTTTCTCTTACTTGAGTAATATTTCCCCCTTTACTCCTTTCTTGCACTTATGTTGTATATTATGATATTTTTTAAGTCGCAGCTCTCGTCTCAACCCACTTCTGACCGTCTCAATAGTCAATTTAGCCTCTGGAAACTAAAAGAAGCTTGTCTCTGCAGGAAAGGTGAAAAGTGTCCCAAAGGTATCCATGGGAGTCGCTCACCAAATGCAGAGAAGTCATTAAAGTCCATCTGTGAACCTTTTAAAGCATTAACTACAGCAATTTCATTTTACTTTGAAACTGTTGCGTCTTTAGTCGATTAGTTTGAATTCTATGTTGCGTAAGAGTCTGCTCATGAATAGTAAGCATGTCCTCCTAGAAATCGTGTTTCTGTTTCTCATTATTGCATCACGGTGGTAAAAGATGGTAAAAGAGCGCTTTGCTTTATACTGGCGTGGACTATATATCCAAGGTTAATGCAATATACAAACCTTGTTTTCCACACAGCCTTTGGGAGGTTTTATGCAGCGTTTTAGTTTTGCAAACACTAAAGACGTGTGATTGACGTAGAGATCTTGGTGGCATAAGCTTACCTGAAGATTACATCATAACAGTCAGACATGCTTTTCTTAGAGTCGTCGTAATGAGGAATACAAATGAGACGCTTAGACGGGTGAATGAAGGACAACGCTGGTGATTTATTTATGAAAGTGCGTGTAGGTTCGTTATGTGAAATCACAATGTTCAATGAAAAACGTACGACTGTTGCTAAACGTCTGTGTAATTCCTGAGTCGTCCAGGTCTGATCCACGACGAAGGTTAAATCTGTCACTGGACAAATCGTTGTAGGAGTGAAGACAATTTGCTGCTCGTCCAAGTCTCTTCTTCAGTTCTGGTCAGATTACTCCTGGACACTTATATCTGTCTGAAGGAGGAGCTAACAAAACTGGAAACAGATTTTGTCTCCAGTTTCAGCTGTGACCCAATATGTATTAGAGCTGTCCACCAGTATGACGCATGCAACTCTAATACTACGAATCCCAGAATGCTTTGCAAACTTCTGTTGACGCTCATTAGCATCTGCTCCTGTCGTCTCACTCACATTTAATTCACTCCTTCTGAAAAAACATGACGACGTTGTTGATATTTTCAATAAATATTTAGTTTGGCTGTGATTTATTCCTAGTTTTTAATTTTGTCCCTCTGTGAATTTGAGTTTGTATAATATATTATACTTTTTGAATGATGAAGAGTCCTCAAAATGTCACCTGTAATGAGACGCTGAAACTCCTGAAAAGACACCAGACAAAACAAACAACAAACACATGATCTGGAGTAAACCCCGTCATGTTTCTGTTCTGCACACGTTCTTTAAATGTGTTGAACTGTGCCGGTGGCTGGTCTGAACTGCTGAACTGTTGACACCCTCTGCCCACTGTTTAACCATTTACACTTGTCTTGTCACACACACACACACACACACTTGTACTGCAGTCTATTTTCCAGATGGTTTGGTCCCTGACATGTGCGACTCCATCATCAGCCACAACACTTTCTGCCTCACTGCCACAGCCACGACCAGAGGAAGCTTAGATCATTGTGTTCCAAGAAATGTCATGTTTTTTTTGCCTCTGCACTTATTGCAAGAAGATTAACAAATAAACAAGACATAATTATCAAGTTTGACGAGGTTTATTGTCCTGTTTCAGAATCTTTGTATCTTCCATCTGTCTTTAGCTGGTGGATTTTGACGCTTGATTCTTAAATGTACCAGTGTTGCCTCTGATCCAAAATACACTTCTTCAAAACTTTATGAAGATATGAGTCTGGTCAGCAGTGAATCTCCCTGTTTTTCTAATAATTGTGATTGACAGCTGGATTAGCCAATCAGGGACATGCGTGGTTTGTCTGTGTTGGTAAAAATAAAGGAAGGAGCAAATCATTGTGGATTTCTGTAGAATCAAAGTGTGAAGTGCTAAACTCTTTTAATCTGAGGTGAGATACTTTTGATTTTATTTGCAAATCCTTCAGTTGAAAAAAACCTCGTCCAGTTGCACAATCGCGTTTGACCGAGCCTCATATGAACATAAAAAAAAAAAAAAGTTTGATTGTAAATGTTGATTTTTACACTGGCACATACTTTTTTTTTTTTTTTTGCACTTACAGATTTTGTTTTACACTTACAACTTTGTAATTTTACATGTACAAATCTGAAAATTACACTCTCATGAGATTTGAGACATTCGTTCTGCTGAGTTTGTCTCAAAATGATTCGTGAGCTCAGCCAAAAGGTAAAAGGGGAAAAGTCCATGAGCATAAGGCGCTAGCTAATGCTAACGTGTCGTTTTCTGAAACACTTTTGTTGCCACACTGACTTTATCTACACAATTTACCCTGGTATAAACGTATTAAAAGGTGAATACTGCACATATAATATCACATACAGGGATGTTCAGTCTGAGTTTGGGTCAGCTGCTCCTTTACTGTTTATCAACCAGTTTAGCCGTTGCCACAGTAACCAGTCCCTCTAGCCCCGCCCCCTGCTGTCTTACACGTCACACCCGGTCCCTCTAGCCCCGCCCCCTGCTGTCTTACACGTCACACCCGGTCCCTCTAGCCCCGCCCCCTGCTGTCTTACACGTCACACCTGGTCCCTCTAGCCCCGCCCCCTGCTGTCTTACACGTCACACCTGGTCCCTCTAGCCCCGCCCCCTGCTGTCTTACACGTCACACCTGGTCCCTCTAGCCCCGCCCCCTGCTGTCTTACACGTCACACCTGGTCCCTCTAGCCCCGCCCCCTGCTGTCTTCAGTTGCTGCTGTCACAAATCTTTTTGAGACAAACTCGGTGCAACGAATGTCTCAAAACTCGTGAGAGTGTAATTTTCAGATTTGCATGTGTAAAATTACAAAGTTGTGAGTGTAAAACAAAATTTGTAACTGTAAAAAATAATAATAATAATAATAATTGCCAGTGTACAAATCAACATTTATGTGAACAATTGTACCTTCATACTTGAGACGCAACAGAGGACGTGAGGATCAGACTGATGTCAATCTTTATTAAAAAAATAAATAAATACAGAGAGATTTCATTCTGGATTTGTCAGGCAGGTAACAGCATGTTTTTTCCACAATGATCTAACAGGAGTAATTCAAAGCACAACAGTGAAAAACAGACATTTCCTGATAAGATGCAGTACGATAAGATGAAGTACAATAAGATGCAGTACAATAAGATGCAGTACGATAAGATGAAGTACGATAAGATGCAGTACGATAAGATGCAGTACGATAAGATGAAGTACGATAAGATGCAGTACGATAAGATGCAGTACGATAAGATGCAGTACGATAAGATGCAGTACGATAAGATGCAGTACGATAAGATGCAGTACGATAAGATGCAGTACGATAAGATGCAGTACGATAAGATGCAGTACGATAAGATGCAGTACGATAAGATGCAGTACGATAAGATGCAGTACGATAAGATGCAGTACGATAAGATGCAGTACGATAAGATGCAGTACGATAAGATGCAGTACGATAAGATGCAGTACGATAAGATGCAGTACGATAAGATGCAGTACGATAAGATGAAGTACGATAAGATGCAGTACGATAAGATGCAGTACGATAAGATGCAGTACAATAAGATGCAGTACGATAAGATGCAGTACGATAAGATGCAGTACGATAAGATGCAGTACAATAAGATGCAGTACAATAAGATGCAGTACAATAAGATGCAGTACAATAAGATGCAGTACGATAAGATGCAGTACGATAAGATGCAGTACTAGTGATCCCTGTAACACAAATCACAAATACGCTCATGTGAATACTCTCCTTAAACTTTTTGTAAAACGCCTGAGCACCTGGCCGTACAGACGCCATTAAGTCAACATTAAAACTATAAGACACTATGTTGTCAGCTCTGGGCTCTTGACCAAGGCGATGATCTGAGACCTGCAGCAGTTATTACTATGGTCCAATGGTCCATGAGGAAGTATAATGCAGTGGGTAATGGGAGTAAATGGACTTCACAGGAGGTGCCACTTCAGCCTTCCCCTAAATTCCACTGTATACACTGTCAGCAGCCTATGAATATTTTATAGAATGGAAAAGTCTGGAAGTTTACGGCCACCAAGGTTTAATATGTTTGGATATTAAAGCCACTTCAAGTAGAAATAAACAACAGTGCAAAGTTTATGCTGGAATATTTTGTTGACTTTGTGGATTTTTCATAATAGTTTAGAAAATGTACTTAAATGTTCTGTACCTCATTGAGTCTCATGTAGAACAGGATTTGACTTACCCCAGGAAAGAAATGAGCAACTCTAGAGGTCAAAATAAGTCTGCTGCACACAGTATTTTACAGACTATACGTCGCTCTGGAGTTTAAGTCGCATCGGCCAAAAATGCAAAATAATGAAGAAAAAAATATTCTTATTTAACAAAATCCGAGACCAAGAACAGACATTTTCTCTTTAAAGTCAAGTTCTAATAATAATAATAAAATGTGGACCAACAGGCTGAATATCAGTACATCACGCTAACGTAACACATTTATATTTATTCAGCTCCATGAAGCACAGACAGAACTGAACACGTGTCTGGTTTGTTAACGTAAGATATTAACAGTTAATCAGATAAATAAAGCAGAAAAAACAACAAGTTTACTCTGGATCTCACTCCAAATCAATAAATCCACTGAATTCTTCATCCTCGGTGTCACTTCTGAACAAATCCACCAACTCCAGAGAAAACGAGAATATGATTTTGTTTTAGGGGCGTTTTTGTTCAGTGTTTCTCAGATGTTTTTTAAATGAGTGTAATGTTGATATTTTAAATGTTGAGTGGTTCAGGAGGAGTAGATACTGGTCCAAGTCTAGAGCCCCTCGCACGACTGTCACTGTGACAAGAACCAACATGTGACATTATAGATTTGAATCATTTCACATATAAGTCACATCTGAGAATAAGTCGCACCAACGACAAACTATGAACAAAAGTGACACTTATAGTCTGGAAAACACGGTAGTGACAAAAAAAGACATGTTCTCAAAATTGAAAAAAATAAATAAATAAAATAAAATAAAAAATTTAATATAAAATAAAAAAAATATATATAAAATAAAATAAAAAAATAAATAAATACAAATAAAAAATAAATAAATAATAAAATACAAATAAATAAAAATAAAAACACTGCTAAGATAAGGTGTCCATTTTACCTGTCCATGTATTTCAGAAATGGCTGCCATGTTTTTTTTTGTTTTTTTTTTGTTTGTGCATTCATTTATTCACTTATTATTTCACTATCGCTGGTTGTATGGAAGACAGCAAACCTCAGCCCCTCACTCACACATTCATACTTTCATACAGAAGGCTGAAGTGTCTTGCTCAAGGACACAACTACAGACTGAACTAGCGCCACTACTGTCCCAGCACAGCACTAGGCTTCATAGCGGACTCCTATTCTAGAGCGAACCAAGCCCAGCCCTGCTTTTGAGATCAGTGTTTTGGTCGTGATTTCAGATTTAAACTTTATGATTTAAGCTTCAGTCTGTGTCTTTCAGAGCTTTTTATTTTTTTAACCAAACATCTAGAATCCTGCTAATTCTCTGATGTGGCTTTTCAGTAAAATCTCCCTTCAAAGTTTTACCTGCCAAAAAAACAAACAAAAAACAGCACCTTATAAAAACAGATGTGTAGTTTGTAATAGAAAATAATGAAATACAGCCTTATATATGTTGACAGTATAGAACAGAAGTCTGAGTGATGCACAGAGTCGTTTTGTTGAGCTTGTATTTCAAAATAAAACACACTCACAGAAGCCTCCAGAGAAACGATACACAGAACTAAATGTGAACCTTAATAAATCCACAGTAAAGACACTCTCTCGTATCCGCACATTTAAAACCGCTGTGTTTCAGTCTGTGCGGAGTAATGAAGTTTCCCTCTATTCATTATGAACTATGCACAGAGGAAAAATGAACCCACATGTGAATAACTTCTCCAGCGCCGTGTTCTTCAGTTCTTTATCACTGCGCTCTTTTATATTAGGTTTCAGATACACTGCGCCGAGAGTTAAGACTTGTACTCCTCACTTTATACATCACAAAACGTATAGCTGGATTTACACTTTTAAAAAAAAACTTCTTACGTCGTGGAGACTGTCAATCATCAAGAGCAAGACTTTCATTTTCAGTAAAAATAAAGAAATAAGAGACATTACCTTCAACTTGCACCTACAGGTTCATCCAACTTTCTGTCAAAAACTTTCAAAGGTTCTGCTTCTGATTTTTACTGTTTTAAAAACGTGAACAACACCACGAGTTTGCACAAGTCCAGAGTTTTTCCTCGCTATGTTCAATGGCGATGAGTTTTAAGACTTTAAGCAGTAAAATTACTTCTACTTACTGTATTTTCTGGACCATAAGTGTCACTTTTCTCATAGTTTGTCTTTGGTGCGACTTAAACTCAGATGTGACTTATATGTGAAATGATTCAAATCTATAATGTCACATGTTGGTTCTTGTCACAGTGACAGTCGTGCGAGGGGCTCTAGACTTGGACCAGTATCTCCTCCTCCTGAACCACTCAACATTTAAAATATCAACATTACACTCATTTAAAAAACATCTGAGAAACACTGAACAAAAACGGCCCTAAAATAAAATCATATTCTCGTTTTCTCTGGAGTTGGTGGATTTGTTCAGAAGTGACACCGAGGATGAAGAATTCAGTGGATTTATTGATTTGGAGTGAGATCCAGAGTAAACTTGTTGTTTTTTCTGCTTTATTTATCTGATTAACTGTTAATATCTTACGTTAACAAACCAGACACGTGTTCAGTTCTGTCTGTGCTTCATGGAGCTGAATAAATATAAATGTGTTACGTTAGCGTGATGTACTGATATTCAGCCTGTTGGTCCACATTTTATTATTATTATTAGAACTTGACTTTAAAGAGAAAATGTCTGTTCTTGGTCACTACTTCCTGTTAGCGTCACTACTTCCTGTCCATTTTTATCTCTGTTTTAGCAGAATCTTGCAAAAATAAATAATCCTGTTAATAGATACTGTTGTTCTCTATTTTATTCTTATTATTATAACTTGACTTTAAAGATAAAATGTCTGTTCTTGGTCTTGAATTTTGTAAAATAAATTCCCCCAAAAATGTGACTTATATATGTTTTTTCCTTCATTATTTTGCATTTTTCACTGGTGCGACTTAAACTCCAGAGCGACATATAGTCCAGAAAATGTGGTATTTATCTGTTGTTGCATTGTCTGCTGTGTTTTATTGTTTTGTTTTTTGTTTTTTTGTGGTTATTGTTGAACCAAAAGTACAGCTAATCGTGGCTAGTATGCACAGTGTGTAACTTGCTGTCAAAAATGTATAAAAGAAAAAAAAAAAGTACATATTCATTCAGCGTCTGTAAAATCGCTTTATAAGACAAACATTTTTCATTGTTATGACTGTGTAAAACAGTTTATTGCTTAACATAGTAAAACACTGATGTATATTTCAATATTTATCGCCGTAAACTGAATATTGATTTGCAAACCTCAGTGTATTTGGGGTTTAGTTCCGTATAGGTCCATGTTGAACACTAAAAATGGATTTAAGCATCACAAAACATGACTATTTTATGAGACGTGCGCAGTGATCGTTAGCGGTTTCGTCGTACGCTTTGCTCCGCCCTTCGCCCATTGCCGTCCGGGACACGGCACAAATAACGTCCGTGTATATCTGGAGGGAACGCGGAGCTGTCAGGACATACATCACCGACGCACCGCAGGGACAGAGCGAAGAGCAGACCGCGGCGAGGAAAGGTCTGAAGCAAATCAGCGTGTTTCTTTTTTTTATTATTATCTCATCAAATGACTTTTACAGCTGCAGTGATGTCATTTTTGTTGAGAACTTTTTGTTTTTTACAGTAAACACAACAAAAACGTGACATAGCGACGCTCAAAAGGAGTCGAGAGAAGCACGGCGCTACGTAACTCAGCGTGGAAGTTTTCATTTTCCCCGAGCGTCTCTGTACGACGCCTTTATAAACTTTGGCTACGCCCCACCGGCCAAATGTAAAGAAAAGCAAACGTGGTGTAAGTGAAAATAAATCACTGAGAATATGTGAGGAACAAGCTGTCAGGCCCAGGAAGTGTGACAGGAGGCCAGCTCTGCAAACTTTAAGTATTAAAGTACAGTGTAGTGTTAAAGTACAGTGTAGTATTCAGGGTACAGTGTAGTATTAAAGTACAGTGTAGTATTAAAGTACAGTGTAGTATTCAGGGTACAGTGTAGTATTAAAGTACAGTGTAGTATTAAAGTACAGTGTGACAGGAGGCCAGCTCTGCAACCGCTAACTTCAAGTATTAAAGTACAGTGTAATATTAAAGTACAGTGTAGTATTCAGGGTACAGTGTAGTATTAAAGTACAGTGTAGTATTCAGCGTACAGTGTAGTATTAAAGTACAGTGTAGTATTCAGGGTACAGTGTAGTATTAAAGTACAGTGTAGTATTCAGGGTACAGTGTAGTATTAAAGTACAGTGTAGTATTCAGGGTACAGTGTAGTATTAAAGTACAGTGTGACAGGAGGCCAGCTCTACAAACTTTAAGTATTAAAGTACAGTGTAGTATTAAAGTACAGTTTAGCATTAAAGTACAGTGTAGCGTTAAAGTACAGTGTAGTATTAAAGTACAGTGTAGCGTTAAAGTACAGTGTAGTATTAAAGTACAGTGTAGTATTCAGGGTACAGTGTAGTATTAAAGTACAGTGTAGTATTAAAGTACAGTGTAGTATTAAAGTACAGTGTAGTATTCAGGGTACAGTGTAGTATTCAGGGTACAGTGTAGTATTAAAGTACAGTGTAGTATTAAAGTACAGTGTAGTATTAAAGTACAGTGTACACTACAGTGTTTCCAGAGGCTCTTCCTGCTCATTTGTGTGTGTGTGTTGTTGTTGTTGTTTTTGTTCTTTCTTGGTTTTGTTCATATAAAAACAAAGAAAAGCTGATCTAGTTCTGGATTATTCTGTGTTTTCCAAATGATTAAACAAATTACACACATAAATGTCACATATTAGACTTTTTCTAATGTTTTCTCATCAAAAACGGTCCTGGAGTTGTGTTTTTTTTTTTGTTTCATTCACACATGTTTATCTCTCAAACAAATCTGCAGATTTAGGCTGAGTGCTTCTCTCAAACTAAAAACACTCTGTTCCACCTTGTGATGTCATCAAGTGGTGATACAGGAAGTGCTCCGTTGTGTTTTTAAACTCCACACACCTTCTTTTATAGAATCATTTCAATCATCTCAGCTCCTGGAGTTGCCACTTATCTCGACTGAACTAGGAAACTACCACTTGATGACATCACAAGGTGGAATAGAGCGTTTTGAGCTTTGGAGATGAGACAGACAAATAATAAAGTGTTAGTCAAACAAACATGTGAATGAAACAAAACACAACTCCAGGTCTGTTTTTGACGCTCTAACAACATTTATTTTGTTTCCTTGTGACACTGAAACACAGCTCCATAACAGTGCTAACTCGTGCTAACCCGTGCTAACTCGTGCTAACCCGTGCTAACTCGTGCTAACCCGTGCTAACTTGTGCTAACTCGTGCTAAGTGTTGTGATTTGCTGCGCCCGTTCTCTGTTTCCCTGTGACTCCATTTCCCTCTGGATGTTCTGCTGTTTTTGATATGAGCACATTTTAATTAGCACTAATTTAAGACTCTCTGGTTGTGCGTAAACTCCTCTTCTCGCTGGTTCTGAGCGGACGAGCAGGTTGCGCTTTAAACCCGGCCTCTTTCCTCAGTCTTTGGAGACCAGAGCTGAGCTGCGTTTACATTTTCCACCCTGTGATTTTGAACGAGCGTCTGTCTCTGTGCAGATTCACAAACTGCTGAGGAGGCATCACACTCACTCACTTCAGACTTAAACTAGACGCATTATATTTTCTTCTACTTTTAGTATTAAAGTCCTGTTGTGTTACGTCATCAAAATACACCCTGTTTGTAGTATTTCCTGCGTAACCACAGGACAGTTCTTTATGTTTAAGAGAAAAACTCAATCTGTGTGTGTTAAATATGTGTGAATGAAACAAAACACAGCTCCAGGTGATTTTTTGAGGAGAAAACTGCATCAAAACAGATCAGAAAACCTCAGGGGTCTCAAACTCTGTCATGATCCATGTTATTCCTGCTCCCTGTTTTGCCTCCTGTCTTGCTCCTTCCCCTCCCTCACCTGCCTGAGCCGGAGCTGGGCGGAGCTCCTGGCTCCTCCCGTGCGCACCTGGAACTCATCAGCGCAATCAACGCCACCTGCCGCGGGATAAGAGGAGCCAGGACCAGACACTAACATTAAACTTTCATATTGTCCTACGGGCCACAAAATATCATCTCGTGGGCCGTAATTGGCCCACGAGCTGCGAGTTTGAGACTCCTGATGTAGATGATGTTACATGGTGTTCTTTATAAAATGCATTATCCTTTTAAAATGGTTTAGAAATAGAAACAGATCCATTGTTTTCCCGGTCGAACCTGCAGAACTGATGAGTCTCTTCAGTTTCATTCACTCTTCCAAGCAGCAACGGCGTGTTTTTTTGTTTTGTTTGTTTGTTTGTTGTTTTAAATGGTAACACTAGGAATGCACCAATACTTCTTTTTCCAAAACAATCAGGAGTATTTCATTGTGAGTACTCGCCGATAACGAGTCCTGATACTGATACCACACGTAACATTCACAGGGGTTCAGCTTTAGTGACAAATCAAATAAATTTCATTGCATTTTTAACGTTTAGCCTTCATTTTCATCGTCAGTACTATTCGATACTGATTTAAGTTTCTGTTGAAATCACTGTAGTTTGGTATAATTCTAATATAATTTATGTAGATCAGCACCAGTTTTAATATTTACACTTCGTCTTTGTCGACTGTGCTACGAGCTAAGAGCTAATAAGACACTTTTAGCATGACGGCGAGCTCAGGGGAGAGGCATGAGCGTTAAAAATACAGCATAGTTACAGCGGTATCGGCTCTTGGTATCGACAGCCCATTGACGAGTACGAGTATTGGCATCTGGTATTGGTTCATCTGGAGGAAACACAATACTTTATCTGTACAAGTACGACCCAGTCAAAGTTATTTAAATAAGTTAGTAAAGGAAAGTGGGTGGAGCTTCGGACATTTTCTGAGCAATTAAGCCTAAAAATAAAAAAGGGGCAGCACAGTATTACTCAAAAATATATGAATTAAGAACTTTGAGTGATCCAGTGATTGGAGGACCCTGTTAAAACGAGGTAAAGCTCCATACGTCCCTTTAAGCTCAGCGTCCACACTCTGAACTTATTTGTTTCCGCCCGATTCATTTGCATTTCTAATTTCCAACAACAGCCAAGGCTAATGTGCTTTAACTGCCTTTTGCACCAAATCTACTTAGTGTCCAATAAATGTCCACGTTAATGGGCTGAGGTAACAAGAGAAACGTGATTAACTTACAGAAAAAAGTGAGGCCTCTCTGTGAAACCAAATCACATTATATTAAACTAATGGTGTTATTGAGGGAGACCTGCGCGTTCACAGCGATCCAGGCGATCCGAGCGCTCTCACGGTGATCCGAGCGCTCTCATGGCGATCCAAGCGCTCACAACGACGAGGCGGACTTTGGAAAACAGGCGGAGAGTCGTATGTTGTTGGTTAAAGTTTTAGGTTTACTGTTAATCCCTCCCTTTAAACAAGAGCAGCTGGAGCAGGGAGTTGACCTCTTGTGTAGTGTGTGTGTGTGTATGTGTGTGGGCGTGTGTGTGTGTGTGTGTGTGTTTGGACGTGTTTGGGCGTGTTTGGGAACGTTTTTGTTGTGAAGCGACTGCTGGCTGTTGTCGTAATCGTGACGTTCTCTGACCCTGGACAATAAATGTAGAACTTTGGCAAAATCTGTCCTTTCGTCTTATACAGGTGTTTTGGATCATTATGTAACATTTAGGTCAAGTTCTGCCACATGAGGCACCGGACCCTGAGGACGACAGAGTCAGGACTAAACCAGGACTAGACCAGGACTAAACAAGCTCTAAACCAGGATTAAACAAGGACTGAATGAGGACTAAACCAGGACTAGACCAGGACTAAACCAGGACTAGACCAGGACTAGACCGGGACCAAACGAGGACTAAACCAGGACTAAATGGGGACTAAATCAGGACTAAACCGGAACCAAATGAGGACTAAACCAGGACTGAACCAGGACCAAAGGAGGACCAAACAAGGACTAAATGAGGACCAAACCAGGACTAAACCAGAACCAAACCAGGACTAAACCAGGACTAAACCAGGACTAAACCAGGACTAAACCTGGTGAGTCGTTGTTTCAGTTTTGTTCAGTTTAAACCTGGAACATTCTTCCTGAAGATGTGACTCAGACCTCGACTTTGACGATGTTTAAATCCAGACTCTGTTCTCTTTATCTGCTGTGACTGAAAGGGGTTTATTCTGCACTTTTCTCCTTTATTGTTAATTTTATGATGATTAATTGCAATTATTTATGTTTCAATTGGTTGTATTGTGATTTTAACGTCTTTAATCCACTTTGAATTACCTCGTGTACAATAAACTTGCCTAGGTTTGAAAATGACGATATTATTTTTATTACAAATAGCAGCATCATTCCTTATCACCCCATCCTTCAGTCCTAACAATGTCCCCTCGCCCGCCCACACAAACACTCTCCTGTGTTAGTATCTCCTTCCAGTGCTGTGTTTGATGTTCTTGTCTTATGTTCCAACTCCGTCTCCTCTACATTTCAAAGACAAGGCCACAGCCCGATGCGTCTGTCCCAGGCCTCTGTACTCTCCACCATTGATCTGAGTTCTAAAGAGGGACCAGAGAATATCAATGACCGTGCCTTACTCTGCTGCGAGGTAAGCGGACGCCCGGTAGCCTCGCGTTCGCACGTTTAAGCCTTATAGGGTCACAGCGAGCCGCGCGGCGCACCGGCCAAACACTATTCAGTTATTTGAGGACACTTGGGGCACACTCCAGTGGATTTCCTGATTTAAAATTCAGAGTGCGTCTCCACTTCCTGCAGATGTGTGTCCTCTCGTCTGTCCCTGCGCTGCTACACGGCCCTGTGTCTTTGTTCTCTTATCTCCCGGTGCTGTGAATGGATTTGAGCTGAGCCGCTCTATGACAGCGCGCTCAGGGAGGAGCCGAGCGGACTCTGTGTTAACACGAGCAGGTAAACACAGACCGCTGTTTTAGTTTGGCAAAATCAATTAAAATCACGCCTGAAGGGAACAAATTAAATAAAAATATAATTGACTACGCAGCTGTGATTGATTGATTAAGGTGAGTGTATTATATAAACCTGTAGACTGAGCGAGTGCGACGTCACCCACGGCGTTCAGCTCCAAATGAAGCTCGTCGAGGCTAGAGCAGTTATAGCGGCGAATTTGGAGCCGAATTTCATATTAGGAATTCCAACCGTGCGTATCATAGCAACCAAAGAGCCAATCCGGTGCGAGGATGTTGAATCTTGGGGAAAGAAGGACCTGATTTGTCTGTTATTAATGTTCATATCTTGATTTACAGACACAATAGTGAAATAAAAACCCCAGGATCATGTAGAGGGTTAATACGAACATTTAAGACCAGAATGATGCGCCTGTGCTCACTTCCTGTTTGGAACGTGGCTGCTAACAGGTTAGCTATGTCCATTTATATATATTTACAGTGGCCCCTCGTTTATTGCGGGGGTCACTTTCTAAAAATAATCCACAATAAACGAAATCCGTGAAGTAGCAGCTTTATTTTTTTACATTATTCTCTCTGTTTTTGTCTGTAAAACCCCTCACCACACACTTTATACACTTTTCTCACACAGGCGTTAACATTTTCTCACATTTCTCTCTCGTTTAAACTCTCTCAAAGTTCAAACCTTCGTAGGCGTCTTTGTCGGTGCAGAACGTTTCATCTACATTGTGGGTTTTGTCGGGGAGAAAACAAATTGCAAACGTACAGCACTTCAGAGTCACACTGAGATCCAACGTTTATGTAAATTTGTCTGAACACATTCTGTACTGGACAGGAGACACGGCACGGAGGAGACTGATGGACAATGGTCTACAGTCCAACAGCCAATCAGGACGCACGACACAATGGTCTACAGTCCAACAGCCAATCAGGACGCACGACACAATGGTCTACAGTCCAACAGCCAATCAGGACGCACGACACAATGGTCTACAGTCCAACAGCCAATCAGGACGCACGACACAATGGTCTACAGTCCAACAGCCAATCAGGACGCACGACACAATGGTCTACAGTCCAACAGCCAATCAGACACAACGGGGATAGAACACAACACCAATACAATTCCAGAGCTGTTTCAATACGTTCTATGTGTAAACCGCAAAGTTTCCAAAAAAAAAAAAAAGTTAAAGTTTCAAACGTTTACAAACTAAAAATACTTACATCATTAGTTCCGACGTAGGTGCGTGTTCAGCCTGCGCCGTGTCGTTGAACTTTAAACGGTTGCGCTCCATGCAGTCTCTACATCCATGTTACTGCTTTAAAGTACAGACCCTTCTCTAAAACTTATTAACTGGCTCAGCGGGAAATCCTATAGAAATACGATCTCGCTTCAGGGCAGAATTAGAACTCGCTAATTAATATTTAAACCCATATTTTCTTTTCTGGCATCAGTGAGAGACTTTAAGCTTAAAAACTTGCATCATTTTACTAAGAAAACCTTGAAACTTGAGTCAGCTCTTCAAGCCCTTTGATGGGCCAAGTATTTGAATATTCCCCCGTCACATCTGCACCTCCTCACATCTCCACCTCCTCACGTCTCCACTTCCTCACATCTCCACCTCCTCACATCTCCACCTCCTCACGTCTCCACCTCCTCACGTCTCCACTTCCTCACATCTCCACCTCCTCACATCTCCACCTCCTCACGTCTCCACCTCCTCACACGTCCACCTCCTCACGTCTCCACTTCCTCACACCTCCACCTCCTCACACCTCCACCTCCTCACATCTCCACCTCCTCACGTCTCCACCTCCTCACACGTCCACCTCCTCACGTCTCCACTTCCTCACACCTCCACCTCCTCACATCTCCACCTCCTCACACCTCCACCTCCTCACACCTCCACCTCCTCACATCTCCACCTCCTCACACCTCCACCTCCTCACACGTCCACCTCCTCACATCTCCACCTCCTCACACCTCCACCTCGTCCCTGGGATCATCAGAGGGACAGGAGCAGCTTGTTTAAGTATGGAGCAGGTGCACACAAGTCACTGTGGAAGTCCTGACCTTTCTGGGATCTTTTTTTTTTATATATATATATATTTAATACGTTATTGATTTTATTTCAAAACTTTACTTGGTCTGAAACTTTTAGGTGGGTTTAAGTCATGAGCTGCAAAGGTTAAAATAAAAGACACCTCAGCGAATCTGCTTCAACCAGAGCCATCGTTTGTCACTAAACTAATGTCAGGATATTTACACTTCAAATTAGACTGAAGAAGTTGATTTTTAATACAGTTGTTCTTCATTATAACGTGATTCGCCTTTCACCGTCTCGTTGTTTCACGGATTTTTTTTTAGAGCAATTTTGCATCCTTTTTTACAGAGTATGAACGTGCATTGTGTCGTGCGTCCTGATTGGCTGTTGGACTGTAGACCATTGTGTCGTGTGTCCTGATTGGCTGTTGGACTGTAGACCATTGTCCATCAGTCTCCTCCGTGCCGTGTCTCCTGTCCAGTACAGAATGTGTTCAGACAAATTTACATAAACGTTGGATCTCAGTGTGACTCTGAAGTGCTGTACGTTTGCGATTTGTTTTCTCCCCGACAAAACCCACAATGTCGATGAAACGTTCTGCACCGACAAAGACGCCTACGAAGGTTTGAACTTTGAGAGAGTTTAAACGAGAGAGAAATGTGAGAAAATGTTAACGCCTGTGTGAGAAAAGTGTATAAAGTGTGTGGTGAGGGGTTTGACAGACAAAAACAGAGAATAATGTAAAAATAAACCTGATACTTCGCGGATTTCACCTATTGTGGCTTATTTTTAGAACGTAACCCCCGCGATAAACCAGGGACCAGTGTAATAAAAATGCAAAATACATAATAATTTAGTTTCTTTACTTACTACATGGCCTTGCACTATTTCTGTTATAGTACAAATAACTATAAAATTATCCAGGAAAAGTCCACGTTTTATCGTAAGTACATGTTTTTTTTCAGTACTGATCCTTGTTCAAAATGAGTATGAGGTTTTTGATATTAGTTTTACCCTCATTTTTATGTAATTTTTGATACTTTTGGCAACCCTACTCCAGAAACATTCACACAAAACTGGACAATGCGACGGAGAACGATGGATCAGAATGTTATATTTGGATTAGCTGATTCTACGTAAAGCCCAACTCCACACATTTGTTTTGGTGTCGCAGTTCAGATTTATGGCGTGTAAACAGTGACCTCTCCGCTGCACCTGCTCCGTCCCGTGGCGAGGTCTCTGTGGGTCATTTAGTCCTTCCTGGAGGCGAGTATGAGCAGATGACCTCACCGTGGAGACTATTACATCACAAAAGAGGATAGTGAATGTGAAATGGGTCTGACCCTTGAAATGTCTCTTAAACGTTTATTTTCAAAGAGAGACGGGACACGTTCTATCCGACAGCTGAAGAGAAGCAAACCTGAACTCCACCTCCACGAAACAACAACATGTCTTCAACGCAACCAGCTCCTTCAGTTATGTAACGGTGAAAGAAGTGATTGCAGACGAGGTAGAGAGCTGAAAGAAGTTTTATCTGATATCAGAAGAGGAAAGTACAAACAGCAGAACACGCGTTGGCCAAAAAAAAGGTCACACACTCTTACATTTCGTTGGACCGCCTTTAAAAAACGCTCTTACTTTCACTTTTAAACACAGCCCCGGAGTTTGACTGTTGTTTTTCTTCGATTTGATTTGAAGTGTCGCCGATCACGATCATTCAGGAGTTTTTTTACGCCCACATTTCTTCCTCGAACACGACGAGTCCCCGCTGTCCTTCTAGTTTTTAATAACGCGTTGGACAGTTCTTAACCCGATTTTAGTAGTTTTTGCAATCTCCTTAGACAGCAAAAGACGAAGTTTAAATCTGTCGTTGTAGAAGTGAAGACGTTTGGCCAAACGTCTTCACTTCTACAACAATTTGTCCACCAATTTAAACTTCGTCTTTTGCTCCAGATCAGACCTGGACAACGTAGGGACACACGGACAATCTCCTCAGATGTTTTCTCGGCTTGATGTCGATGATTTGATGCTTCTCAAACAGACAAACATCTTTTCCACGACCACGAGATTTGTCTTTCCACCTTGTCGTTTAAGAAATGAGAAGCGACTCATTGCAGGAGTTGGGGTTAAATAACTCGTTGTAGCTGAAAGATAATCGCCAATGCAGTAATTATCCAACAGGAGGCTAGTACCTACATATACTCATACTTTGTTTTTTGGCCAGTGTACTACAAAGAAGCCTCCTGTACTTATACTCTGAGAAAGGTACTATCTATAGAAGGACTTAAACTAATTTTACAAATGGATATCGTCCTGAGACCTGGTGTCCTCATCTGTGGACAACACATTTTGGGTTGTTTAGGCCACAATGCAAATTTTTAGAAGAACAACAACAAGAAGATGCTCAATTTTGAATATTTCTAAGAGTTTAGAATATTTTTATTTATTATTATTATATTTTTTATTATTTTATTTTTATTTATTATTATTATATTTTTATAATTTTATTTTTATTTATTATTATATTTTTATTATTTTATTTTTATTTATTATTATTATTATTATTATTATATTTTTATTATTATATTTTTATTTATTATTATTATTATATTGTATTATTATTTTATTTTTATTTATTATTATTATTATTATAATTTATATTATTTTATTTTTATTTATTATTATTATTTTATTTTTATTTATTTATGATTATTATTATTATTATTATTTAATTTTTTATATATTTTATTTTATTTAATTTTATTTTATTAAAGCTCGGGTCTCAGGAGGATATACTGTTAGAGGTAAAATACGTCACTGAAAAGATGGATTCTTGTGACAGAAGTAACAGATTTCAGTGAGGACATGATAAAATAAACATGTTTAGCATCATTTTTACTAAGAAACAAGTTCACCTCAATGTTTAAGCCACACAGTATTCAACATAAGGTTTAAGAGTAAAGAAATAAAACAGAAATCAGACTTTCAAGTTACTTCAGCTGTTCTTAAGCCTGTCACAAGAGACGTGTACACCGTCTTTTCAGTGACATATTCTGCATTTCTGTCAAAAGTGAACAGTATATACATTTATAACCTTGTACAGACAGTATTTAAAAGTAGTTTAAGTCCATGTAAGCCCCGCCTTCTTCCTCCCAGCTCTTTTATAATGTGACACATGTGCTGCTGTCTGCACCTTCACTCGTCTCATCAGACATGTCAGGTATTACTCCAAACTGAATCTAGATTTACTAACGCTAAAGTAAATAACATGTGCCCATCTGTGGAAATGGAATGCATGGGGGGAATCACCAGGACGAGAAGATATCACCAATGTTCTGGTCTTGTGATTAAATTAAATTAAATTATCTGTGGCCCCTGTCTCTAAGGAATGTGTGACCCCGACTCTGAGATGGTCATAAAACTCTCACGTTTATCGAACAATTCTTACAGATAAAAACTTCTTTCAAGTCTCTACCTGGTCTGGCGCCGCTTCCCTCACAATTACATTTAACCGTAGACTTTCCCGCTCACTGCTGATGTGAAAATCATTATTGCCGTAACATCCTGAGCTCATAACATTGAATAAACTGCGTATAATCTTGTATAAATCATATTGGTTTCTCCTGGACTGTGCTCCCAGGACGGCGCAGGATCACACGTGTTTAACGGAGCTCAATAGGTATTTATGCTTTATCACCCCACAGAGAGTAATGTCCACAGCCCACACGGATTTTCCACATAAAGACCAACACATTAGGCTTTTTGTGAAATACAGGATGGCCCGAAAGTCACTGACACTTTTAAATCTTCAGTCGCTCCTTTAATTCTTAAGTTAAACTCACCAAATTTTAGCAGTAGATAAACTGAACCTAACAAGATTTTTGGCAATAAACACAGTTATAATTGTTCACTTACACTTGAACTTATCACGACTTAAACTAGAGGAAGTAAAAATGACCACATTTTTCACCGTCTCTGGGATTAAAATGTCGACGGTAAAACACCGCTGGGTTTGTGCATTTGACCCATGTGACTCAAAGTCCCACTGGACAATGAGGCTCGTTCCTCGGTGCTGGATTTGCTCAGATTAATGTCAGAAGAGTCGTTCTAAAGGCTCTGGAAAAATACAAGAAACATATTTAGAAACAAAAGAGTTATGCTTGTTTTTCCAACTGTGAGTGACTTTTGGGCCACACTGTAGATTGTGGTGTTTTCAGTTTGTTTACTGATCATTTAAAATACACAAACATATTTTTTTATATTTCTGAGAGGACAGATCCTGTAGACCTGTTTCTGCGTCTCTCTGTACGTTTTCTGTGCGTCGCTTCTGCCCTTTGTCCAATTATGCTTCTTGTAAGATCCTGTGATGACAATATTATCCAGGGAGATGTGTGGACGTTAATTTGAATAATGATAATTACCGAAGCTTCTGGATTATTCTCCGGTGCATCCATCCGTCTGAAACATATCACACGTTCTGTTTGAGCTGCGTTTAGTTCGTGTCCCTCTATAGCACAATTTCTTACATTATTGTTGAATGTGCGTTTACTTAACAATAATTACAACAAAAACATTTCTATATCTGTGTGTTTGTGTATCTCCATCGGCTCCCGCTCTGTGACCGTTACAGATCACTGACAATGGGCGATAATTGCTTCCTTGATGAAACCAGGGGATTGTGGGTAATCAGATAAGTCTTGTAATCTAAAAGCTCAAAAGGCTGGCCACCCAATTTCACGATGGGTTGTGGGTGATTATGATCAATTAGTGTGAGAGTGTGTCCTGAATCACAAGCCGCAGGGGCCAAACCAAAACTGTTATTTTAAAGCGCGGAAATGTAGTGTCCCGAATCCAACACGGCCGGTGAAATAAAATAAAAAATAATAATATAATAAGCTTCTTTAACCTTTTTCATAGATGTCCGCGTTATTCAAAAATGTGACATCATGTAAAACCTACTTTTCTAACCTTTTTATCTGTTTTTTTACACACGGAGAGAACTCTCTGTTAAAATACATAAAAATACAAACAAAATGAATGACGTAAGTCCATTTGAAACATTAAAACAGGAGCAGGTGAGATTATAAATGTTTATCACCACATTATTAAACTAAGTATATTCCATTTTCGTGATGCATTTCAGTTCTTTTTAGGTTAGATCGTGTATTAAAAGTTCCCACAAGTTCAACAAATAAGTGAGATATTCCATCAGTCTCTGTTGTTTTCCCTTATAAACACATTTTATTCAGCGTTTAACCGTGTTCTGGCGGTGTTCCCTCATCGTTGGTTTACTCAAAGTTGTATTTGATTGATGCAAACTCGTCTGAGACACGTCTTTGTACTTACGCTTCCTTCATGCGCGATGGGAATTATGGTAAATACGACTTGCCGAGTGGGAAATTGCACATGGCTGATCACTCAGGTCACTGTAATTTAGAACTGGGATGTAATTTCGATTCCTGAGTTTGCTGAGATGAAAATAACCTTTGACCTCTCACGATGACAGTGAATGAAGAGATTTGTGCTTGTTTTACAGTTTGTTTGTGCGTAGTTTATTCTGGCTGCATGATTATGTTACATTTACAAGTTTAATACACATCTATCCCCCTTAATTAAATAAAAAAGCAGTTATTGTTTTCCTCCTGAGTGATCTGTAGGTTCTGTCTTCAGTGTTTCATTTGTTTACACTGTGTGTGTGTAGATTTGTCAAGAAAAAGTGTGTTTCATTTCGCTGCGAGCACAAAAGCACTTGAACAAACGCACTTGTGATTATCACTTCATAAGTGGAAAGGATCTTCTCCATATTCTCCGTGAAAGCAGCATCAGGTGAAATGATTTGACAAGTTATGACTCAGAATGTGCAGCTTTTAACCCCAGAATAAGACGACATGAGGGTCTGTCTCTGCAGGTCTGAACACAAACTCTATGGACCTGTTTCTCCTGAGCCGTTTAAGATTTACTGTGTTTAAGTTTAATACTAATGTGTCTTCTTTAATACCCCAGTGTCTCCTATTGATTTTTTAACTTGGACCAAACTGTTTAAGTTTGACTTCATTCTCCATGCCACAGTGATCCAAAATGCAGTACAAAATGAGTGAACATTCATCTCCTGTTGATCTGTTTACATTCTGTTTGGATGAACTCCTGGATGCTGTGGGACTCTTGTTTATAAAGTGAGTCTGGAGCTGTTCAGTCTCGTATCTGTAATATACAAAAGCACAATCCAACGCTTCTCTTTTCTTAATGGTCTTTACCATTGCCACATTACCATCCACTGCAGCTCAGACTGAGAGTCCCACTGCACAACCACTGTGTGAAACAACAACGGCTTTGACATTTCAAAATATGTAAATTTGTCCTTTTGGGGCACCCGTTGATACAGTTTTGCATTTAAGTTTAAGGTCTTGTCATGTCCTGCTTTTGTAATATTTTGCCATTTCTGTGTCATAACAAAGTCTCCAAATGTTTAACTCACACGAGCTGAAGGTTAAGTCTCTTCTGTGGTCGTGTTATGTAACTTGACTCTGTGGGACGTCCTGTTTGATGCTCAGTGATCATCGTGAATATGTCCAGGACTCTAGTGAACGCTGAAGCCATTAGTGCTGTGTCTGCTTCACTCTCCTGCTCCATCTTTTGTCTTAAGTTTCCTCTTCACTTCCACGTTTCTGCTCCTGGTTTATCTCCTCTGGGCCGTCACACTCAGACGACTCTTTACAAAGAAGAATCATGTCATGTTACGATTATTATTCATTATTATGAAGCTGAAATACATGTGTGGCTTAACATTTATTATGAATTGACAATTTACCTCTTTCTTTTTTTCTTTTCCAGGTAAGATGTCATTGTCCTTAAGTTCTCCATGTGCTGCTGTGATGTAAGTGTGAAATATTCTCCCTCGTTCATATTGTCTGGTTGGTCTGGTTACATTTTTATATCTGTTCACAGTTTGGGGAGTCTGTTTCTCTGTTTTTTTTTGTTATATTTTAGCAAATTCAGTTCTTGGAAAAGAGTGGGAAGTGCTCATAATTACATATTTGAGTGAGTGAACAGAACAGTGTGTTCTTCAGAGCTGACACGGGTTTAATGTCGATATATTTAAAAAAAACAGGAGCCGTTTCAATCTGCACGAGTCTCATGACCTTTGTTTTATTTTAATGGTTGTTGTGAAGCTCTGATGGTCAAACTGATGCGACACTGGTCAAACCCAAGTCTAGGTTTAAATTCTTGACTGTTGTAGGTTTTATTACCCAGCATGCTTCACACCTGGCACACGTTTAACTGATCGTTTGAGTAAAAGTCTAAGGCAGTGGTGGAACGTAACAAGGTAAAAGTAGTAAAGTACACATTTTATACCTGTACTGAAGTAGATTTTAAAGCTGATACTTTTGTACTTTTACTTCACTGTGTTTGAGAGCAGTATCTGTACTTTTTACTCCACGACAACATTTTTTAACTGGATTGAAAAGTAAAAAGTCACTTTATTATAATTTGAAACATGGAGAAAAGGCTGAAGGTTTATTTTTAACATGTTCATAGTTTGAGGAAACAAAAATATACAATAAAACAGCAGAAAAAAGGATGGATTTAGTTGTTTCTGTTGAAGTAAATCTTTATCTAAATCACTACGTCTGAACCTTATACAGTCTCAGAATGTGCATGAAATATTTTTACTTTTTAGTCATTTTAAAACACTTTTACTTAAGTAGATTTTTAATGTGATACTTTTACTTGAGTATTTCTTTGCTCTGGTGTCTGTACTTTTACTTAAGTAACAAAACTGAGTCCTCCCCGCCTTTATGTTCTGACGTATAAACAGAGAGTCGCTGTTTCAGGTCCAGATTATGGCATTTTAAACCTGCCAACACGTCGAGTTCGTGAAGTCTGTTTTGACACTTTTTGTCAGTTTGCTGATGGCTCCACTTTATTGCGTAACACAAACGACTGGTGCAGCTGTCTCCTCTGTGCTCGGTTTTAAATGGATGACTTTGCATGTAGAAATATTCAGTTATGTTTCTGTAATGCCAGGCCTAATGAGTGTGTAATTATGGCGTTTGAAAGGTGCCATTGTGGTGCATTGTAAAACCGCTCCTGGTTTAGACAAGATTGTTTTCTCTGCCTACATGAAGCAATTACTGTCACTTTTCTACTATGGTGGTGAGGCAATGTTTATGGAGAAGCTAATTACCTGAGAAATCGTGTGACATTATTTCATTTGCCGACCATAATGTGACTCAGTCTGTGTGTCTGCGTGGTAAAACCGCAGTGGCATGTGATTGTTATGTACCGCGGGTGAATTATTACAACCAGCAGCAGTAACGTGTCACATTAAACATTTCAGTACGTTAAAATGGTCAGTGAGTCAGTCGCTGTTCTACGTCGAGACGCTGCGAGAATCATCATCGCAACAGATGGATAAGAGACGTTATGTATTTTCTGAAATTATAAAAAGTAAATACAGTTTAAAGAGAACCACACAGCAGTGTTTAGAGACCTGGACTCCATTTGTGAATTATTTTGAAGGACGACAAACACCTCTCCATGAAACTGACCTGCTGATTTTATCTGTACTTTTTTTTATGTATTTATTTATTTTATTTATTTTGTATTAGTACTAATAATTATATTATTATTGTTTATTTATTTTTATGTATTTATTTATTTATTATTTTTTATTAGTACTATTATTTATATTATTATTGTTTTTTTATTGATTTATGTATTTATATTTTTTTATTTTTTTTGTTTTGTACTAATACTATTATTGTTTATTTTATTTATTTATTTATTTTTAGTACTGTATATTTCATCCTTGATTTGCCTTTTTTTTTTTTTTGGAATACCATTATTTCTGTAATAATGATACAGTTGTGAATCTGTTGACTCTTTAAATGATGTTGTGCTGCGTGTGTCTGATGTAAGAGGGTGTGTCGCTGCTCAGTTGTACTTGAACATTGTACTGGAATGCTGTTTTGCAAATACACAAGAAAAAAAATGACAAATGAACCAGTGTTAGGAGGGACTAACTTCATCTAAAACAGAAATGACTAAAGCTTTGAACATCCGTGGACGGCCAAATGGTTGTCAGATGTAAAAGTTGGTGATTTTCAGTTTGTGGGTCGATGGTTTAAGTGGATTGAACAACTCGTTTATTGTTTTAACGCCGTCCACTGCAGATCGTGGTCTAGACTCCACTCCACTGCATTAAAACAGCACACACTTCTCCTCGTTGTTTAATCCTTTACGTAACCTTTGCCCGACACAAGTGGATGGTTCGCTACCTGCTTGTCTCCATGGAGATGTTGTTGTTTTTGCCTTGAATATTACACCGTATTTCAGATCTGTGGAGAGGAAACACTTTTCACTATAAGAATGAATGTTTTCTCAAGGTATTATTTTTAAAATTCAAAAAGCCTGAATATGAATAAATACTTGATATGTTTAATGGCATACTGCGGAACATTCCAGGCAAAGTAACAACATCGACATGGAGACAAGAAGGAAGAAAATGACACAGTGCAGCGTAAAGTACGTTGACAGAAAGGTAAAAGGATGTAAACAGCCCAGTCTTAACGTGAAGTCAGTCTGAGTATGAGGAAAAACAGAAGAATACAGAAGGTTAAATCTGTAAATCATTCACTACACACATTTTTCAACATAAAGTGAACTGGAGCCAGAGTTGATGTAGCCGGAAGTGCACTCATGATCACTTCCTGTTTGAAACATGGCGCTAGCAGGTTAGCTTTATGCATTTATATATACAGTCTATGTCTGTGTGAACTTTATGATTACACAGACATAGACTGAGAAACTAAACACTGAGAGAATATAAGAGAATGAACCAACACAGAGAGAGAGAGCAGCTCAGGACACAGTCTGCTGTTCATCTACATAAGAGAATGAACAGAGAGAGCAGCTCAGGACACAGTCTGCTGTTCATCTACATAAGAGAATGAACAGAGAGAGCAGCTCAGGACACAGTCTGCTGTTCATCTACATAAGAGAATGAACCAACACAGAGAGAGAGCAGCTCAGGACCACAGTCTGCTGTTCATCTCCATCTCAAAGACACAGACCACAACTTTGAAGAGAGTGAGATTCAGATCTGAGCCACAGAAAAGAAATGGTTTGAGAGGAGAGATAAAGAAGATATTTTTTGTTATAATAGAATGGGAAAGGGGCCTGAGACATAATTTAGCTCCGATTTATAACTCCATCCTCAGACCTGGCCTACAAACAGAAACTAAACAGAAGCTGTTTCAGTGTCGTTAGCGCCCCCTTCAGACAGATATAAGGCAGTGTCCAGCAGGAATCTGACCAGAACTGAAGAAGTGTCAGACGAGCAGCTAAACGTCTTCACTCCTATGACGTTTTGTCCAGTGACAGATTTAACTTCGCAAAAGAACTTTTAATTCTGTCAAGTGGTGTAACTTGTTCAGTTCTGACATGGTTCTGGTAAATCGCTCTTTTAAATCTGTCTCAATCCATTAATCGTCGTTATTCCAGTTTAAACGAGTTTGTATTCTGTCCTTTTAACCTGTTGAACTGTGCTGTAAATGTCCAGTCCATGTAAATACAGTTTGACCCTAAAAAAGTCGCTCTTAGATGGTTTTCTTCATGTGTTTTCCATTAATCTTCACCTCTCTCTGTGCTGTGCCTCTTAAATCAACCCCCGATAAACACCCACAGTTATTTATATGGTAATTCACCAAAGAAACACAACTCCGTCAAATTAAAGACAAAAATAAATGTGATTTGTGTATTTGAACCTGTTTCTCAGTTTCTCGACCTTAGAACTAAAACAAAATAGTAATAATGGCATTTTATTTTGTGATTTGCAGCAACTATTCAACAAAATCAGCGCACATTCAACCAACAGTGTAAAAGTAACGCGTCTCCTCTTGCGCTAATTACCTTCAACTTGTTTTTCTTAACTTTCCTTCACAAACGTTTTGAAAGAGTCTTAGAATATCAAACATAATCCATGAATAGTGTCGACAGGTGAGCACAGAAGGGACAGAAAAGGGATTTATTCAGTGACTTTTATTTGACAAAAGCTTATTGGCACCTGACTCATCGCCCGCTGGATAACCTGAGCAGAGGAAATGAGGTTTAAGCCTTTTGCAAAGACACTCCAAGGGAATTTGGGCCATAGAAAAGAAAACTCCAGGTTAACCCACTGAGCCTCTCGTACACAGACATATTCAGAAGCACGGCCTCTTTGTATTTAATGTGTTATAGCAGCAAAGGTTTCCATAAACTTCATCTGGACTGTGCTCAAAACGATTAACCTCCAGCCCAAAAGAACTGAAACAAAACCTATTCAGTTGAGAGAAATAAAGTATAACCAGTGTTTCTTCAGAATTGAGACGGTCTCTTGGATTTTCAACTTAAATATAAATGTTTAGATGTTTTGGAGTCGTTATTTGCGTTGAGATTAAAGTTATGTCAAAATCTTAGGTCATGACGGGTTGAGCAATTAATCAAATATTAACGTAGTTTCTGGACTAAACATCGCTCTGGAGTTTAAGTCGCACAAGCCAAAAATGCAAAATAATGAAGAAAAAAACATATATAAGTCGCACTGGACTATAAGTCGCAATTTTGGGGAAATTTATTTTACAAAATCCAAGACCAAGAACAGACATTTTATCTTTAAAGTCAAGTTATAATAATAATAATAAAATAGAGAACAACAGCATCTATTAACAGGATTTATTTATTTTTGCAAGATTCTGCTAAAACAGAGATAAAATTGGACAGGAAGTAGTGACGCTAACAGGAAGTAGTGACGCTAACAGGAAGTAGTGACGCTAACAGGAAGTAGTGACCAAGAACAGACATTTTATCTTTAAAGTTCTAATAATAATAATAAAATGTGGACCAACAGGCTGAATATCAGTACATCACGCTAACGTAACACATTTATATTTATTCAGCTCCATGAAGCACAGACAGAACTGAACACGTGTCTGGTTTGTTAACGTAAGATATTAACAGTTAATCAGATAAATAAAGCAGAAAAAACAACAAGTTTACTCTGGATCTCACTCCAAATCAATAAATCCACTGAATTCTTCATCCTCGGTGTCACTTCTGAATAACTTTGCTTATATATTTTATCAGCTGATGTACAGTATTTGAATAAGAGAAGATCAGATCTGCCTTTATTAGTCCCACAGTGGGGAAATTCCAGTGTTGCACCGCACAGTTACAGAACAGAAGGAAAATGGTACATGCAATAAAACAAGATAATAGATAATAGCTTAAATAATTTAAAAATAAACTTAAAAAATAAACTAAAAATAGACTCTAAGAGCAAAATATAAAATACCAACAAAAAGTATTATGTACAATAAGAGACAATGCAGCAAATGATCAGAATAAACCTCAGTAAAGTGAATAATGTCACAAATCAGTCGCACCCCCAGACAAACTATGAAAAAAATGCAACTTATATTCCGGAAAATACAGTAATTCTGTCATTTCAAATCATAAATGATCAGTTTGGCCTGTTTTAATCCAAATCCAATCCTCTTTCCATAAAAATAGGTGATGTTTGGAGCAGAGATGACCTGTTATTTATTTTACTTTTTTGTTTTAAATTGCATTAACTAGACGTTCATCTTGTTTAGAAAATGTAAACGTACTGAAATTATGATCTAATAGTTTCATGCATGTAATGTGTATATGAAATAACTGTATAATTGTGTAATTGTTGTGTAAATGTGTAATTGTTTATTGCTTTAAAACATAGTGCTACATTATACACACATTAAACACACACTCGCACTCACCAGTCTTACAAATGGTTCATATAAAGATTACTTAGTCACTTTAATCTATTATTAAAACTCTTGTCTAATTAATTAACGAGACATACTGCGGTTTATTTAGTACAAGTTCTCAGGAGACACTTGGTCTTATTCTTAAATACAGTGGTACACTACAGAACAGCGGCTCAGGCCCAAACTCTGGATAAATTATGCCCTGCAGTTAAACTTCACTGACCCAGGCTGTAATTTGTGAATCACTGCAGAAAATTGTTAATGCATGTCCTGAAAGGATTGGGCGGATTGGGTTTAAAGTACTTTTGTATTCCCTCGTGTTAAATGATCCTGTACCTGAATACCTAGTAGTAGTAGCAGCACGACTTTAAGTGGCTAAAAGCGGCGTGTCTAATCCATCAGTCGTCCAGGGAGAGTCCATCCACAGACTGAAGAAAGAAGTGGAGTAAGTGAGTGCGACGTCACCCACGGCGTTCAGATCCAAGGCTAGAGCGGGTATAGCGGCGAATTTGGAGTCGGGTTCCACATTAGCGAGTATCATAGCAACCAAAGAGCCAATCAGGAGCGAGGATGTGGGAGGTAAAGTCCCTTCAAGCCCGCACCACCGGTTTAGAAAGGAGTCGATCAAACCTGTTGCTCACGCTAACAGGAGCGATCTTTAGGGAAAGATGGCGTCTGATTTGTCTGTTATTAATGTTCAGATCTTGATTTACAGACACAAAAGTGAAATAAAAACCCCAGGATCATGTAGAGGGTTAATACGAACATTTAAGACCAGAATGAGTCTGTTTCAGTGTAAAGTGAACTGGAGCCAGAGTGGATGGAGCAGGAAGTGCCCCCATGATCACTTCCTGTTTGGAACATGGCGCAGGCGAGTTAGCTATGTCCATTTATATAAACAGTCTATGGTTCCATCGCAAAATAACATTAAATTCTGTCACCTGATTCTAAGTCACATGTGTCAAACTCAAGGCCAAGTAGGTAAAAGTAAATGAAAAGGTCTTAAAATATCAGTTTATCAGGAGATACACAGATATTTCTTTCATATCTGTGCAAATCCATGTGCAATATTTGTAATTTAAGTAATACAGAAATGGCTAATTAACAAGATTAAAAAAGCAGTTGCTTTTATTTGACATTACATTTATCTTACAGTTACATCTGGCCGTTTGAGAGCAGCCGTTTTGTTAAAGTGGCCTCTGTGATTTAAGTGATGCATCTTCTTCACTCCTGACACGGTTCTGCTCAGTCACTAACTTAAATCTGTGTGAAGCGAGGCGTTTATCTGCTCTGAAGCGAACACACCCTGGTCGTTTAATAGTCAAATATTATTAGTTAAATGTAGTTGTTCGTTTCTGATTATATTTTTCTCATTAGCTAATTGCTAATACCTAAATTGACCAGGCAGAAGGACGACGTAAATAATCGCGTCGCTTTATTGACCTCACTTGGACAATAACTCACAGACGCAGGTGCTGGCGTTGGTATCGACTGCCTCCTCCATCATTCTCCATCATAATCTCTGTATGTAATGTGCAGGTTGTTGTTTGGACGTTTCCTTCTGCTCACAAATATTGAAAATCTTTGGTTATGTACAATACGATTAGTCCTCAGGTGAATCGGCGTGGGCGCATGTTTAGGCTTGTCAAATAACTGTTGTGCAGAATCAATTTTAGTATAAACAATGTTGAGATTTGCCGTAGAAACCCATGTCCCCGCGTGTAAACCGAGCTGCTTCAATACGTTTTTATGGGATTGCGCCCGGGACAAACTGGATCTACCATTATGTCATTTCTTTCAGCTGTCAGTCGACTTCATTGACAGAGCACTTAACTTTTTTTAGCTGAAGTACGCAGCTTCTCCGTGTAATGGAAATGTGTCAGACAGGTCTTCAGCCTAAGGGGAGACAAATGAAGCGGCCTAAATTTACATACAGATTCAGATTCTGCTCATTAGGTGAACACAGACGCCCACTCGTATTTCCAAACGGCCTGCCCGGTTCTTCGTAGTATATTTCACATTCTCTTACTTATCTCAAGGCCACCAGGATTGTCTAGTTACAGCTCCTTTTGTCGTGAATTTGAGCTGCCACACGAGGAGAATTTCAATGTTCAGATGATGTAGGACAAATCCAGACCATAATATAAACAATAAACCATAAAAAGACAAAATGTAATTGATTCAAATACATTGAAACATTAAATTGGTCAAGGGTAGATCCTGACGATACTGATACTGATTCAAAAATAGAGGAAAATAGGACAGGAGTGTTATAAATAAAGAGATTTCAGCTCATTTGACGTCATAATATCACATGATTACAATTATCTGGATGTTACAAACTAAATATTGTAGGAAAAGCAACGAAAGGTAAGTTTATTTGTACAGCACAATTCGTACACAATGCAATTCGAAGTGATTTACGGAATAAGAAAGACATTAACATCACAATACAACAAATCAAAACATAAGTAAACGTCACAAAAGTAACATTAAAAGAGAAAAGTGCAGAATAAAACGCTTTCAGTCACAGCAGATAAACAGAACCGTTTGAGTCGAGGCCTGTCTCACGTCTTCAGGAAAAACTCTTTCAGGTTTTATCTGCATAAAACTCAAACGCTGAATTAAAAATGTGTTTTTGTCAGTGTCAGAATGAGCATGCGCCTGAACTCATCAGTGCTGAGGTATTCTAACAAACTGCTTCGATGCATATTACGATCCGCCTGATCAGAGGAACATGTTCAACACTTTCTCACAATTTCATCCAATTAACAAGTACAAATGAGAGTGTGTAGTTGTAATGAGTGGTTTGTTGTTGGCAGTGAAAGATGCAGCGACAGGAAGACAGCAGGAGAAGACTGATGCTCCTGTTTAATCCAGTCACATCTGCTTTAATGAGCTCACACTCACTGCACTAATTGCTGCTTGACTTTATGGTTAAGGTAAACTTTAATAGTCCCCCAGAGGGAAATCAGCCAATGCTGCAGGGCAACCTGTCAGGGGCAGTAAGTAACCACAGGGTCGAGAACGCACGGGGTCACAGAACTTAAGTGAATTTTGTGTTGACTTCTTCCAAATTAAAAACAGAACTGTATATTCAGTGTAAACTCTGGAGAGTGTGTATTAAATTAACAGATTTATACAGTCTGAGGATTGTTTTTCACCGCAGCAACTTCACAAAGTAATTACCAGAACTGCCAGACTCGTCTTCTTTACAAATTTACTTAAGTTAATTATTGAAGAGACATTTTTAAATTAAAAAATATGAGCTATTAACTTATAAACAGCATGTATTCATTTTATTGACATCATACACTGTCTGGCAAAAAAAAAAAAAAAAAGTCGCCACCTGGATTTAACTCAGCAAATATGTTGGGTTTGCTGCAGTTGGTCCGGTCTAGGTTCAGCAGAATGAGGTCAGCTGACACCTGAATATACTGAATGACCAGGTTATTCCATCAGTGGATTTTTGGGCATATTCCAAGACGACAATGTCAGGATTCATCGGGCTCAAATAGTGACAGAGTGGATCAGGAGCATGAGACGTCATTTTCACACATGGATCGTCCACCACAGAGTCCAGACCTTAACCCCAGTGAGAATCTTTGTGCTGGAGAAGCTTTGAGCAGCGTCAGACTCCACCATCATCAATGCGACAGGTGAAACATTAATGCAACACTGGATGGAAATAAATCTGTGACGAAATCGAAACAATGACACAGAGAATGTGACGTGATCAAAGATAAAAGAACAACCAAATGTTAGAGTGTGAGACCTTTTTTTGGGGGGATCACGCCGCGGAAACAGACAAAACAAAACAAACACAGACACAACAGTGGAGCTGCAGTTTCATCACACGACTGTAAAAATAAATTTTCACTTCATGAGGTCAGTGCGGAGAAGAACAGTGAATGGACAACACGACTGGAGTTGCCTTCTGAGTTATCGTTAATGTTAATAATGCCATCCATCCATTTTCTTCCGCTTATCCAGGGTCGGGAAACGCGGGGAAAACCCTTCAACTTCCGCTCAGATCTCCATATGCCATATAGTTTAAACATTCACAGATTTGTAACCTCTATAATTCAACTCAAGTCATCAAATAAGGATCATCATTTCTTGTTTTAATTCTCCCCGTCACTGCCAAACTCTGAACCGAGCTGCCAAACAAGTAATAACAGGTAGAGCTGGGTGCCACTACTTGTGCTGAAATCATGTTTATTGGATTAGTTCCTTCATCTCAAATAGACTCGACCATATGTGAGTGTAATTTCCCCTTTACGTTTGATTGTCGTCTTCTGTTCGTGGTTTTTGTGTTTTATGTGTGGATACAGCAGCAGGGTGAATGCTCATGGCTGTGATAACATATATGTGTCATGAATAATGTATGACACAGAGTGCGTTTGGAGAACTCATTTACATTTGCTCCATGTGATTGATGGTTCCTGCAGTTTGAAACATGAAACAAGACTTGACCTGTCTTCTCTGTATCACACTTCACCGACTCCTGACAGAATACAGTATTTTTAGCAAGTTGCACTGGAGCGATTCAGGTCTCACCTTTGCCTTTTCTCCAGCTGCTCTGGTACAACAAGGAAAACAACATTTGTCTACAACCGAGCAGCTAAAAATACAAACGAGGGTTAGAGACAGGTGCACATGTAAATATTCTGCTGCTCACCTGTGCCATCAGGTCTTTGGGGTGAACGCACTGCAAACCAGTCGAAATGTGAAAGGAAGTGTTGAAAAATGTTGAGGGACTGTGAATGAAAACTAGCTGTGCAGTTAACTTCAGCACATTTACATGTGTGTTTTTTTACTGGTGTTTATTAATGTGCATTGTCCCTTTTAAATAAATAAATAAATAAATAAATGGTTCTCACAGAAACGCTGACAATGGACTAAGGATTATGTTTTTTTTATTTATTATTTTTTTTATTGTTGGTAGTGTCTTTCTACAAATGTTGAGTGTGATTAACTTTGTTCCTGGGGTTTATAATATTTTCTAAAGCATCTGCTGCGGCCTGTCAAACCATCCGTCCATTTTCTTTTGCTTTATCCATGAACAACTCCAGAAAAGTGTAGGGTCCAATCCCTCTCGAGGAGGTGGGTACCAGAGCCCAAACTGTGTGTGAAGGAGAGGTCGTCTATATCGAGCCTCTTAACCTCCTACATGAGCTCAGGCTGTGGGTCGCTGAGACTCGTCTGCTGCCCGTCCTCCTCACATCTGACCCATATTCAGACGATGTTTCCTCTACTTCTCTGTCTCTGTCCATGGTGCTGAATCCAGTCTGTCTGCTGTACAACAGTTTACAAGGAAACATTTACAATAACTGCTACCATTTCATATTCAGATTTTAATATTTTTTTTAATCACATCTTAGCTAATGCTCCCTGGAGCCCTCCACCGCTGCAGCTCAATAAACAAAACACATCCTGTATTAGTACGAGGTCACGTTAGGAGACTGTGAGTACAGAGGACTTCCTTTTTGTGTTAAGAGCTGGATCAGGTGCAGCCCTGTGCTGCATACGAGTCCTGTCCATCACACACACGAGCACACACACGAGCACACACACGAGCACACACACGAGCACACACACGAGCACACACACGAGCACACACACGAGCACACACACTACACTCCAGCAGATCGGGAGGAAAGAGAAAAGGACTTGAGGAGAAAATGGATGGTTCTGGTCTGTGGCCCTCTGCTGTAATAGGCTGCGTCTGTTTGTGGACTTGTAGTGTGTGTGTGTGTGTGTGTGTGGGTGTGGGTGTGGGGGTGTGTGTGTGTGTGCATGTGTAGTGTCGTGTGTGTGCGTGCATGTAGTGTTGTGTGTTTGCCGTCATTAGTGTCTCTTGTGGCCGTGTCCTGTTCGCTCAGATGGATGTTGTGAGAATCATCCACACTGGACCCTTTTCTTTTGTGCATATCGACTGTGATCCAGGTGAAACGTTTACAATGTTGGGTTTGATAGTATCACTTAAGTTTTTATTTACAAAACAAATTACTAATGTATATATTTTATACGAACAAAAATAGTGTTTTCTAATCGCTGCCTATATTACGCAAAATTGACTTTTTTGAGCTTTAATCCATGTTCTAATGTTGTTTTCTCCTCAAAAAACAGACCTGGAGTTGTGTTTTGTTTCATTCACATGTTTGAGTCACTTTATTATTAGTCTGTTACATCTACAAAGCTCAAAACGCTCTGTTCCACCTTGTGATGTCATGAAGTGGTAGTTTTCACATTAGAAGCTCCTTTTACCTTTAGTTCAGTCGAGATAAGTGGCAATTCCAGAGCTAAAATCATCTAAATGATTCTAGTGAAGGTGTGTGGAGTTTAAAAACACAGTGGATCACTTCCTGTATCACCCCATGACATCACAAGGAACAGAGTGTTTTCAGGTTGAGAGGAGAACTCCAGGTGTGTTTGTGATGAGGAAATATCATTATAATATACATCAGAAAACAGCGTAAAAATGGCCCTTTGTCATGTTTTATTCACACTTGTCCTGGTTTCTTCCTCTTGGTTTTGTCTAAACATAGATTTGATTTAATCCTGTCATAGTCTTGGTTTGGTCTTTAGTTTAGTCCAGGTAAAAATGTAGGTTTAATCCCAGTTTTCATAGCGTGTGTCTGCTTTACATGTCATTATTTTGGTATTTTTGTTTGGTAGTTTTGTTCAAATCGGTTGCTGTTGGACAGTGATGGAATTTGTTTTAACTGGACTAAAAAGTAAAAGTACTTTTTATGTGTTTTGAGGAGTTATTTTAATCTTGTTCCTGACTAAAGTTTTCGAGTTCAAGCTTCGGCTTTGACCAAACAAAAACAAATACACAAAATTAATAACAGTTTGATTCATATTGTTACTTTTGACCAAAATATACATCATTTTTGACTCAATTTAACAACATTTAACACTTCAAAAAACTAACAACACTTGTGTGAAATACTTTTACTTAAGTAGACTTTTGCATGTGATACTTTTACTTTTACTTGAGTAACTTTTTACCTCTGTATCTGCACTTTTAAGTAACAAACTCGGAGTACTTTTTCCACTTCTGCTGCCAGGAGTATAATTGCAGTAGAGGCAAGACTCATGGCTGTAGAACCATAAATATTGAAGTATTAAATAACTTCAAATGTTTATTGTATGAGACCTGCTTGAGTTTTTAAAATGACGTGTATAGTCTTGGTATTTTACACGTCTGACTTCCCTTAAACTTTACTTTTAAGTTGACCCTTTTCGTTCGTCACTCCTCTGCAGACGATGACTTTAAACGAACGCACACGAGAGTTCAGCAGGAGGAGTTCAGCGAGACTCATGATTCTGTGTTATTTTCTGAAAACAGCCCCAGCAGAGAATCAATTTAGGCTTTTAGCACAAAATGAGTCTTATTTTCATTGCTCCTGTGGCGTTTATTTTCAATACTGATTTCTGCACTCGCACATTTAGACGAGATGAGATTCCTATCGTTGCCTTTGTCACGTTAGATATACGACGTGCTATTATTCTCTGTGGGGGATTTTGTGTACTCAAGCTAAGTCAATAATGCATATGGCTGTTAGGATAAAATGATTTAGAACTGCAAATCATTAAACTATTATCTACCCGGGACTTCCTGTCCGTACAGACAGAACCCCGTAAGCATCTTTGCGGGAAGAACCGATCTATATTCAATCGCAGTCTTTGGAGGCCTATATTGTTGTACTATAAAATGGTTTTGCTGATATTCCTGCATTAGCATTTTGTATTTTCCATTATTGCTTTTCATTTATTCCATCTTGGATTGACTTGTAACTGTCTCCTGTATTTGCTCTGTACATTTCCAAGTTACGAATTAATGGGGCGGGTTGATCGTAGTCGACTAATGAAGTGAAAATGTACAAAGCTCTGGGTTCAAATACTCGCTGAGACTGAGGGCGTTTCACTGTGAGAATAAATGTTCACCTGCTTCTCTTGATCACTAAAAGTTTGATTCAGTCTGTTGTTATAGTTAAAGTGAGCAGAGGGTGTAAGGAGGAAATGGTCTAATGGCGTTTGGAGATTCTGTGTAGAAATTCAGTGTCATTTGGTTATAAAGAGAATGTTTATCATTTCAAAACAGATTGAGCTTCTTCAGAATCAGAATGACCCTATTGCCCTTTAACCTCACGATGGATTCTTGAGATTTTTGTGAGTTTACCTCATGAGAATGTGTCCTGAAAGAGTCCTGCTCTGCTCCTGTGAGGTTATATTCAGGTGGATGGACCAATCACAGAGCAGCATTGAAGTTTCTGTAAAGTCAAAGGTGAAGAGCCCAAGTAAACAAAACAAACAAGGTGACGCTGACAGACGTTCCTGAGTTTATATTAGCATAAATACAGACTATTTAGTTTGTGAAAAACATGCAGAAGGTCGGTGCTTTGTGCGTTTGTGAACATGGAAGGTGTTTGTGCTTTTATCTCAAATGAATGTTACAAAAGTTCGATCTTTCGTCATGTTCTGCTGTTATGACACTTGGATCAATCAGATTCAAATAATCATCATGACGTTCTGCATTTTCAGATTGTTTCAGCGAGAGCCTCCCAGATGATAATGTGTCGAATCAGTCAAAGTGATACTTATGTAAATCTGGAATGAGCCAGGTTAAATGTCTTTGGCATTTAACACAATTTTCAAACTGGAATTGGCAAATTGTCCAAATGAAACAGGAGCTCAGTTGGTCGTGTGTGTCTTTGGATTCAAAGTTGGGAGCGTCGAACTCTAGTCTTAGTATAAAGTTGGTAGAATAGTCTGGTCCACTGATCCATAGACTGGAGTTTGATCACTTCTCCTTCAGCTGAAGACCATTTGGGGTCATTGGGCAAGACACTTTACCCACCTCGACCTCAGTGTCCACTGCATGTTGGTGTGTAAGTGTGTGTGGGGTGTGTGTGTGTGTGTGTGTGTGTGTGTGTGTGGTTCTATGAAGGATATATAATAATGTGAGATTTTAAATAAACATAAATGAGCCACAAAAGCAGGTATTCATATGAAAATAAAAGTAAATCTGACATGAAAAGACAGAAAGATAAAACCAAGCGATCTGGAGCCATCGTAAACTGAATTAACACACAAATAATCACAGAACAGTGGTTCTTAAGTGGTTCAGTCCATTTTAAATATTTGTCACTGACAAAAGCTGCAAAGTGCTTTATAACAGGAGGCTGTAAAAATAAGCATTAAAAACACAATGCATGAAATGACAGTCAGTCCGATCTCACGCTTGAGTGATATTTGGCATCTGCAGACTCTATAGGACATGGAGAGAGTCAAAACAAACGTGAAGAGATCGTCCTCCTCGATTATAAAACACGACCTGGTGACAGAGATCCGCCGGTGCAGCGCTCGGAGAATCGGTTCCCTAATGGCTGCGGTTCATCCTTGTTTGAGTAATGGGTCATGAAAGACAAACAGCAAAGTCAATGACGGTCAAAGATGCTATTTACTCACATGATGCTGTTTGTGTTACTGAGGTGTTTAATGAATGGAGTCACTTCCCGGTAATGACCTCACGTTGGCGCTGTTCTGGCTGTATATCGTTCATTAGAGGCGGCGGCGGCGGCTCGTATAGACAGGGCTCAGCGGACTGTGGATCTCTCAGCTCACAACTGCCATGTGTCTGTACCTCACTCCCCAAACTGTCAATCATCTCTCAGTGATGGGGATTCAGCTGCTCACGGCTGTCACGTCTGTGCCAAAGGGAAATCTGACTAAACCTCCATAACAAGAGGCACTTTACTACTGCAGTAATCCTCATACAATAAAAATACTTTACTTTACAGCTGTCCCTCATTATATCATGGTCAACTTTTGCGGCCTTACGGATTTTTTTTTACAGTATATGAACGTGCATCGCGTCCTGATTGGCTGTTGGACTGTAGACCATTGTGTCGTGCGTCCTGATTGGCTATTGGACTGTAGACCATTGTGTCGTGCGTCCTGATTGGCTGTTGGACTGTAGACCATTGTGTCGTGCGTCCTGATTGGCTGTTGGACTGTAGACCATTGTCCATCAGTCTCCTCCGTGCCGTGTCTCCTGTCCAGTACAGAATGTGTTCAGTATGTGACAAATTTACATAAACGTTGGATCTCAGTGTGACTCTGAAGTGCTGTACGTTTGCGATTTGTTTTCTCCCCGACAAAACCCACAATGTCGATGAAACGTTCTGCACCGACAAAGACGCCGACGAAGGTTTGAACTTTGAGAGAGTTTAAACGAGAGAGAAATGTGAGAAAATGTTAACGCCTGTGTGAGAAAAGTGTATAAAGTGTGTGGTGAGGGGTTTTACAGACAAAAACAGAGAGAATAATGTAAAAATAAAGCTGATACTTCGCGGATTTCATTTATTGTGGGTTATTTTTTAGAATGTAAGCCCCACTTTACATAAACTAGCAAGGGAACCCAGTGTAGTGCCTTTCCTGATCTTGAGTTCCTAGTTGCAGAATTATCCTACTGTGTTTCAACATTTTGTCCATGTCCGTGTCAAATTTGTAGCTGAAAAACATTATTTTTTGGTTGATTGCAGCTCTGGTCTGGACTGGTTTGGCGTGTTGAAGCGTGTGTTTGTGTGTTTGTGCGTTTCTCTTGCGCTCACAGACGTATGTTTAATGTGAGATTTTGAGGTAAATGTCGTTGATCCGGTGGAGCTGACAGACCTGCTCAGAGCTCATAATAAAAAGCTTTTAAACACATTTCATTGTGAATACTGAAGAGAGCTGCGTCCTAATTTTGCATAATGTGTTTTTTTTGTGTCCAAGTCGGTGAAGGAAACAGATTTTGTGTCAT